>NC_064562.1:137854394-138159959 GCF_937001465.1 Orcinus orca
TGTCTTTGGTAAAGAAGCAGTAGTCACTCATGTTAGTAAGAAGAAAGGTATGTTTAGCTAGTCTTGTGGCTGCAGGGTCTTTGTCTCTATCTTATTTCAGATGTGGTCACTGAGTGGCATGTTCTCTGTCTTGTTCCATCACAGTCATAGCATGCCTTGCTTGCACATTGTTTATGTTCATATCCTGTGACCATGTTTTTGTTCCTTAGGGAACATCAGAGCTTAGCTGTCAGCTGCCAGAGCCATTTTTCATTTTCTCTGTCATGTATAGGACAGACTCTGTTGATTGAGAAAGCACATTTGGATCAATAGACAAAGTTGTGAAAAGGCACACTCTAGTTCAACACAGGATACAATTTGGCACCTAGGAATGAAATGAATTGTCTCTCAAAACTGTGCATTTCCTGATACTGGAATGATTTGCAAGTCAAGATCCTTTGGTAAGAGGATGATTAGAATAAATGTGGTCTCCAGCTCTAAGATTTTACGCTTTTAGGTCTAATCCACAAAGTTGCCATAATCATAAAGATTTGAGGCTCAGTTGGAAGAGATACTCAAAAGAATTTTTAACAGACATTATCTTTCATTTCATGCTTCCCAGGCAAAATATTTTACCTTCATAAGGGCTTGCACCGTAACTCAAATATTGGCATTAAATCACATATGATTTTGTCCCTTACTCTCTTACACTCTGTATTTCATGAAAAGGAGATCTTTGTATAAGCAACCCATCTACTAAAATGGGAAGAATATACAGAATGTTATCAGAGTCTCTTCTACTAGGATGAAATGTACATTCATAAAAAATTAACTTTCTTGAACATTTCTCTTTCCATCTTCAATGTATATGATTAAGGTAGTTTCTCACTTTCTTCCATCTCTACCTGTTAAATTACTATCCACCCATCAAGATCCAACTTAGGAATTCAAATGTAACCCCCTGTATGCAGCCTTCTCTGACTCTACCCCCTTGATGGTGGTGTAAGCTCTAAAATTAAGACCTAATATTATGTGCTTCCTTAACATCTGGGGAAATGGAGAGGGCCTCCAATAGCCTATCTGCAATTCCCCTTCCCCACCTTCTCCCACAGATAAGGTCCTCTCACTAAACAACCCTCCTCAGGGGGACCAGGCACAGTTCCTTCTTATCCCTGAATAGCTGGTTTCAGTTCCCTGCAAACTCATGGGATTATTCAAACAAGCCAGTAACATCCTCCCTCAGGAACCATGGGGCATCTCACCCTCTTGGTACTATAAAACCTGCCTCCCATGGCCCTTAATTACTTACTATGTCCCTGAGTGCAACTCCTATGTGGTCCTGTGTGCTGTGTAATCTGCTCCTTCCTACAGGCTGTGAGTGTATGTGACTAATAAGCTGCTGTTGACCTCATTTGCACAGTGTTAGGTGCTGTGTGTTTGGCCATCTCCAGGACCCTAGGGCAGGAATCCCTCCTTCACCAACAGGGTAAAGAGGAGGCAATTAACACATAGACTCCGTCTCCCTAAAACAAGAATGAGTATGTTTCTATTTTTCTAACGTTTTGTATGCTCCAGTACCATTTATTATACTGTGGCTTAAATTATAGTTATAATTTCACAATAGCGACTCCTTATTGCAAAGTGGGCAGAGATTTGAGTCTTAGCTTTGTATTTCCTCTAGGATCTACCATGGCATCTTATAGACAGTAATGATTTTATATTATATTAGTACATTAGTATATGAGTACATTATATCAGTTCACATTATATTAGTACATTTTTCCTCCCTTCTAATTTTAGATCAATTTGTATCTAGCTTTTGATCATAAGAAACATTTTTTTCTTTGTATAATTGAAATAGTTTACACTGTAGAAAAGAAGCACATTAAAAATAAATCTTTTGCTGGATCAGCCTTGAGGCTGGCAATATAGTTATGATAGAGAGCTACCTCAGCAAATTTCATTAGTTCTGTGTCCAGCTGGAGACTAATGCTAAGCTACTTGTTCATTGCCAGCCCTACTGGGGTGACACATTTCTTATTACTACTTCTTTATTTTGATCCTACTGGATACCATACACCACTGATAAGGCCAAGACTATAGCTGCCACATCATTGTTAGAAGTGGAGCCTATTTTATAAGTTTAGGCCATCTCCAAAAATTGTGTTTTGCTGTTAGATTTTGCTTTAGTGGCAAAAAGTAATTTAGACTTGCACACAGCTAGGCGATCAGGCTCTTAAGCAGAGAAATGATGGGAGGAAACTCAAGCTTTCTGGAGATCATGATGGATTTTATAGGGCAAGGGAAAAGTAATACTAATGTAATAAACTAGAAGTGATGGAATTCAGCCTTGTGGTGAGATGAGATTGAAAAATAAAGCTGTTTCTCAAGTGTCTAGGCAATCCTGCTTTAGAATTTCCCAGCAAACTTCCAGTTTATTCTGATTTTTCCCCTATCGGATAGTCATATGTTTCCTCACCACACCTGTTGAATTTAAAAATTTTAATGGTATTAAATGGTGCTCTCTAAATATTTCATGTGTGTATTCTTTGCTTCTTCAATAATATTGGAAAATTGAGAATATAAATAATATTTCTTTTCCATCCTTATAATATATGGAAGGTTGTAGGGACTTCATAACTTCTTACTGGATTTGGAAAGGTAAAGGTAAAGTGGATTTTGGAGGAGTTTGAAGAATGAATTTGAGAATGAAAGAGAGAAATATCTACATATAGATATATAGATATACACACATATGTACATATTTTATGTATACATTTATATTATACACACACATATTTTTATATATGCAATATATTATATATCCTTTATACATATTTATATACATTACATATTCAAATTTATATACTTAAATATATATATATATATTCTCCCTATACATTTCTATATATACCAGAGAAGTCCTGAAATGCTTCTTATATGTTCTGTCAATTGGTCTTCACACTTACACTGTGAAACACTTGTGTCTCTTTTATAGTGGAGGAAACAGGCTTAGAGATTTGCCTACTATGTTATATGTGCTGAAATCTAGAAGGAACCCAAACCAGGCTGACTCCATGTTGTCCTCATCAACAGACTACCAATGGATTTTACTGTCTCAATATTATGAAACTATACTAGGATACGTCATTATTGTCTCTTTTCCCAAAATGTATAATGATTTTTATCTTGATAATTTAAGTAGATGATAATTTTGACTAACTTTTACTAAGATGAGAAAGTTAGATGTGAAAAATTCATAGACAACTTTATTTTATAGTTTAACTTAAGAAAAACGTTATAGGCACAGACATATGCCAGTTATACAGCCAGACCATGAAAGACTTAAGGTCTTAGAGGTTAAAAATTCTCCAAAGTAGAATCATGTATAAGTCACAAAATCTTTTCACTTGCTTGAAATTCTGCAGTTTTCTGCATAATTATTTCTTGAAGGCTCACGTTTGCTGTGTGAGAATGGAAGGGAGAAACATATATATAGATCTATATTCTATCTATCTGTCTATATACATATATATAGATCTATATTCTATCTATCTGTCTATATATGGCTCACATTGGCTATGTCCAATATGAGATTCAGAGCTCGACACTCCAGAAACATGTTTAATTGAATTAAAGGTGAACTCTGATCAGTAATGGATAATTATAAGTTATTACCATATTTCACAAAAATATTATCTATCTATGGTTTTTATTTTCCAAATTATAGGCATACATTTTCCAAATATCAATTTACATCCGTGGTGAACTAGAAGCTTTTTCTGTTTTGTTTCTTTGAAAAATATATATTGAACACTTAACAGTCCTCAATTCTTAGCTATTCCTGTTGACTTCTGAAATGTTGAGAAGTGAAAATTTTGATTAAATGCTATGCCAGGGAAGATCTATCTATCTATCTATCTATCTATCTATCTATAGATAGATATAGATAGATATATAGTGCATTAGTCTGCCTATTATAAAATAAGAGCTGACATGTACCTACCATATAAGACTATTTTAAAATCTGAGTCATTTAATTTAATATTTAAAGATTTAGGAGGCTGGATGGCAGTTATGTAAATATAAATCATTATTATCATTGCTATTCTCAGGTTTTAGTGGGGACTTGAAAAAAAAACACCCAAAATCTTGTCTCTCTTGCTTTGCTCTGTAATCTTAAGTATTCTTTATTTGCAAAAAAGAAGAGACAGCAAAGAAAAAAAAAATGGCAACTGGCATTGAGAAAAACCCTTCTGTGCATTCCAGTGTCTCTTACTTCTTCTGCCAGCGAAGCCATGTGCTCGTGTTACTCAAATTGGATGCAGGTGTGTGTCCATGCACACTCGTAAAACCACATAACAAATGGAGAAAATGGAGCAAAACAACAAACCACTCAGAGACTTTGGGAAAGAAAAATGCCCAGCAATGAAGCTTACTTCACATTCCTTGTACGTACATCCAGTCAGACTTCTTAGTGTATGCAATTAACTCCCAAAATCCTGGTTTTAAGATTGGGATCTCTTGTAAAGAGAACCAAGGGAGCTCAAATCCCTGATGGACATTCTATCTGATGGCCTCTTTTAAATGCGTATCATTTTTTTAAGACTTCTGTTGTTGTTGTTATCCACAAAGGCCAGGCCTATTTCATTACGATTTTGCTAACTGCAATAATCTACTTCTGAACACTGTAATAAGCCAGTTCCACTAAATTGTAAATATTTCATATTATACATGACATAGGATCTATTGATACCCTTATATTCTACACTTGAGGGTTTTTGGAACTTCCCCCTTTTTGGGAAAGATAAATTATGCTGTGACTGTTTTAGTACTCTTACAAAGCACTTGCACATAAAGAAACCAAAAGAATTCTTTGAATCTTTATTCTTTTTCAGAGCTCACCAGCTTTGCTAAAAGTTGCACCATTCATTTAAGTCTTTGAGCACATACAGCATTGTTAATTTTTTATTCTATTTTCCATATGACACTGTCACTGTGGTGCGATAGGAAGGATGTGTCAGATGTTTTGAGAGGGGAGCTTTTGACCAGCTAGAATGAATTATTGACATATTTGTGTTATTAGTCTTTGTAATTTGACTTCCATTGTATTTCTCAGTTTTATATTTGAAATATTTTTATTTACATTTATTTTCCTTTAAGTTTTATTAAAGGAAAGTTTTAAATATTTTAGTTTTAAATATTTTATTTTTATATATATAAATAAATATATAAATATATATATTTTAAAAATATTTAATTTATTAGTTTTAAATATTTTATTTACATTTATTTTCCTTTACTCTTGGTGTCCTATTTCAATTAATGGGCAATAGGTTTTGAGTAAATCTGTAACTAGTTAGTCAATTAATTAAAATGTTATAAATTATATACCCTTGTCTGTAAGATAACTTATGAACAGTGTTAAAGAGAGAAGACAAATTGAAGAGATAGTAGAGGATATCATATTTTCTTTATTAAGTAAATACTGTAAGAATGAACGGATCAAATCTATAACTTATATTTCATATCCTCTGAAAGGCTATTGGGAATGATATAAAGCTTTAATTTCTGAGGTGTTTGTACATGTTCTCTGATAAAGTCATAAACTGCTCATTCTAGCTGAATAGCCACTTTTCTCTCATAGAGCCATACCGATAGGCAAAACCTTACTGCAATTGTGCATTCTTAACCTTTTCATTTTACCATTCATTTTGAAAATAATTTAACATTAATCCTATTCAAATTATGTATAAATTGAATCTGCTTTTTAACATGTACTTTTATTCTTGCTGACACTTAGAAATATCTCTCAACATCAGTGTTTTGGTACCAACACAACAGGCTGGTTATTAATCTGCCTGTCATTCCCAGGTTCAGTTCAGCAATTGGCTTTGCAGCCTTTGTCATTATATTGTACTTTAGGTTAACTGTACATTTATTGATTGCAACTTAGAAGATGTTGGAATATATTAGTTTTCTTGTCATTGATATTAGGAGAAAGAAGATAAAAACTGACATTAGTCCAGTAGACCAGTGATTGGGATCTGGAACTAATGAATTCCAGTTGTTAATGAATTCTGATTTGGAACAAAGAATTTGAAAATTTGGTTCATAATCTTATGTCCTAATTTGGGATGTAAACAAGTGAGTAAGTTAAGGATCAAGTGGAATCAATAAAGCAAGTGTAGTATGGACTGAAATAGCTGATGAACATGAGTTAAGTACGAATTTTAAAGATACCATATTTTAGCTCATTTTTTTTTGCAAAGGGAATGAAAATAGAGCAAAGTTTAAAACAAAAACTATGCATTATAATATAATTACAAAAAGTATGTAAGGTAAAAAATTCTCTTGTCTGGAAAGAATGTCCTAGTTGTCCAGTTTCTATGAAGCAGGGGCATTAAACTGTTTAAATTGGTTATACAAGGGAAGACTCATCTCTTATGGCCAGAACAGAATTGTCTTTGCTCTTGGTCTTAACTTCTTTTGATAGTGTCTCATTATCTTATACTCAGGGCAAGTTTTGCTCACTTGGGTCAAAGGTCTAAATATGAATATTAAGTCTCAGAGCAGAGGAAGCTAGATATCCTGGGGTTGGTTTGTTTGTTTCGTTTGGCTGCATTGTGTCCTCATTGCTGTGCGTGGGCCTTCTCTAGTTGGCGGCGAGCAGGGGCTACTCTTCGTTGCGGTGCGCAGGCTTCTCATTGCAGTGGCTTCTCTTGTTGCGGAGCATGGGCTCTAGGCGCCCAGGCTTCAGTAGTTGCAGCACACGGGCTCAGTAGTTGTGGCTCATGGGCTCTGGAGAGCAGGATGGGTAGTTATGGCGCACGGGCTCAGTTGCTCCGCGGCATGTGGGATCTTCCCGAACCAGAGATCAAACCGTGTTCCCTGCATCGGCAGGCGGATTCTTAACCACTGCGCCACCAGGGAAGCCCCTATCCTGGCCTTCATATTCATGTCTTGAATGACAAAAGAAACCCAGGTTTGCTTCCTACCAGAAGCAGTAAGTTTCAGAGGAGTTGAAAAGGAAGGAAAGGGAAATCGGAGGGAGAAAAATGTGAGATGATGGAAGGAAGTGGAGAAATATTTAGTAAGGGAACAGGCATTTTAAAATTATGAATGCAGAAACATACTCTGATTCATTCTTTGTACGTATGTTTATTTTCTATTTTATTATTAATAGTAATAAAATTCACCAACATATATTTCTCAATTTCTATTTTACTTTATGTATAACCATTTTATACATTCTTTTACTTTCATTGTTAAACTATATACTTTAAGCAGTTTTTTAGTTGGAGATTGTATTGTGTTTGTATGTAAATTTCTTTTCTCATATTCTCAAAGGATAGTTTAACTGTTTATATAACTCTAAGTTAGTAGTTTTTCCCCTCTCTGAACACTGATGATTTTAGCCCAATGCCTTATATAATCTATTGTCACTGGTAAGAAGTTGGCTCCTGTCAGTCTGAAGACAATATTTCTTTTCTCATTGGTGGCATTGAAAATTTTCTTCTTATCCTAACATTCTCCAGATCTCTGTGCTGTGTTAAGGTGGAAATTTTATTTCACTCTGCTCTGCACTTTCAAATCAAGGACTACTTTTTATTATGTTGTCTTATTTTAATTCCTGAAAAATTTCTACCACTTTTAAAAAATGTTCCTTCTGTCATTTCTGCTATCTTCATCTTGAACTTATATTAGAAACATGTTGGAGATTCTTTATCCTACCTTCTTTCTGTTTCTTAACAGGTTTTAGCTTTTTCTTCTCTTCCTGGTCAAATGCCAGGGTAATATGTTCTAATTCATTAATTTTTAATATCAATATATGGTGGACACAATCTAAGGTAACCCCAATGGGTCATGCCCTTGTATGAGCCACTTCCTTAAGTATGGATTGAATCTAAGACTTCCTCTTAACCAATTGAATATGGCAAAAGTGATGGGGCATCACTCTATTGATGAGGTTGTATTATATAGACTCTGTCTTAGCAGATTACAGTGAAAGGCTCTCCTGGTGATCTTGAAGAAGTAAACTGTCATGCTATTGAATGTCTATGGAGAGGACCATGTGGTAAGGAAATGTGGGCAACCTCTAGGATTTGAGGGCCTCGGTCCTACAACTGCAAAATTTCTTCCAGCAACCACCTGTTGCTGAAGACAAAGGCCCAAAATCCAGGGAGGACACAGCTCAGCCAATACCTTGCTAGCACTCTTAGGAGTTCTGAGCAGAAGACCTAGGTAAGTCTTGCCCGGATTCCTGATCCATGGAAACAGTGAGATAATAAATGTGTGTCATTTTCAGCTGCCAAATTTATGGTAATTGGTTACACAGCAATAGAAAATTAATACAAACTAATATTTCCTACTTAATATTTATAATTCTAAATGTGTTCTTTTACTTCAGTGAATGTATTTTTTTTGCCAAGATTTCTAATTTACTGTTTTAATACAATATCCACCTTATAAAAAACTTTCCACTTCCTTTTGTTTCAATTTTATTGCTCATTTTTTAGATGTTCTTTTATTTGCCTCAGTGAAGGTCCTAACAATACATACTTTAAAATAGTTTTCAAGGACCAAGTCTTAGTATGGCAGCCCTGAGACTTCTGGTCTGGGTGATTCTGGAACTATCACAGATTTAGTTACCAAGTCAACAGGTGGATTGGCTCATTTCCTGGTAGAAGGGTTTTGTTTTTGATCTCCCACCTTTCTAGACATTGTACTTATTCTAAACGACAGCCCCTCAGCAACTGTTAGAATCTTTTCATAAGAGGGGAATTGTACCTGGTCTCTTGTTTCAAGCAATAAGTGTGTTTGTAGTCCTTGCATCTGAGTAGTTTCTTTAGTCCACTTAACCTAAGGCTACTAAACATCTGATGCTTCTTCCTTACTTCTCCCACCCAGCACAAGACTTTATTAACTTGCATTTCTATTCCTCTTCCTATTTACAAAGACATTTATCTTGTTTTGATCATGACTTATTAACCTAGTCTTTTTTCTTTTAAAACTATTAATCTAGCATTATGAGATACTTGGAGTGCACTCTGGGGAGGAGGTGAAAGGGGGTATTTTTTTTCAGTTATTACATGTCAGTGTTTACTTTCAAGTGAGCTGGAAATTCATCTTTAGAGCCATCTTCTTTTCTTCTCCTTTTTTTTTTTTAAATATTGATTTTTATTTATTTTTGGCTGCATTGGATCTTCGTTGCTGCGTGCGGGCTTTATCTAGTTGTGGCGAGCAGGGGCTACTCTTCATTGTGGTGCGTGGGATTCTCCTTGCGGTGGCTTCTCTTGTTGTGGAGCACGGGCTCTAGGTGTGTGTGCTTTAGTAGTTGTGGCTCACGGGCTCAGCAGTTGTCGTACGTGGGCTCTAGAGCTCAGGCTCAGTAGTTGTGGCGCATGGGCTTAGTTGCTCTGCAGCATGTGAGATCTTCCCAGACCAGGGATCGAACCTGTGTTCCCTGAATTGGCAGGCGGATTCTTATCCACTGCACCACCGGGGAAGTCCCCTTTTCTCCTTTTTAAATTTAAAGCACATCATGTGCATCTGTTTTAATTTGTACTTCTGATTACTTAGGCTAAGGCTCCATTCATTCTTTCAATTATACAAGCTTGGTGTGTTATTAAGGATGGTATACAATTTGGAATGGCAAAAATTGAGATCATGCATAGGATAAGATTTAATAATTTCAAATATGTGTCATGTGGCTTTTATTAATGGATACTATAATGATTAGGATTTGACCAAGAGCAGGAAAAAACACATATTGACTCCAGTTTACCCTTCTTATTTACTCTAAAGCTAGATGGAAGTAACAGACTATTTAGGGTCACTCTTGTTCTAGTTTTCTACCCCTCTGGAAAACTTTGAGCTTTGAAATTCATACTCTATTTAATAAAACTACTGAAATTATATAGCAAAAGTCAAATGCAATATTAATTAAAATGTAGGTTTCCTAACTTATCTTTCTACCTTCAGCTATTCCTGGATGATTAGAGCAATTATTTACGTAGGACTTCCTCTGATTATGACAAAGAGGGCAAGAAGTTCATTTAATTAGAGGGCCTCTGAATTTTTATAAATCGCTGGCTTTTCAAATTTCTGCATTAGCTTTGGAGAAGAGGCACCAGTGCAATCCCAACATTCCTCTGGCACCCCGCTTCACAAGATGTTAAGTGTGTTGATAGCTCTGTTGATTCTACCCAAAGAAGCCAGATAAAGCTGAGAACAGTGGGGACTGTACAAAAGGGTGGGTTAGAGAAATGAATGTCAACCAGCTCTCATCTCTTTTACTCTTTCCAGTAGTGAGCAGATTACTATTTACCAATGCACTGATTCTAAAGCATATTCTTTCTTTTCTCCCCACTTCTTTTTTTTTTCTTTTGCAGTATGTGGGCCTCCCACTGTTGTGGCCTTTCCCGCCACGGAGCACAGGCTCCGGATGCGCAGGCCCAGCGGCCATGGCTCACGGGCCCAGCCGTTCCACAGCATGTGGGATCCTCCCGGAGCGGGGCACGAACCTGTGTCCCCCACATCGGCAGGCAGACTCCCAACCACTGCGCCACCAGGGAAGCCCTCTCCCCACTTCTGATGTCAGGATACCTTATCAATGGCATCTTACAATTACTATTGACCAGAAATGGATAAATTCCTAGAAACATACAACTTACCAAGACCAATTCATGAAGAAATAGAAAATCTGAACAAATCAATAATGAGTAAGGAGACTGCATCAGTAATCAAAAATCCCCCCCCGCCCCCCAAAAAACCTGGGCTAGATGCTTTCCCTTCTTTCATTTAAAGAAGGATTAATACCAACACTTCTCAAACTTTTCCAGAAAATTGAAGAGGCAGGGACACTCCCAAACTCATTTTACAAAATCAGCATTCTCCTGTTACTGAAGTCAGTTAAGGACACTACAAGAAACAAAACTACAGGGCAATATCCCTGACGAATATACATGTAAAAATTCTCAACAAAATGTTAGCAACCTGAATCAACAGCACATTAAAAAGATCATACCCCGTAGTCAAGTAAGATTTACCCCTGGGATGCAGGCATGGTTCAACCTATGCAAATCAATAAATGTGATATACCACATTAATAGAATGAACGATAAAAGCCATATGATGCAGAAAAATAGATCCAAAGAAAGTATTTGACAAAATATAACTATTTTATGACAAAAACTATCCATAAACTGGGTATAGAAGGAACATACCTCAACATAATAAAAGCTATATATGACAAGCTCACAGCTTGTCAGCTACTATCATAGTAGCTCACAGCTACTATCATAGTCAAGTTAGACTTTTCCTGGGCTTCCCTGGTGGCACAGTGGTTGAGAGTCCACCTGCCGATGTAGGGGACACTGGTTCGTGCCCCGGTCTGGGAAGATCCCACATGCCACGGAGTGGCTGGGCCCATGAGCCATGGTTTCTGAGCCTGTATATCTGGAACCTGTGCTCTGCAACGGGAGAGGCCACGACAGTGAGAGGCCCGTGTACCACAAAAAAAAAAAAAAAAAAAAAAACTTTTCCTAAAAGTTAAGGAATAAACAAGAGTGCTCATCCTCACTTTCCCTATTCAACATAGTTCTAGAAGTCACAGCCAACGCAATTAGGAAAAAAAAAAGATCCAAATCAGTAAGGAAGAAGTAAAATTGATTTTGCTTGTAGATCATATAATCTTAAATAGAGAAAATCCTAAAATCTCCACTGAAAATCTGTTAGAACTAAAAAATAAATTCAGTAAAGTTGTAGGATGCAAAATCAACAAACAGAAACCAGTTGTGTTCCTATACACTAACAAAAAACTATCTGAAAAAGAAAGAAAACAATCCCATTTAATAGCATCAAAACCAAAATAATATACATAGAAATTTAACCAAGGAGGTGAAAGATTTATACATAAAAAACTATAAGACTTTGATGAAAGAAATCGAAGACACAAGTAAATGGAAAATATCCCATGTTAATGGATCAGAATAGTTAATATTGTTAAAATGTCCCTACTACCCAAAGCCATCTATAGATTCAATGCAATTCCTATCAAAATTCCCATGTCATTTTTCACAGAAACAGAAAAAAACAATCCTAAAATTTGTATGGAATCACAAAAGACCTCAAATGGCCAAAACAATCTTGAGAAAGAAGAACAAAGCTGGAAGCATATTACTTCCTGATTTCAAACTGTACCACAAAGCTATAGTAATCAAAATAGTATGGTACTTGTGTAAAAATAGACACATAGACCAATAGAACAGAGTTGAGAGGGTAGAAATAAACTTCTCATTATATAGTCAACAAATACTTGACAAGGAAGCCAATAATACTCAATGGAGAAAGGATGATCTCTTCAATAAATGGTATTGGGAAAACTGGATAATCACATGCAAAAGAATGAAATTAGACCCCTGCCTTGCATCACTCACAAAAATTAACTCAAGATGGATTAAAGACTTATAAACATAAGACCTGACACCATAAAACTCCTAGAAAAAAAACATAGGGAAGAAGCTCCTTGACATTAGTCTTGGAAATGATGTTTTGGATATGATATCAAAAGAGCAAGCAACAGGGCTTCCCTGGTGGTACAGTGGTTGAGAGTCCTCCTGCCGATGCACGGGACATGGGTTCATGCCCCAGTCCAGGAAGATCCCACATGCCGCGGAGAGGCTGGGCCCATGAGCCATGGCCGCTGAGCCTGTGCGTCCGGAGCCTGTGCTCCGTGACGGGAGAGGCCACAACAGTGAGAGGCCTGCGTACCGCAAAAAAAAAAAAAAAAAGAGCAAGCAACAAAAATAAAAACAAGTAGAGCTACATCAAATGAAATAGTTTCTGCACAGCAAAAGGAACAATTAACAAAATGGAAAGAAAAGCTACAGAATAGTAGGAAATATTTTCAAATCATATTTCTGATTAGGGGTTAATATCCAAACTATATAAGGAACTAACTCATACAACTCAATATCAAAAAACAATCCAAATAAAAAATGGGCAGAGGAACTGAATAGATATTTTTTCAAAGGAGACATACAGATGGCCAACAGACACAGGAAAAGATATTCAACATCACTAATCATCAGGGAAATGCAAATCAAAACCGCAATGAGGTGTCACCTCACATCTGTTAGAATGGCTATCATCAAACAGATAAGATATAACAAGTGTTGGTGAAGATGTAGAGAAAAGGGAACCCTTTTCTGCACCATTGGTGGGAATGCAAACTGGTACATCCATTATGGAAAACAACATGGAGTTTCCCCCCAATTAAAAATAGAACTACCATATCATTCAGCAATTCCACTTCTGGGTATATACCTAAAGGAAATGAAATTAAGGTCTTGAAGGGATATATGCACTCCTATATTCATTGCAACATTATTCACAATAGCCAAGATGTAAACAACCTGAGTGTCTATCTATGGATGAATGGATAAGGGTGTGGTATATATATACACAATGGTATGTTATTCAGTGATGGGAAAGAAGGAAATCCTGCCATCTGTGACAATACAGATGAAATATGTGCACATTATGCTAAGTGAAATAAGTCAAACAGGGAAAGACCAATACTGTATATCACTTACGTGTGGAATCTGAAGAAGATGAACTCATAGAGTGGAACGATGGTTGCAGGGGCTGGGGGGTGGGAGAAATGGGGAGATGTTGGTCAAAGGTACAAACTTCAAGTCATAAGATGAATAAGTTCTAGGGATCTAATGTACTGCATAGTGATTATAATCAACAATACTGTATTATATACGTCAAAATTGCTAAGAAGGTAGATCTTAAATGTTCTCACCACAAAAAAGAGGTGGTAATTATGTGAGATGATGGAAGTATTAATAATGCTACTTTGGTAATCAGTTTACAATATATAAGTATCAAATCAACATAGTAAGTATATCTTAAACTTACACAAAGTCGTATGTCGATCATAGCTCTTTAAGTAAAGCTGGAAAAAACTATTGAGCAGGGGGTTGTTGAGCTGCACTTGGCATTGATTATATATGTACAAATGTCTGCTACTTGCTTCTCCTCAGTCCTATACTTTTATTAGTCACCTTTTCCTTTAATAGCAAAACAAAACAAAAGAAAAAGTTGCAAATCCCATTCCACACGCTAGCCTACAGCTGCCAAACTCTCCCTTTCCTTCCCGATGAAAGGGTGTAAGTTGTCTTCAGAGCACACATTATTCTGTTCAATTCATGCTGTTACAACTTCTCTCTTTTCACCTGGTTGCTTGTGGTTTTTCAGATTATTTTCTTCTCTCTATGCATGAAAGATAAAGCCCTCTCTGCCATTTCTTACACAGAGCTCTGCTGAACCAAGGCTAATACATAAGACAAGCTTTAATGAAGTTTTTAAGGTAAAGGAAACCAATTAAAATACAAAATAACACATGACAGATTCTGTAAATGTACTTTTTATCATGGAATTTATCATGGACTCTAGCCCCCAACTATGTTGCCGGGATTTACTGTTTCTGGACCTTTTTCTTATCTTCTATGCCAGGACATTGCTTCTTTTTCTAGGTACCAGCAGAAAACTCCAAATTTCTTGTTATTATTAGTCATCTAAATGGCACCTATTTGGCTATACCTAATGGTCCTTGTTGTCCTTTTTTTTTTTTTTTTTTTTTTTTGCGGTACGCGGGCCTCTCACTGTTGTGGCCTCTCTCGCTGTGGAGCACAGGCTCCGGACGCGCAGGCTCAGCGGCCATGGCTCACGGGCCCAGCCGCTCCGCGGCATGTGGGATCTTCCCAGACTGGGGCATGAACCCGTGTCCCCTGCATCGGCAGGCGGACTCTTGACCATTGAGCCACCAGGGAAGCCCCTTGTTCTTAACTGATAACCAAACCAAGACTTTTGCCTGTTAAAAGAATTATCTCTTTTAGAGATAAGTTATTGTCATTCTTTTAGAAAGCATATACAACTATGATTAAAAAAATACTAAATTGTTTTTAGTATTTAAAAAATACTAAATTTTTTCTCTTTACCTATTATTTTCATATTTCCAACTGCCTCTAGACTTTACCTCTTTGATGCCCTATAGTTAATATCTCAAACTGACAGTGTTAAAGAATAAAATTCAAAATGTTGAAAACTAAGCTCATCATAAAGACCTTCAAAACCTCTTCCTCCCTTTTTGTCTCATATCTCAGTGATCAACACCCACCTAATTGTCCAGATTTACAATCTGGGCATCATCCTAGATTCTCCCCTCTTAGTCAGTCCCCAAGTTCAATCATGATATTTTATCCATTCCACATGGTAGAAATTTCTGGAATCTGATAAAGTTTTCTTCGCCTCTCCTGTCTTTGTGTAGGTTAGTATCAACTATACATCTCAACTCCATGTCTCCATTATTTTTTCCCTCCAATTGAGTGAGTTTCTGGAAGGCAGAACCCAAGGTTGCTTCATGATTCCCACCTCCGGGTGTTTGCAGCTTGTATAATCCCCTCACCTCGAGTTTGGTGGGATCTGTGACTTGCTTCATGATAACAGGGTAAATGATATGAATAACAAGAATACGGCAAATGTGATGGGATATCACCACTTTGTTTATGTTAACACACCTTAATTGCAGCCTTGTGAGACCCTAAGCAGAGGCCCCATCTAAGTCATACCTGGATTTCTGAGCCACAAAACTGTGAGATAATAGTGTGCTTTGTTTTACACTAAGTTTGTAGAAATTTATTATGTAGCGATAGATAGCTAATACATATTTCTTACGTAAACTATGTGATCAGGTTACTCCTCAGCAGAAGAAGTCTATTAATGACATCATTTCCCACAGAACTAAGCCAGGACTCTTAGCAAGACCCTTCCCTCCCTGACCCTTCCCTAGATTTCTATGAATGCTGAATTTCTGTTAGCTTATTGAATGAGGCATTTTCTCCTCTTTAGATCTTTGCACGTATTCCTCTTTCTACTTTGACTGTTCTCCCCTGGCTGCTTCTCTTTCCCTAATGGACTTGCTTCTTTTGTTAACTAATTCCTTCACTTCAATTCTGGTTTAGATATGACTATTTCTGGAAAGCTTTCTCTGACCAAGGAATCTAGAGGCACCCTTTCCTTGTTTTTTCTATCAAAATGCTTTCCATACATCATTATAATTGCTGGTTTAATTGTCTCTTCTTCTCACTGGAGTCAATAAAATATGAGAGAAAAGATCATGTCTGTTTTGCTCATAAATTGTATATCCTCTGCATCTGACCCAGAGTTAAGGCTCATTAATTATCTATTTCATGAATAAATGAATGACTTACTACAAACTAGAGACTAAATTTGGCAAATATCACATGTAGTGCTAATAATTAGAACCACAGGACACCGTCTTGATGGGGAGTCACAGGAGCATCTGTATTATGCAGCCTTAAGGTGATGCCTAAGGCTCAGACCAGCTTTCCATCCTCTCCTATCTTTCCTTGTAGCCTCAGCTAGCTTTTTTCCTTGCCTCTAAAGCTTCTTACGTCCACTCTGTTCTTTGGTGTTCTCCCTACTAAGGCAGTATCCATTTCTCCTACAAAGCCATGTCCATACATCCTTTTTTGTTGTTGTTGTTACAATTATCGATAGTAACAAAAGCTGGGAAGTTGCAAAACTTAAATAGTCTGATTTATATAGTTCATAGCATCATAGTCCGTGATGAAAATTTACAAATTCCCTTTGGGAATAATAACTGGAACTTCTAAAAGTTTCCTTTCTAGTCCACTTTGTACCTCTAACTTTTGAGTCTATTCTACAGACAATACTCAATGAAACATCCATCCTTAAATTCTGATTTCAAAGATAAGGATGTACAGATTCTTTCTCTTTTCCTGTCTTTACAATAAGAAATCAAAATAGATCGTTAAGTGACTTTTTATCTTAATGGATAATTTGCATCTCTGAAGATTTCTGTTTTATCAGGACCTCTACTTTAGCCAGAACAATCATTTTGAATCATTTGTCTTGAACATTTCCTGGAATTACTGCTAAAATTTATTACAAATGGTCTTTCTAATCAGAATGTACTTAGAATTCTTTGAATAAACTGTGATTTTAGTTATATCTCAGTGATATTGTGATGATGGCATTATATTAAAGAATATAATTAGCTAGCATAATTAGGCACAGATAGAAATACTGTCAAGCATATGATTTACCCCCCAGTGGTTAGAAATTAAAGGGCTATTAAATTAATAAAGTGATGAATTCACATTTGAAAACAATAACATACTTTTCTATGAAATATAAAGGGAAAAAAATCACATTCTTTGTTATAAGAGCAGAATGAACTATTCTCCCTTGGTAACTAACTGTGATGGTATTACAAATCAGTCAGGTCTGGGAAGGACATGTTAAATCAGAAGTAAATAAAAACCTCATTACAAAGAATTCCCTTTCCTATATGTTATTCTTGCAATATTTGAAAAATAAAAAATACTTATCTTAATCTTCTAAAGTGTCAAGAGTTTCATACTACAAAATAAAAATTACATATCTTATTTTTATTACTATCAATTTTTTATTGGTGACATTTTTGAATATTATTTTTCTTTTTGACACTTACCAACATCTGATAGTCTAGCCAGTAAGATATTGTGTTTCCTTCTTTCCTGTTTAAATAGATAAATATAGAGATGCATATTCTACCCTGCCTTTAGTATGAAGGGCCTTCTGTGCCATGATTTATTTTATATATATAAAAGAGCCTTGGCCAGATCATGAGGGTTATATTTTTAAATAACAAAGGGATCAGTGTGAGTACCTTTAGTTTTCTACTTTGAAAATAAATCATGTGAGTCAGATTTCTTAAACCACATGCTAAATTAAAAATATCATTGTCCTGGTAATGGATATTAAATAGCTTATTTATTTAGTTTCAACATTACCAGTTTTTCCCAGAGGATTCAAATATCCTCAATTGTGATTTGTAGGCAATATGCTAAGTATTGATTGCTACTATTATAATCTGTATTGTATGTTCATTACCTAGCATCAAAGAAAACAAAAACCCTACTACAGTAAAATCCATTTTCAGATTGTTGTGATTTATTTTTAAAGAAAGATTTCAAATAATATTTTATTTGAATATATTCACTGAGCACATATTTTATACCAGACACTCTGCTAACTATTGCAGATTTCAAGCCGTATGGGACACGATTCAAGCACTGGTGGGACTTTATAATCTGGAGAAGTAGTAAAATTACTCTGATGAAAGGCAGTTCATACCTCTTAAGTAGTTTAAAATGTGCATACAGAGGAGAAGGAATGCATCTAACTGTGACAATTCAGGAAGTTGCATTGAATCAATGGTAATCTGAACATTCATGGCACCTTAAGAGAGAGGGATGGGACTTCAGTGGATGACTGTGGGAGGACAGTGACAATTCTAGGTAAAGAGAAAGGCTAAAAGCAAAGACATAGAAGTGGAAAACGTTGTGGAATGGTGGATTTCATTAACTGGTTGACACACAAGTTATTTGCTCTGAAGTAACATTTAAATGAATCATTTAAATATAATGGACAAAGCCTTATCCCAGCGCATAAACAGAAAAGCCTGTGTCAATGGCCTGATCCAGTATTTCCTGAGACTTAATCAAAAGAAATCCATGCTTTCTACATGGTAAGAAATCCTTGTTTGTGTCTATAAATGCATACTTAGGCACAATTATAGAATATCAATAAAAAATGCAATAATCTATGGACTGACTGAGCATTTAGAAGTCAACAGTTTGGTACTCAAACCCCAATTCTGAATTCACATCCCAAATCTTTCACAGGTTCAGACTAACACCAAGGCCTAATAACCCCATCTTGGTTGTTGTAGGACAAACCAAAATGTATGCCAGTTGAACAGCTGTTTTGAAATCTGTTACTTTGGAGACCCCAAGGGGCTTTCTGACCCCTAATCTTGCTGAGTTACAATGGATACCCTAACTGATGTCTGTGTTGCCAGTTCCCTTGTAAAGCAGGGTAATAGATGTCAGGATGAGGCAGGATGTTAGCAAAGGTCATTAGCTGTACTTATAGGATTGGAAAACATCCAATTGTCAAGCAGAAGTGTGGCACTCGAACCAACACTATATCCTTTTTCCACGTGGCAACTTCCTTGCTTTCTCATGGGAAAAGAACATTGGAACATCACATAAATTGGCTTGTTCAATGTAAAGGGATATGCAAATGCACAGTGATCCATCGAAATATCAATGTTCATGATTGTGGTCTGCCTGTGTGTTTTAAAACCATTAGCTGTAGAACAAGCCATTATATAGTAAATCCTGTATAATCAGGAGGTAGTCATAATAACCTAAAACTTCTATTTAGTTTATATTAAATTATGGAGATGGATGTAGTATTTGTACATACCTACCCACCCAAGCTGAGATTTTTTTAAGTTTTAAAAAAAATAATTTGTTTAAAATTCCATTTTTTAACTAATATTTTACAGCTACTATGTCTTTTCACCAAAGTTAATTGCAAATTATTTTACGCTACACAACATCAATTTGTCATGCTCTAGTTGGGCAAATAAAAGTAAGGCTTATGCTTCTCTAAGTAGTAATTTTACAACCTGTATCTGACAATGTCTTTTACTTTTGCCCCATCCTAACTTCCCTAGGAAATATTTGAATTTAGGATTCATGCGTTTCTCAGATACGGAAATAAAGAATTCATTTTGGCCTGACAAAAAATCATTAAGCTATATTCAGATTACCTAGTGAATAACTCACTTCAACTGAGTGGAAAGTAAATTAATTGACATCAGGGTTCATGAGTCCTTGCTTCAAATAGCTAACCTAATTAGGATCACTAATATTTTATAGTAAGCTGGAGATATGTATGTTTGCCAAATGGCATATTCATTCTTGACAAGTTCTTTTCATGTGAAAGCAACAAGATTCAGAAATTGTTAAATCTAATTAGGATATAAATCTCTGGCAACATTGCAATATAATATATGTTATGATCCATAATTTTGCCTGAAATATTTTTATTATAAAGATTCAGGTTTCAACATATTAAGACTGAACTCTACCTCTACCATCTCCTTTTTAGTAATTGCAACTAATACAAAATCAGTTGCTATCCTTTCCCTTTTGCTCATTGTTACTTCTTGGAGAAGCTATTATTTATGAGTTTATAATGAATGAGTCTGGAGTTCTCAGAATATCCACCATGGTAAAATTGGTTAATTTAGTAGACATAATTTTAGCTATGAAACATCAACTTATTTATTAGCCAACACTGTGATGTCCCAAGGACAAGAGTCAGGTCTTTTTTGTCTCTGTGACTGAAGTCCATGCTAAGCACAAGGCCTGCCACATATTAGACACATAATTTGAATATTCAAAATACCAGAGGCACACATGTTTAGCCTATTTCATGATATTTCTGAACCCATATAGGCTCAAGACAAAGCTGTCAATTGTCTTACTAAAGTGATGGGTAATTATGTAGTCATCAGAAAGTAATTTAGAAAGAAACACTTTTAGACATAAGTTCAAGTCTTTGTTTCACAGATAAGGTCTTTTAATGTTTTCTGCTTCTTAGGTTGCTCAATTTCAACGGCTCACTTAGAGAAAATACATTTCCTGTACTTCGACTTCAAGATAGCAGCAGTGAGAGCCTCTAAAAATTGGGTTTTATAAATAATTGTACATGGATAAGAGCTTGATATTGGCAATGAAAATCTTTGATGAATTATCAATGACCTGATGTGTATAATTACTCATTTCACAGTCAGTAACATAAATTGGAAAATATATTCTCTGGAATGAATAATCTTTATTATAAATATATGACATTTGCTTATGAAAAGCCAGCTTTGAAACTGGTGCAACACAGGCTTATTTTTCTGCTTTTAATTTATTTAAGATATTTAAAATATAATTTCACCCAAGAGAGTATTTTATTGTTATAAATAACATTGTATCATATTTCAAATAGCATATGATTATGATTAGTCAAATTCAGTTGATAGAATTCACTTAGAATTGTTAGTTTTTTGAAATGACATGCTAAGTCATTTCAAAGGATAATTTACCCTAGAAAATAGGGAAAAAAAGTTCATTTACAACTGCATAATAGTTTAATATTGTTTCAGTTTAACATTTTAACTCATCTAACCATATGCCTTTGTCTCTGACTCAAACAAAATAAAGCAGAATGAATAAACAACGAAAATGACAAATTCTTTTTCTGTGGAATTATTAAGGAGAGGAAGGTATTTTTGTTTGAGTCATTAAGCTTAAGGTATCTTTGTTTTTTCAGTGAATCTCAATCATGTGTAGGCTGTTGGTGTAGGTGGTGCTTGGGACAGAGATGAACCTGCCTCGGTCCCGCTGAGAGTTCACACTATAGGAGGGACGCTTGCATACACATGACAATATTAATAGGCAGACTGTAAGGGCTTGATGGGACCACAACAGATACTGTGAAAATGTGATAGAGAAGAATATGAAGTTACGTCAGGGAAATCAGAAAAAACTTCTTGGAGGAGGTAGGGTATGAGTAATAATATTTGTAAGGATCGTCAAATATGGAGTATGTTAAGCAACTATGATTCAGATTGGGGAAAAAAAAACCCAATGCATGTGTATTTTGTATTCTTCGTTGGGACAAACAGCAATAAAAAGATATATAAATCATTATTTTCCAAAATCTAGCTTCCTTGGTGCTGAAGCAGCATAATTTGTTATTTTCCTAATAAAAAGAATTTGCATATGGTTGGGGAGGGTGAGAAGAAAGAGTTGAGTACACTGTGTTTAAAACCCAATAATTTTCAATAATTGCCACAATTTTCTCCCTACGTAATGAATGCCAACTGGAATCAGCATTACCTATGAAGTACAATGGTGGAAAATGTAATGTGTTTTGGTCTAATTATTATGCTCTAAGCCTTTAGATAAAAAATTTATTCAAGCAAGTGTGGTTTTACTGTGTTCAGTCTATCAAGCAGAAAAGAGCATGGTTCTTAACAAGTTACACTACAGGAATACTTTCCAAGACCAGAATAAGTACGTTATTTGGTCAAGTTCATCTTTTATGTACTTCTGCTTTCAGAACTCATGCCTCCCAATTTTTAAGCAGTCTTATGAAAACTAAAATATTTAACAATTACTTATTTCCCAAAATCCTATTATATCTAAAGTATCATAAATTGTTCCTAACCCCAATATTACAACTACTTAAAGAACAAATAAATTGCACTCATTCATGCTATATGTAGAAAACATGATTGCTATTTAGTTTTTCCTGGTCTTTAGCCTGTGATAATTCATTGTATTCAATAGTTTCACTAATATCAATAGCTTCGATCTCCAAGGAGGAAGAAAATATGCTTATTCCACTTGAATAAATGTAAGAATAGTTATCAGCTTTCAACATACATTATTTCTCTCCAGTATTTTAAAAATGGTCTCGTTTAGTGTTTCATTTGATTACCATTTATATATATACATTTATATTTATTTATAAATATATAATTTATGTATATACACATATGCATATACCTACATATATACGTACATACTTATACATATAAATATACATAACATATAAATATGTATGTATATATGTAGGTGTATGCATATATATAAATCTATTTTAATATGTTATAAGTAATGAATATTTATATTTTTCATACAAAACTTGGAAAGTTTGGATAAGCACGACAGATAATATAAAGGTCATACATATTCCTACCATCCAAAGATAACCAATCTAGACATTATATTAACCCAGGTAATGCAAATGGAAATCTCAGTATTAGAAATGGTATTTGATAACACAAGACCAAATGTGTTAAATCAGCTTCTTTATGTTTAAAATAAATTAAGAAGCAATTTTGGGCTAATTTAGATTAATATGGACTAATGTGTAGAATTTTCTTCCTGGTAGAAAATTTGACCACTGTCCCACTGTGCAATGATCAAAATTGCTTTAAGTGTGGACCAGCTAATTTTCACAGACGTAATGACACTTTTATCCCAGCTGTATGTAATTTGTTGTAATTACAACTTCTATCTAATGAACAATATTTCTGACTGAAATGCATTGACTTTCAACTTTCCCATTATGGCATACTGTTTTTGTGTGTTTTTATCTTCTGTGACACGTGTCACAAATAATATGTTATTAATAGAAGTTAAAATACTTACAAGTACTATTCAAAAACAACTTAAAGCTCACCCTAGAATAATGTCATTCTTACTTTCATTCAAGTGTCCTTTCTTGAGAGTAAAAGAAGGAGCAACAGAAAGAGATGGAATGTAGTTTAATCCACAGCATGTCCTAATAACGCTACAGCTGTTAATATATCAATTGTATTGACAGTTGCTTACCAGTAGTGATAACTAGTTATTACAGTGCTGGGTGTTCTGTTAAAATCTTGGAATGCTCATTGGATTACATTTGCTCCTTGTGACTATTATGTCGCATGTATTGCAGTAGGAAATTCACTATTCATGAGTGCTTTTCAGAAAGATTGAATTTTGAAGGAATCAATACACTGAACACAAGAGTTGTTTTCACAGTGTTCACCATCCCTTTCTGAATTCAGATCAGGCTATTTTAAGTTGTGTCCCAACTGAAATGTGGAATGATCCTGGATAAGAAATGGCATGATGGTGCTTTTTAATGTATCTTTTTAAAAGCAGAAATATTATACTATTTGACTTGTTAGTCTTTTGTAATTTAATCTTATTTTCCATTATATGGCACAGAAATAACAAGTGCTCCCTCATTTTGAGTTAATGAGACAGAATGCCCTTCATGCCTCGTGTGTTAAGTCCCCCAAAGTAAAGATGATTTCACCAGAAATTTTAATCTCTATGTAAATCAAGCCATGGCACATGGTAAAAGGTAGTCCTTTCCCCTCGGACAAAAGAGGCCAAATAGTGGCCAACTGTGTGTTGGTTTTCTCACTACATTCATTACTTAGTCATCTTTCGGACGGCCCTTAAACTTAGTGTCCCTTATTACGTTGAGTGATTTTTCTGGCCAGTGTGGTAATCTCCTTTTCTCACCTTGGGTGTTACACCTTATTCTACATCCAACACTGTATTAATGTAAAATTTGAAATTTATTTCCTTGAGGCAAATTATTGGATACCTCAATAGAGTTACATAGATCTGTTCAGATTTTCACCGGATTTTCTCGAAATAACATCTGCGTGTT
This sequence comes from Orcinus orca, assembly GCF_937001465.1. NCBI lineage: Eukaryota > Metazoa > Chordata > Mammalia > Artiodactyla > Delphinidae > Orcinus > Orcinus orca. The sequence goes on from NC_064562.1 coordinate 137,878,557, forward strand.
TTGTTTTTTTTTTTATCTCTTAAAAGCACAACTTGAAGAAGTGTTCCATAAAAAGCAAACCAAGCTATCTCCACAAAAATCACAAGTCCCCAGATCCTATGGATATAATACCTATTTTTGTTAAGGCACATCCAGATGAAGAGAAAAGACTTTTCTTGAAGGATTCCTATAGTAAATGGGAAATAAAACTACTTTCTTTTTTGTGTGTACACACGACCTTTTCTATCATATACACAGCATCCTAGATATGATTGTTGTTTCTCTTATTCCCTTGTCTCCTAGATTTAAAATATTACTCTAGAATACAGCATTTGATTTTCTTAGAATTATCATTTATTTCAAACTCATTCTGAATTGATGGTAAGTTCATGTCAGTTCAAGAAATATTTATTAAATGCCTTTATTTATGTACCAGCTATTATTCATGGCATAGGGTATGCACTACCCTCTGCTCTGACTATCTAAAAAGTTTTTAATTAAATGTTTTAAAAGTTATCCCACTGAACATGTTACAAATCAAGTTATAGGAATGCTTATGACTTATTTGCTATAGTTTTATGATTTACAAGTAGCATAGAGAGAGCCTTTAAAAATTGATAAGTGGCGGCTTTGTAAAATAGAGGTTTACTCAAACAGTAGAAATGAAACTGTCTTAAAGTGCAAATACCGTTTCAAGCAATTTGGCAATGTCTTGACACTCCCAAGGAAAGACTAAATATCTCTCGTTGACAGTTAAAGATGTTGAACTGCAATATCCAAGTTTAGAAAAAGAAATAGTGCCAAATAGCACAGTTCTGAACACTGAGCAGATGCTCTATAAATACTTGTTGAAGCGGACTGCAAAGAATCCCCTCTTACCTTTAAAAGGGGAATTTTCCCCAATATGATCCCAACAACTGTGCTTTTTACCTCTTCTATCATCTGTTTTTGCTTGGCTACAACCACAGTTACTACACAGGCACATATTCAAAATTACGGGGTGTTCAGAGACTGAGGGGGTGCCCAGATTATTTATATCCCTCCAATTAGTACAAAAATAACATATCCCTAGGTGTTTCTAAGGTAACTGTGTGATTGTGAAATAAATTTCATACCATTAGACTTGTCGTTTTGCAAAAGCAAATACAACTCATATGATTTTATATGATTAAAAAAAGAGTTATCAATACAGTTAGTACGTGAAGTAAATTTATAGTCCATATAGCTCAACTTTATTATTTTAGATACCTTATATTTAACAAATTAGTATGGCATTGTTTTTCATCAAATTCTTTCCTTTTAATCTAAGTGACTCCTGGCTATTTCTTGTTTAAAAAAAAAATCCATCCATAAAATGTGAATATTTAATACTGCTGGACAACTTTAAACAATACTGTAAAGGGAATTCCAAATGAGAATTTTCAAAGTTATTTGCAAATGTCAGTGTCAGTGGAATACAAGTAGCCCGTGCTTTTTGAAAGTTCACTTTATGCCATTTCATTTTTACGAAAGACCTACACAGTAAGTCCCTAACTTTCAAGATTTGAGCTTTCAAAGTTGAACATGCATTTGGTTCCAGCAAGGAGCCAGAACCTGTGCCATCCACATCAGGCGTGAGTGAAACTGCAGCTTGCCCTCCGTCTCCTATTGCTGTCGATCCTTCAGCTCTGCCATCTCCCACCTCCTCTCCCTCCTCCAGTCAGTAACTCTTCTTTCGTGTTCACTCAGTGCCAGCCGCTGTATGCCAGCTGTTGTACTGTCCTAACTGTACTTTTCAAGGTACTGAACTGTAAGATTAAAAGTGTTTTATCTTTTGTGTTTGTTTTTTATGTATTATTTGTGTGAAAAGTATTATAACCTATTAGAGTACAGTACTGTATAGCCGATTGTGTTATTTGGGTACCTAGGCTAACTTTGTTGGACTTCACGAACAAATTGGACTTATGAACGTGCTCTGAGAGTGGAGCTTATTCGTATGTAGGGGACGTATTGTATTAGTAGCTGTTTTTTTAACCAAAAGAAATCCAAAGAGGATTTTTGTTTGTCTGATAAAAAGGCAAAAAGGGAAAATAGTATTCAGTGTTTGTTTTGCTGGGAGCCATTATAGAGGCGTGACCAACCCTGAGCAGCCCTGAGAGTGGCACCCCCAAGCTTCTCCAGGAACTACACTCGACATGTCAGCATCAGGCCGCAATACACTGAACTGTGTCTGTGAGCATCTGCTTTGTGTCAATTTAGCATCCTAAGGTAATGGCTTCTTTGCTCTATGTCATTTTGGCTTACTAAAGGTTTCATAGGAACACTCTACTTTCGAATAGCTGAGGAAACCTGTATGTGACTAATGTCCTAAAGTGATAACTGAAGGTAGACTGAATAGGTGTTTGTGTGTGTGTTGAGTTTTATTACCTGTGTGTTGGTAAATAAAAGTAGTTAAAAAAAAATTAAACCCATGGATTTCCAACCTGAAATTTGGATGATACGATACGAAAATTGTTTAAAATGTAAACAATAAAGAAAAGCACAAATTTTTCTCTATAGAAGGGAAGGATAGCTAATATTTATTGTGTGTTAGTTGTGTCAATTCTCCTATTGTTCTGTTTGCCTTACAAATGCTTTTTCTTTTAATTACAAAGGGTGCTTTTACCCTCCATTCTACTCTTGAGGTCCAGATAGTTGTATGGGTCCCTGTAGGCTGTATGAGTAACTGCAGCTAGTCATTGGAGCTAAGACTGAAACTCTGGTCTTTTTGTCTCTAAGACTCTTGTTCTTTGAAGTATCCCAAGGAACCCCTTGAAATGTAAATATATGAATCATTGACAAGCCTATACTTATTAATAGGTCCCGGGGTCTAGATGTATTAATTTTTAAAAAGTTGGCTTAAAATTTAAGTTTGACAGAAATACTTTAATAACAAAATCTTGCAATTAAACCTTGAATAGGTTTTAAAGGCTGGAATCCTATGTTTATAATGCAGAATATTCAGATGTTAATATTTTATGTTGATCACCACATTCTCGTGATCTGATTATAAGAGCAAATTTTTCTGAGGAAAGGACAGTAGTCAGGCAGTAAAGCAATAGTCAGGATAAGAAATGAAGAATCCTTGAAAACCTTGAAGCTATATGTGACGACAATGGGTCAGCATAGGTGGAAGAAACAGAGAAACAACAATTACGATTTTATCTTGACATTTTATCTAAAACCCCTTCTTGTCCAAAGCCAGGTTTCTTGGTCTGAACACGCAGGCTTCTGCTAATTTGCCTATCTCTTGTATTGAGTTTCCTTTCTAGAAAGATAATTTTAGGAGTTCTATAACACTGAAATCATTTTCACACATATACCATCAGGAAAATTCTGTATATCAGCCTGTTTATTGCAAATGATATACCATATGTAAAAAAAAATCTGCTTTGAAATATTCTGAGTGATTTAGCATTCACTTAGTAAAAGTTGATGACAGCTTGTATATCATATATATACGATCCAAATTTTTATTTCTGTCAGTCTTAATCAACGATGATTTCTTGTTACTGATTGGGATTGTGTAATCCAAACCTAAAAAATTCATATTCAAAAATTTATTTTATGTCTATGTTGAAATAGTTTAGATGTTCAGCACAGAAGTATGTTTTGAAATCTGTTAAGTGCTTGCTAAAATTAGTCCTATGTTTTCCAGTTTTAAATTATGTTCTAAGTTCGTGTTATTTTTCCATTAATTTTGAAAATACTTTTCCTAAAGCGCATGCTATTTCCCCTATGAGGAATTACTTTCCTATTTTTCTCCTTATTTATTTATTTTTTGTGTGTGGTACGCGGGCCTCTCACTGTTGTGACCTCTCCCGTTGTGGAGCAAAGGCTCCGGACGCGCAGGCCCAGCGGCCATGGCTCACGGGCCCAGCCGTTTCGCGGCATGTGGGATCTTCCCGGACCGGGGCACGAACCCGTGTCCCCTGCATCGACAGGTGGACTCTCAACCACTGCGCCACCAGGGAAGTCCTATTTTTCTCCTTATTTTGCTAGAATCATTTTAAACCCCACTGCTTTCAGGAAATCCTGACCCAGTCTCTTTAATCCCTTTCTTCTTCTTTTTTTTTTTCTAATTTCTCTAGTGCTTTGCCTATACTGTACTATCAAATTATTAGAAACTATTTTTAATTATACCGAATGGAGAAGTACAACTTTGAAATAACTTCATCTAATTAGAATAGGTTCTTCTCTACGGCCTTACCACCCTGAACACACCCTACCTCGTCTAATTAGAATAGCTTCTTGAAGAAGGAACTTTAGGAATCAAGAGAACGATAGGGAGACTCTGTAAGCTGTGTATATTGTTAGCCCCTTGAGGACAAGGAAATTGTTTTGCATGTAATAGATTTCTAGTGTTCAGACTTCTGAAAATGCTGTCTATCCAGGAGTCTTTTAACCTAAAAAAGTCATACTGAAAACAAAAGCAAATAACTGTATAGAGAGGAAGACAGTTAATCTTTGGGAAGCAAATCATTCTCCAGAGTTTTTGACATAGATTATATTAAGGAGTGTAGGATTTTTAATTTTAGTTCTTCAGTACTCCAGCTGAAGGCTATAAATGATATTGCAGCCTAGAGGAATGGGAGGGGGCACTACTTGAAGCAGATAAAATGGCTGTACAGAGAAGTCTGTGTAGAGTCTTTGTGTTTTTTCTACATGTTTCATGCAACTGTAGAGAATTTCACAATATAATTATTTTATGATGACACTGATGGCAGTTTTATAATGATTATATGACAATAAATGTATATCATATATTATTATATATAGTAATAAATTGTAATGAAAAATTTAACTATTAAACTTTAGATTATATATAATCTTAAAATTAATATTTTGAGTGTTTATGAACTACCAACTAAATCTTGAATTAGTATAGATTACTATTTCTGATACAGGGAAAGAAACAGAGTTGAAATTGTTTTGAAGAAGATAGCATTCTCCAATAAAATCATTAAGATCTATGGTGCTATTAGTCAAGGTAGAATATGAGTTGCTCTAAAGAGATTCCAAAGAGTAATGGATTAACAAAGTGGAAATTTATTTCCTCTGATGTAACAGTTTGGCATCTCAGGCTTCTGGAACAACTCTGCTCCACAAGGTTATTCAGGATCTCAAGATTTCTCCATTGTATTATGTCTGTCTACACCTGGGCCATTGGCACCTCCATCTTGTTCAGTGAGAAGAAAGGAACAAAAATGGACCTCCAAGAAAAGTCATTTCTTTTTAGCAAACAATGTGAAAATTGTAGATAGCACTTTCCTTCCCATTCCACTGAAGGACTTAGTCACATGGCTACACCTTCAAGGGAGTCTTGAAAACAGGTAACCCAGGAAAATCACTGTTAAAGGGACATCCTAGAATTCTGTATTCAATTTTAAAATAAATAATAGGTTATAATAAGTTATACTTAACTTTTTGTGACTATATTTCACTGTCATTCATAGATGTTCCTGAGTCTGTCTTTGAAAGCTATCAGTTCTCATGCTTGTTTTTAGCATGAAAAAGAGTCATTTGGCAACATTTCAGACAGAAATGGAAGTTCTAAAATAATAAAATACATCCTTATGCTTTCTATCTAAGCTGACTCAACTCTAGTGGTAAAAACAAAGGTGAAACCATAAATAGTTGAAATGACTCACAGAAAAATAATAAGAAAGAAAATTTGGAAAATTAATAGTTCAACAGAAAATAGTCTAATTAGAAAAATCAACAGAATGAGCTCTTACATAACTTAAGACCTAAAAACTAAGTGCAACCCTAAAAATATATGTATGTATAACTCTAAAAATATCTAATAAACCAAATGAAAACTTAAAAGGTTAGATTCCACATTCAGATAAACTTTCTACTTTGATATTTAAGGATCATAATCTGCTATATATAGTCTACCAAGAGTTCATCATGAAAAATCAAATTAGCAGAGTCATTTGGGAGAAACCAATCTAGATAAGTGAAATTATTCTAGAAACTTAATATGCAGATTTTTTTATTCTCAACATGTACATTAATTAAGTAAGGTAAGCAATTTGGACTTTTATTTAACACAATAACGTTTGTAACTACGGAATCTCTATTTACAAATATATCTCAGAGATATTACAGGTTCAGCTTCAGACCACCACAATAAAGTGAATATTACAATAAAGCAAGTCACATGAATTTTCTGGTTTCATAATGAGTATAAAAGTTGTGTTGGGCTTCCCTGGTGGCGCAGTGGTTGAGAATCTGCCTGCCAATGCAGGGGACACGGGTTCGAGCCCTGGTCTGGGAGGATCCCACATGCCGCGGAGCAACTAGGCCCGTGAGCCACAACTACTGAGCCTGTGCGTCTGGAGCTTGTGCTCCACAACAAGAGAGGCTGCGACAGTGAGAGGCCCGCGCACCGCGATGAGGAGTGGCCCCTGCTCGCCGCAACTAGAGAAAGCCCACACACAGAAACTTAGACCTAACACAGCCAAAAATAAATAAATAAATTTATAAAAAAAAAAAAAAAAAAGTTGTGTTTACACTATGCTGTAGTCCATTAAGCATGCAATAACATGTCTAAGAAAACAATGTATACGCCTTAATTAAAAAGCACTTTATTGCTAAAAGTTGTTAACTATCATCTGAGTCTTCAGTGAGTCCTAAACTTTTTGCAATTGTAATATTGAAGATCACTGATCACAGATCACCGTAACAAATACAATAACAGTGAAAAATTTGAAGAAATGCAAGAATTACCAAAATGTGACAGGAGACACAAAGTGACCAAATGCTGTTGGAAAAATGGTGCCAACAGATTTACTTGACACAGGGTTGCCACACACTTTCAATCTGTAAAAAAATGCAATGTATGTGAAGTGCAAGAAAGCACAATAAAAATGAGGTCTGCCTGTACATGATTCCTGAAGGATAATTGTACACAGTAACAAGAGTTGGAATAAATGTACTATGACACTCAAGAAATAGAATAAGGTATAATATATAGTGGGGAATATTACAAAGGAAGGGACTAAACTTTGTTTTAGACACAAGAAGAAATGACCCTTGTCCTTATCAGGACTAAACCCTCAAGTTCTTCCCTCGATCTTCCTCCAGTGCCTGTCTCAGGGGCCCTATCCCACTGGTCAGGTCTTATTCAAGATATTAACTCTTCCCTTTTTATTCCTCTCCCTCTGACTTTTAACATGAGTAGGTTCTCCGTTTTCATGAAGTGGAGGACTTTCACCAAATTTAAGCACCTTTGTATGAAGGGCTTTTACTGTCTTGTTTACCAGCTGTATCCTCATCTCTCAGAACCTGACCTTCACTGTTCAATAAATACTGAATTAGTAATACAATCTTACCATTCCTTAATACTAATACTGCTCACAGGTATGCCTATACCTTCTGATTCCATTCATTCACAACCAATTCACTTCTGAGAGCGAATCTGGCGTTCCTCTTCATCACTCAATGGGAAATGTGTTCTCCGCCATCACCCAAATCCTCATGAGTTACAAAAAACTTCTCAGCTCTCATTCTCCTCCAACGATCCTGCTGCACTTGAAATTAAATTTAATTTTTCTAGATTATTTTCTATCTCCATGCTTCAACAGCCGTTGCTTGTAGTTCAGTTTCTGATCTTTTGTTCTTCTCTGTATTATAAATAACTCAGAGTCCCTTTTATGTAGTTGTCTTTCAAATCTAAATGTCTTATTCTAGTACAAGTTGATGAAGCATTACGTATTTATATTTTTTCTACTTAAAATTCTCTCTATCTCTACATTGCAAATTCTTGCTTCTTCACTAAGATTTAGATCAAATAATTAAAGCATCAGCTTCCTAATGGAGCCCTTACTTCATCATGGAAAATCTTGAAGGAGTTTTAAGCAAAGGCTTGCATTATCACATCCTCTGCTTCCTTTTGCTACCCTAGTACTTCATTATTCCAGTTTCACTTTCTCCAGGACGCACCTGCAAAATTCTACAGCGTTTTCTTTATTTGGAAATTTATAACACTTATTGCCAGCAATACTCTTTAGATATTTATTACAAAAAGCTTACATAAGGACTTCCCTGGTGGCGCAGTGGTTAAGAATCCACCTGCCAATGCAGGGGACATGGGTTCGAGTCCTGGTCCGGGAAGATCCGGAGCAACATGCCATGGAGCAACTAAGCCCACGCGCCTACAGCCCGAGCTCTGCAACAAGAGAAGCCACCGCAATGAGAAGCCTGTGAACCTCAACGAAAACTAGCCCCCGCTGGCTGCAACTAGAGAAAGCCCGTGCTCAGCAATGAAGACCCAACGCAGCCAAAAAGAAAAAGAAAAAAGAAAAAAAAGTTTTCTTAGATTTTTAGTCATACCTGTCCTCGCTTAGTGAATTTTAAGTTTCTTAAAGTTTGTAAATCTTAAAATGGATAGCAAATTCGTACTAGTTTATCAGCTGATACTTCTTGGATAAATTACTTAATGAATAAGTGAGTGAAGGAACTCAAATGTTGGCCTCTGCTATTCTTTTTTCTTACAATATAACGTAACCTTATGGTTATGAATCACCTATCTCAGAAATACAGATCTTTAACCAGATCTGCCAGCTGGGCCTATGTACACACAGTCAGCTCAACACTGCTTTCCCCATGTTTCTCTGGCAGTGAGTGAGAGGGAAGCAGAACCACCACAGTGCCTCACCCCATCCCCTACATGTCCTAATACAGCCCTAACAGTCAGGTTTAAAATCATATATATTTAGCCACCATTATTCCCACCTGACATGTCTTCGTTTCTCTCTCTATCATAATATAAGCTCTTGCTTATAATTTCCTAAGGTGATGGAGGGCTAGAATATTTCCTAAAGTAGGAGCAGGAATTCAGTAGCACTCAGTATCCTGAATAAAAAGGATGATTTCTTGGCCTCCTTTATTGTATTAATGTATGCATGCTGATTCTCAATTTTTTCTTGATTGTCAAAGCACCCATCGTCAGAATAATTTAGGGATTATTTTCTATATTTCAGTAAGAATTGAGGTGGGGACTTGTGGATAGATGTGTTCATAAATGCAAAATCGGAAATGTTACATTTCCCAGCTCTGGGGGATGGAGGGTAATCAAGACCTGCCCATCACAGCTGCAGCTGTCTGCCAAGCTTTGTCCTCCTGGGAGGCTTCCTGGAAGGCCAAGCTAAACTCATGGCTATTGGACTCTTCTGCAGATATGACAAGAGCTTTGGGCCAATACGGCGTTGCATTGCAAGGCTTCCTAGGTGCTTGCGCTTGAATTCCTTCTCTTGCCTACTTTGCCTTTTGCTGACCTATGACTCATTTTGTTCTCGACAAAGGTCCTTTGATATCCCATCTTGCTTTCTGTCTTCCGTATTCACATCTATCTCCTAATTTTACCATTCACAAACACCCTGATTCTACAAGTTATTCAACTCTGTGAAATGAGTCAGAGGCTCACATGCCTATAGGAGCTAGGTCGGTGATATAAATAAAGAAATTCGGCTTGAGTGAAAACAGTGGAAAACTAAAGGGGACATGACTGCATTTATTTCTGATTGATGGTTGCCACAGGGGAATATGGGCCAAATATGACCAAAATTAAAAAGGAATTTTTTAAACTCTGCCGACTAATTAGAACATGTTTGTGGGCACCTTTGTCCTGTAGCCGGCCTTTTTTTTTTTTTTAATTTGATACTCTGGGATTAATCCTTGAATTACACCAATACAACCGTAGGGATTTATGTCTCAATGCCAATTTTATTTTAGCCAATTCTCTTACTCTTATTGAGTCAGGCAATTAGGTTTCTCACTGTTCAAAATTATTTTTACCTTCATATTAGAATATCTTTATGTGTCCAAATCAATAATTATTTACTTTAAATTAAACATAATTAGAGTTTCTGATACTCTGTTATATGCACCACTTTAGCTAATATTTACTTCAGCTCTGATAATTGGCATCACAGTTGTATTTTTAGACGGAGAAAGGTGATTTCCAGTGTCACAGAGCTGGCAGTACTAAAGACATCCTGTTTGAATCAAGGCTCAGAACAAGGTCTTCTGTTTCTGATCTACTGAGTTTTCTATTCTGCCACAGTAGTTTCTCAGCTATTACTTTACAGAGTAATTTACCTTTTTGTTAAATCTTAAATATTGATACTGGAGCTCTGTCCTGTAATTCTCATGCCTTTTTTTTTTTAATGTCTCAAAAATTAAGATGAAAACATCAGTCATAGGTCTAAGACTCTTAATGATATTCAAGTCATTGACCCTGGTGATGAGATGTGTGCAGATGAAGTTCTCATATCTGAAAACAGACAAGATAAGTCAAAGATCTGATGCATGGAAATTGCTGCATCCTTTGCTTTTGTGCTATAAGAGAGATTTTTAGTAAGAGTCTTTCATTCGTAAGATGATGTGTTATGTTGGATTTTAAAAATTCCTATCCAATAATAATTAAAGCCTTAAGTGAGCACCTATTATGTGCAAGGCATATGATAAATACTTTATAGAATTAACTATTTTATCTTCACAACAACCCAGTAAAGATATTTTTCATATTTTAAAGATATGAAGACTAATACTTTCAAAAGATAAGAGAGTTGCCAAAGAAGTTTGCTTAGTACCTGGAATTAGCCAAACTTGAGGTTACGGGTACAGTCCTCTAGACCACTTTTTCCCAAGACTTCTGACACCAACTGCAACTTTGGCAGTTTCCCAAAACCACAGAGAGTTTCTATAATTTGCTAGGACTCACAGAAATCACTGGAACCTATGATGTTCACAGTCCTGTTTATGACGAGCAAAGGATGCCCATGAAACAGATGCCTAGGGTGGAATCTGGGACTGAGAAGGGTCCAAACGTGAAGCTTCTGAGTCATCAGGTTTGCTCTATCCTCCTGGCATCAATGTGTGGCAACACATGCATGCAATATTGCCAACCCAAGAAGTTTTTATTGAGGCTTCATTATCTAGACAGGATGGATTGAATCTTTGTCCAAATGGTTGAACTCAATATCCAGCCACTCTGGAGGTCAGGCTGATATCACAGTAGCTCAAAACCCCATCTCTCTCTTTTTTTGTTTTTGGCCTGGCCAACTCCACACCTGAGACACCTCATTAGCATCCACTTTCCTTTCTAGGGGCCCTGGTCAGTGTAAACTTTCAGATGTGGTCCTAGGGGCCCACCGTAAATAACAGAGACACTCCTATCACTCAGGAAATTCCACGGGTTTAGAGGCTACCTTCCAAGAACCAGAGACAAAGATCAGACACATTCTTTATTACACACTCAGTTAATAAATATCAGAATCAAGATTTAATGTTAGCTCTGTTGGGCTTCAGATATTAGTATGTGCATTTTCTTCTCATTTGCCTAGCATAGTACCTGGCACATAGTAAGTGCCCAATAAATCTTAATTAAATGAATGAACAAGTCAGGTTTTTTTTCCTTTTGCACAGACAGATAGGGTAAAATTTCATGGCAATGATAGATACTCCCAAGGGTGGGTAATTTTGTCATTTTATGAATGATATTCTCAACAGGCAGTTGTTAATTATAAAACCCTTAAAACGAGCTTTTGTCCTCCTGAAAACAGCTTGCTGTTGCTAAATAGAATCACCAATAGAAAGAGGGGCTGGAAGCGGGTGTATAACGCTTGTGACTTAAGTGATTACAGATGAGACTGAGCATAAACTGGTTTAAGGCTGTTCTCTTGTGGGAGAATATCATTTCTGTTTTTTTTTTTTTTTTTTTAAGATGTTGGGGGTAGGAGTTTTTATTAATTAATTTATTTATTTTTGCTGTGTTGGGTCTTCATTTCTGGGCGAGGGCTTTCTCTAGTTGCTGCAAGCGGGGGCCACTCTTCGAGGTGCACGGGCCTCTCACTGTTGCGGCCTCTCTTGTTGCGGAGCACAGGCTCTGGACGCGCAGGCTCAGCGGCCATGGCTCACGGGCCTAGTTGCTCTGCGGCACGTGGGATCCTCCCAGACCAGGGCTCGAACCCGTGTTCCCTGCATTAGCAGGCAGATTCTCAGCCGCTGCGCCACCAGGGAAGCCCGAGAATATCATTTCTTAAGAGACGTTGCTCTCCTGCGTAATGCTTGAGTGTGATCACATGAGATTTTCTTTTAAATAGGATATAAGCTCCGCCGTGTCTCTGAAAAAAGAGTACTTACATTGAAGTAAGATAAAAAATATATTATGAAAAGCAAACTAAGAGTCAGCCAGTTAGGGTTTGTGTGTGAACGCAATGGAGAAATGTGAGTGAGGAAAATAGTTTTGGTGAGGGAAATCAGGATTTATTTAAATTACCAAATTCAAATCTATCTTAAAAATCTCTATATGTTACTTTAAATAAAGGCTCTGATCCAATTTAATTAAATAAACTCTATTAAGTCCTTAGTCAGAAACAGATTATGGGAAAGCATTTGTAAAGCACTTGTCTTTTATCTTTTCTCTGTTTCATCTATTATCCTTTTCATTTTTCTGGATATTAAACTATCAAAATGGCATTAAAAAGGAAACAAAACCTAACCTGTAATTCAGAGCGGATGGCTGATTTTAAAGTAATGGCCTGCAAAAGAAGAAAGATGGATGGAATAACCTTTTTTGTGTGATATATCCTTGGAAAATTTTCTGACTACATAATCATGAACATGGGAAGTTAAAGAGATAGTATCTCTTTGGGTGTGTTCCCAGACTTCTAATAGTTATGTTTTTTTATTTCTTAGTATATTGAAATTATTTTATTTATGACTGCATCTAAAAATACATCTAAACATGAGGCTATGCTCCTGCTATTTTGTTCACTTTGCCTACGACAAAGCATGGAAGTTGGAAATGTTGTAGTTACTGAACCATATCTCTTACACATTTCACATAATTGTGCATTAGCCTAATGCTGCTTTCACTGAAACAAAATGTAGTAATAGTATATTATTAGGAGGGAGTGAACTTGTAATGTCAAAGTAGAGTCATATTCACTTAAATCTCATGTAAAGACAGAATTCACAGGACCACATTTACAAGTGCAACTACAGGAGATTTTAGGTCCTTGAGAATGTTAACTAGAAGGAAACGTAGTAAGATAAACTCACATATTATTTTACCCAAAATGAAGAATCTGTTTTCCTTTAATGTTCAATATATAGCTTAATTTCTGCCTGTGTTAGCAGATAACCTGTGCGTATGCCTTTCTGTCAAGCTTCTTTCCTTTATTTCCAGGAACCGCAAATCAATTCAGGACTGATTCCTCAGTCCTGACCTCCTGAAATGGCCTTCTAACCATAGTCTTGGACAAACCTACCTTCTACTCTCCTACTGAAATAGCTTTATAAGTAGGCCTGTATTTAAAAAATCTGTAGTATCATCTCCCTCTACGAGAAATTGATCTTAGAAACATTCATATAGCTCAATATAGAATTTATTCAATAAATACAACAGTCCCCCCTTATTCACAGGACATACGTTCCAAAACCCCCAGGGGATGCCTGAAACTGCAGATAGTACTGAACTCTATACATATATTATGTTTTTCCTATACATACTTACCTACAATAAAGTTTAATTTATAAATGAGGCACAGCAAGAGATTAACGACAATAACCAATAATAAAATAGGACAATGATAACAATATACTGTAATAAACGTCATGTGAATGTGCTCTCTCTCTCTCTCTCTCAACATATCTTATTGTACAAATTTGGCAACTTTTCTGTCTTAACTAAGCACTTATCTGCACTGTAACGTTTGCAGTTTGAAGTGTGACAGCAAAACTAACGCACATTTCTTTTTCCCCTCCACAATTTCACAGATAGAAAATTTGTTCTTACCATAGACCTTAGCAACCTCAACATATGACTTTTATCCTTTCCTTACTAGATAGAGAACTTTCACCTTTTCACTTAAAGGAAGCACTTTATGGCTTCTCTTTGGCATATGTAAATTGTCAACATCACTCATCTTGCACCTTGTGGTCATTATTAAGTAAAATAAGTGTTACTTGAACACAAGCACTGTGATACCTGGACAGTTGATCTGATACCTGAGATGTTTACTAAGTGAAAAATGGGTGGGATCCTCTGGACAAAGGGATGATTCACATCCCAGGCGGGATGAAATGGGATGGCAAGAGATTTCATCACACCACTTAAGATGACACACTATTTAAAACGTATGAAATGTTCATTTCTGAAACTGTTCACGTAATATTTTCAGATTGCAACTGACTGGGGGTAACTGAAACCTCTGAAAGCGAAACTACAGATAAGAGAGGACTGCTATCCTAAGGAAAAATAATTATTTTTAAAAATACTATTTTAACAATTCCCCAAATTCTCATTAACTGATGCATCCTGCAATCATGTTTCAGATAACTGCTACCACAGTCGCTAACAGGTATTTATTGCATCGTGCTAGGCACTTTAGAATACAAATAAAGATCTGTTCCCTGACCATAAGCAGCTTGCAAGGTTTATTTTGCTAAAGTGTATGTCTTTAGCCTGAATCCAAATACAAAAAGTAAATTCTCAGTGCTAATGATATGTGATTTGGCATCTGGGGTATGTAACATGGACAAACATTGTCCATGGACATTGTGCATGGACAAACATTGGAGAGAGGTGTATTTTAACAACTAGGAGTATGTGTAAGGGAGGGAAAGAATATGTTTTTCATGTACGCAATTTAGGTTCTCTGGCTGGGACCTTGTAAATTAGACTATTGAAAGACAGATTAACAAGAGAAAAACAAGCAGAATTTTATTAACACGTGCATTACACATACTCATGGGAGCCTGTGGCGATGAGTAACCCAAAGGGGTTGTTAGCGTTGTGCTTAAATACAGTCTTAGGCTAAACAAAGGAAAAGTGGTTTGGAACTTCTGGATGGAGGAAGCAAGTTGTGGGAAGGTGACCAGGAAGAGTATGGTAAAGACTGCTTGTTGAGTAAGGTTTGTTTTGCAGATTTAACTTGCTGCCTTCTCTGTTAGTAAGTTATTAAGAGTTCTTCTCCTTCTAGGATAGGAGAGGGAGAGAGATACCTTTACAAATGTAAATTTCCTTTACTAAAGAAAAACTTAGGTACTGTTTTTAGAGCTTTTTCTGCATCCACCTCTTCTTCATGGCCCTTAGCTCAAAAAATCCATACGCCAAAGAGGCATGTTTTGGGGTAACATATTCTGGTACCCTTCATGTGGAACTGGTAGAGTTGTTTGCCAGTTTGTAATGAAGGGGCATAACTTTGGCCCAAACAAAGTTCACCAATTAGAGTTTAATTCATCTTTTTTTCACTTTTATTTGCACAAGAGGTAAAGGATTTTTTTAATCTCAATCTTATTTTACATATGTGTTGTGTCCATTAAATTTATCTGAATCACTTGAAAATGAATAGAGAAATTTTGATTCTGCACAGCTGATTGCATATACCAAACTACAACTGAATATTTAACTAAAATGACTAATAGCATAATATAAATGTATGTGGCAAAGAGAAAGGAAACAGAAAACTTGACAGTTTCTATTGCAATATTTGAAAGTTTATCTTATGCAAAATATTCAGAGCAGTCTAGGTGCTTAGTGAGTACTGGCAAAAACCATTTAAACAAAAGCAAAATCAATAAATTATATTTAGATCATCACAAAGAAGAATGACACTTCAGAGATTGTTCTTATTATTGCAGTTTTTAGTTGTCATCTTACCAGTAGGAGTAATAAGACTGATGAATATTGCTATTGAGACAAGGTATAATTTTTGTCTTATTAAAGGCATATTCTAGATGTTCATCAGACCGTATTAAGTCTGTTCCCTGGTGTTTCTGCTATAGTAATTTTTTCCCATTATTTTTCTGTTGCTAAGAATGCACATTGTGTAACGATGGTCTCTTTGTGACCACTGGCTGTCAGTGCCAATTATAATTTAAATAGCCCAGGCAAAGAAAATTTAAATTTGAAAGAGCAAATAGCTGTCATCAGCACATTACTGAAACAAAGTCATTTAGACTCAGCAGGCTAAAAATGAAAATAGCTGGATTTAAAATAACATATTTTTCTTTTAGTAATCTTGATAAATGTGTTCCTAAGTGAGATAATTGGGCTTTGATTAATCAAAAAATGTTATCCATAGCATGAAATAAATTCAGGTAGGCTTGAGGGATCTTAGTTCCCCGACCAGGGACGAACGCATGTCCCCTGCAGTGGAAGCACAGAGTCCTAACCACTAGATGGCCAGGGAATTCCCATGGGTAGGGAAATAAGAGGTTTAACATAGCAATATTCAAGGAATAATAATAATTTTCCTATGTTTCCGCAAACAAAGCTCGGTTTCTTTTTCTACCTATTAAAACAAACAAACACTGCTGTTTTTTGTTTTTTTTTTTCCGGCACGCGGGCCTCTCACTGTTGTGGCCTCTCCCGCCACTCCGCGGCATGTGGGATCTTCCCGGACCGGGGCACAAACCCGTGTCCCCTGCGTCGGCAGGCGGACTCTCAACCACTGCGCCACCAGGGAAGCCCCAAACACTGCTTTTAACAGTGAAAAGGATGCTTTGAATCTCTGTGTAGAAATGCTTTTAGCATCGTTTGTCCAATAGGGGTGATGAATTTGCATTCAGCATCTCAACTCATTTCCCTCATTTTAAAGAACAATGGCTACGGAGAATCAGCTATTGAGTCAGGGGGAGCATCAAGAGTTTGAAGAGGACCAGAATAGGCCACCCCAAATATGCCACTTTGGAATAAGGATTATGTTGAGCTAAAGGTCATTAAAAACCACAGGTGCAAGGAAAGCTCTACCTCCCTGCTAACTGCCTAAAAATAAAGCATAAATTTCCTCTTTTGTAAAGGAACTTTACATTCGTAGTAAAATAAGTTTCCATTTGTATATCTGTCTCTGTACCAGGAAGAGTGCTTCTCTTGGAGCCAACACTTACCACCTGAGAGGCTCCTACCTGCATAACAAGACAACAGTTACTTACCACCCATTTTCTCCCCTCACCTCCCCATAACTTGCCTCTCCCACCCCAAAGCCCCAAACCCCTTTTCCTTTCTGTAGCCTAAAATGGTGTACTAGTCTCAATCATCTGGACTCCTCCATTTTTCTAATTTCTTTTTGAAACTCCCATGCATATACACATAATTAAACCCCATCTTGTTAATCTGTCTTTTATCAGTTTGGTTCTCAGGGCCCAGCTGTTGAACCTAGGAGGGTAGAGGGAAAAAAGTTCCACCTCTTCTATGAGTTCAAAGCACACATGTTACATAAAAAGGGTGCTTCTAAAGGTTGTCAGGGAGGAGAAAAGGAATTCCTAAAGAAGAAACCCTCTGAGCTGGGTCTTCAAGATTGACTAGTTCTCCAGCAGGCATATTAGGGAAGGACATAAGAGAGGAAAAGCATGTTGTAGTGGCATGAAATCATGCAAGGGCATGGTATGTTTAACCCATTAAAGAGAAAAACCACAGACCCACAATGGCGTCACTTGCGCTAAAAGCCCACATTAAAATCTAGATTTAATACCTAACTTAATTAAGGTTTTCACCTTCCTCAGAAATGTAATCTTGATCAACAATTTTCGTATTTTCTGGTCAGCACCAACATGGTGATCTGTCACATGGGCCCTCTCCATCCCTGAGGAAGAAGAGACCATCTGCATGATTAAACCCTTGCTGGTCCTTTCCCCCCAAGTAAGATGTCCTGGCCTAAAAATAATCCTTTCTTTTCTTTTCAGCTCCCTAACCCCACCCTTCTTCCTATAAAAACCTTCCATTTTGTTCAATCCCTTGGAGTGCCCTTCTAGTTGCTAGATGGGACACTGCTGATTCATAAATCGTTGAATAAAACCAATTAGATTTACTCTGTTGAATTTTGTTTCTTAACAAAAGAAAGCTGGCTGTAGTTGAGGGTCTCTGGGGTGGAGGCTGTTGGGAAAGCGGTACAGACTTTTTAAGGTTATACGTACTCATACAGCATCAAGAAGATAATAAGGTCTTTTGACCAAATTATGTAAGTGCTTATATGATAAATTTTTATTTTATGACTTTTATATTTTATTAAAGTTACATATATAAATGCTATTAAATGACAATATTTCTATAAAGCTTTCAGTAATAAACAAGTTATTCTTTGTTCCATCATTCTCCACTACTCCTTTCCCCTCCTGTCTCTACCACTCCCTGGAAGTAACCCTGGAGGTGACCATCTTCAACTCTTAATTGTTTCGTTTTGCATTTGCTGTGCTTGCTCTAAATTCCTAAGTAATATGCTTATGTTAATTTTTAAAATTAGTTTTATATATTGACTTTTGATTTTTACTATGGAAGACGAAAATTTAATAGTTGTCTTAATTCATTTGGTCTGCTATAACAAAACACCACAGGCTGGGTTGCTTAAAAACAATAAACATTTATTTCACACAATTCTGGAGGCTATAAATCCAAGATTAGGGTGTCAGCATGGTCCAAGGAGGGTCCTCTTCTGGGTCCTAGATTTCTTGTTGTAGTCTCACATTGCAGAAGGGACAAGGGAGCTCTCTCAGACCTCTTCTATAAGGGCACTAATAATCCTAGTCACCTCCCAAATACCCTATCTACTAATGTTATTGAATGCAAGTTCGTGGGCCCAACGCACAGTGAGGCCAAACAAACCTAAATGTTGGAGATTGCAGCAGAGAAATGTTTATTGCAGGGGCAAGCAAGGAGAACAGGTGGCTCGTGCTCAAAAACCATGAACTCCTCAATGGTTTGTGGGGAGAGGTTTTTTATAGGCACAATTTGGGGTGAAGGTTGCAGGGTATGTGACTTTCTTCTGATAGGTTGGTGGTGAGGTAACAAGGTGATGACCCAGGACTCATGCTCAGCCTGGGTGCGGGCAGGTTCCTAAAAAAGAACTCAGTGATTCTCTATTAGGTATATTCCTGGAGGGGGAACCAGGACCCTCCCTCATTTCTGCACTATGGTTTCTTGACTGCTCCTCCCTTGTTTCTACTTTCCATTTCTTCCCTGATTAGCAACTGTTTGAATCTGCCCATTGGAACTCAGGGAAGGTCAAGGAGGCTGAATGAAGCCTATTTCCTACAAAAAAGAAATTGGGGACATGGAAAGGATTTGTACCCGAAAGGACCCCACAGGGTCCTGCTCAGTTTCAATCAGAGTAGTAGTTTGTGAAAAATCCAATCTCTAATCTAGAAACATGAGTAGATAGAGTTTATATCTACTCTCATATTCAGCCTCATCCCAAATGTGCCTTTTACTACTCTATTCTGTTAAATTTTTCTCCCACCTCTAAGAAAGCAATGATCTTCTAAAATCAAATTCCTTCTTGGCTCATGATTCTATCTTTTCCTGATTCCTGAGTAGACGTCTTTGATTCTAGCATCTTCAGGGACATGATTGGAACTATTTTTAATATTCAAAAAACATATTTCAAAAGCATAAATCTTTTGTGAAAAACCGTATATAGTAAAATCTCATAAGATGAAATTCAAATTTTATAGCCTGGCAATTGTAATATCTATAACTTCTTAAAAATTAACTTATTCTATGGATTTGACATATTGAAATTTCTATAGGGCTACTCAGGGTTTATATGTAAAACCTGTGGCGTGTAATAAAAATCAGTGGGAATAGTGGACAACTGCAGAGTGAATGCTCCATCTAAGAGTGGACAGCCTCTGTTTAGTGCCAGCAGATTTTTGACATGTGGGAATTAAGCCTAATTTTTTCAGATACTTTGAGAGCTAGGTAAAGTCTCTCTCTCTCTCTCTCTCTCTCTCTCTCTCTCTCTCTCTCTCTCTCTCTTTTGAACATGTGGGCAACTAGCAAATATTTGAGAACTACTGTGCTTGCCAACAAAGTCAAAGGTAGGATTCAGCTACCAGTTGCATCCTCTGCCTGCTCAAAGTTGGTTTATTGACTCTACCCCAGGCAACTCTTCATTCCTGTTTCCTTAGCCTTTCTCATGATATTTACTTAACTTTAAGTAGTCTTCCTCTGTACCTATTCAAATACACCATTTTTCAAGTTCTAGATCAATTTTTACCTTCTCTCCCCTACACTATCCACTTCAATATCACCCTCCACTGGGATAATATACATTTATTACCTGATGATCTAATTTGTGACTAATGATTAATTAATTAATTTTTTTGTGGTACGCGGGCCTCTCACTGTTGTGGCCTCTCCCATTGCGGAGCACAGACTCCGGATGCGCAGGACACGAACCCATGTCCCCTGCATCGGCAGGCGGACTCCCAACCACTGTGCCACCAGGGAAGCCCTACCTTTAATTTTACTGTTAGTTCTGCCACGATTTTTTAATTAAAGGTGAAACAAACTTTTTTTGTGGAAAAGACCTTAGAATATTGTAGCCCAACTCCTATTATGTAGAGACTTGAAGAGGATAAGTAAATTCCCTAACATCATATTGTTAGTTGGTTACAGATTCCAGAGGCTGTTTTAATTGCCCTGAATATAGTAGGTGTTGGATACATATATGCTGATTGACTAAAAATTGTCTATCATTGTAATAAAGGCCTTCTTTAGACTTTTGTTACAATTTCTTAACATTTAAACACAAAATCCTAGATTCAGCAATGAAATCATGTTTTATAGTGTATTATCTTTAAACTATAATCTTCCTCAAAAAAAAAAAACTGGTTATTTCTCAAAGAAAAAAATCCATAACAATGGTATGTGTTTGCATTCCATGTTAAGCTGAAGAAAATAAGTGTGCAAATTGCTTTTGTTTATAAAATGCTGTGCCTCTGTTTAGATTTAGGCAGTTTTAACTGAATTAGCCATTTTTCCTTCAGAATTTTAAAGTTGCTTACCCACTGAAAATGTTGGTATTGAATTTTTTCCCAGGTGACAATTTGGTAGTGATAGATGTTATTTTTTAAATCATGAAATATTTCTAATGAGTAGGAAATTATTAAAATCATATCACATATGTCCATATAAACACTACTCAGATCTAACATAAATCAAGATTTTGCAATATTTCCTTCATTCTGGAAAATTTAAGGAGACATTGTCATCCTGACTAATACTATCCTATTAAAACATATATTATGATTACCAAGGTAATACTGGTCATAATATTTAGGCAGAAAAGAATGGGCCTAAAGAACTGATTACACTAAAGCCAAACACAGCATTACAGGATTCTCCATCCTTTAAAATCTGAATCCGACTTTTTTTAAATATCAAACACATACCCCTCAGCTCATGGCACATGATCATCGTCTTTTTTCTAGACAACTTTTTTTTTCTTTTTTTTCTGTACGTGGGCCTCTCACTGTTGTGGCCTCTCCCACTGTGGAGCACAGGCTCCGGACACTCAGGCCCAGCGGCCATGGCTCAATGGCCTAGCCGCTCCGCGGCATGTGGGATCTTCCCAGACCGGGGCACAAACCCATGTCCCCTGCATCGGCAGGCGGACTCTCAACCACTGAGCCACCTGGGAAGCCCTAGATGTCCTTTTATTTAATGTTCATATTCCCTTTTATCTCCATTTTGTACTCCCATTTCTCTTCCTCTATAATCAGCAGTGAGTGAGTACTGCTCTCGTGATCTGATTACTTTGCTGGAGAAACCACGTAGACAGGCTCTGAGTGTACAATTTAGCAGGAGAGCATCCCAGTTGAGCCAAGACTTCTAGTGTCCCTGCCAAGGTGTCAGAAATGTGAAAGAATAGGTCTTGGTCTCAGCTACTAATATAATAATGCTAATGCCCTCTCTGGATACCAAGTAGGCACAGGTGTCACCTACTTAACCTATGCTTTGAGATCCTGACTCACAGAGCTGTGAGCAAGATGAAAGACTGTTGTTGTTTTTAGCTGCTAAGTTTTAGAGTGGTTGGCTATGCAACAAAGATAACCAGAACGACCATATTATTGTGTTTTAACATACATCTTTTTTTCCCCAGTGTATGTGTTCTTACAAAATATGTGTGTTTTGTGTACAGATATTTTGATTTTTTAAAATGTTATTATAAAATACATCTCATTTTCTTTTCAATTAAGCACAATGTTTTCGATATTCATGCATATTGCAACCTATACATCTATCTGTTACTTTTATTTGCTGTGTAAACTCATGTGTTCATCCAGACATTTTATTTTTTTCTCCTAGTTGCCGGGTTGCCTCTAACTTCCAGCTACACATAATGCTGTGGTAGATATCCTGGCAAATTCTCTTTACCTACTTGTATGAGAGGTACTTTAAGTTTATAGGAGCAGAAAGACTCTATCATAGATTGTGTCTACACTTTATTTGCCGAAGTAATGACAGATTCTCTCCAGTATGGTTGTACCAGTCCATCCTTCCACTAGCAATGTATGGGGGTCTTATCTTACCACATTCTCTTCAATAATTGAAATAATCCAGCTTTCTCATTTTTTCCTGTATAATATTTTAAAATGAGATCTATTTTTAATATACATGTTTCTGATTACAGTTGATTTTGAATGGCACTTTGTGCATGTTGGCCTTCTGTGTTTCCTTCTATTGACTTTATATTTTTACTTTTCTCACTTCAATATTTTTTTTTGTCTAGAGTGCAGTGTAACAGTATATAACATATATAACACTGTATTTAGTGTTAGATTGGAATCTCATCTTATTTTTCTCCATACAGGGAGCCCTTTTCATCCACTCTTTCCACCCCCCCCAAACTCTACTAAACAATATGTCCTCCCTGCCTTGATGTGTGATGTCATTTCTATCTTACGTTTTTATATTTACAATGATATATCTCTAAACTCTGTTCTCTTCAACTAATATATTTTTCTGTTCTTTAATCTTTTTAAAAGATTGATTTATTTATTGCCAGAATGGTATTCTTTGTTATAAACATTTCAATAATTTTATCTTGTTTCTTGAAAACTTAACTGGAATTTTTATTTAGATTATATTGAATTTACATTTTAATTTGGGATGAATTAGCATCTTTACAATTTTAAGTCAAGAGTATGTAATGCTGTTCATTTATTCAGAGCATCATCTTTGATTTTACATTAAAAAGTTCTTTCTGATTGGGTTTTCATATATCCTTCTGTAAGTTAATTTGTAAACACTATATATTTTGTTGTTGTTTTGAATGATATCTTAATTATTACTGCACTTTCTGGTTAGTGTACTGGTCAGCTGTTGCTACATAAGAAACAACTAAAAAAAAAATCTCAAGGCATGTAGCAGTAAGTATTTTCACTTATGTGTGTGTTGATTGGCTTGAGCGAAACTCAGTGGGAGGCAGGGGCTCCCCAAGTCATAGGCTTCATACGGTGGAAGTTAGAAGCTCCCAGATGGGTGAGTGGAAACAAGCAGTGCTCAGAACTGTCACACACATGGTCATGCACACTGTCACTTCTGCCCATACTTTATGGCCAAAGCACGTGGTCTAGCCCAGTATCAATGGAATGGGAAAGTGCACTTCTCCCATGAAGGTAGTTCAGTGTGGGAGTGAAAATTTGCTAAATAGTGACTGAACCAAATACAATTAGGCAATTAGCCTTCTAAATCAGCAAATGAGTTGAGATCATTATACTGTTAGTTTAATAAAAAGATCATTTGAAGGAAAGCACTTGATTTCAATTAGGGAAATTTCTGAATGATATACATAAATTACATGCATTAAGTTTAATTAATTGATTCTTAGCTTTATTCCAAAAAGTATTTTCATTTTTAAACATAATGTTATTGAATAGTATATTATTATTATGTGGTTATTTTATTTTTTTCAGGTTTATTTTGATCAATTTTACATAAGAGCTTGAAATGTTTATTTTAATATTTGCTTCACATTTTAGGATATTTGTCACTGTATGCAGTATTCAGTTATATATATATATATATTTTTTTTTTCCATTTTTTGGTGGTGGGGGGAATGAGTAAACATATCTATCATCTAACGAAGAACTCAGGGACCCAAGACTTTCTCAATTTGATATTAGGCAGCTTAGTAGACAGTATTATGCCATATGCTCCCATATGTCTCAGCAAATCTGTATAATGCTAGTTATAAAGTGAGTACTTTATTTTAAATTAAATTAAAATAACCTAGATAAATCAGAATCCTAGTAAAACAAAAAAATAACAAATCTTCTTAAATTTGATGTAAGAAACTTTTATCTTTAGTAAGTCACAGTGGTAGATAATGTCTGTGGACTTTGTTGCATATTTAATATAGTATTGCTTCTTAAATATTGTTGCATAAGAAATTCAATGTGAGTTATTTTATTTGATAAATCATTGAGCCAAATTCCTTGAAGCAGTCTTATTTGTTGTTCTTATACTAAACTTTAAGATAATTAATTATTTTATTGGGCTATATATTGGTGTTTAGAGTCTTTGGCTGGGAAAATATTCTATTTTATTTATTTTATTTTTATTTGCCTTACTTGTGTTTATAGACATATTTGTTCACTTGTGAGCTCTAGAAATATCTTAGATCCAAATAAAAATGTATTTGGTAATAAATTTCAGCATATTTTAATAGAGAATTAAGAGGTGTTTTACCTATATACATTATATATTTTATATGAAGGCATTATCAGAATAATTTAAGCATAATTAATCTACTTATCATATATGAGAGCATTATATGTTTAAATGGTACTTAATAATGCCTTCATATAGAGAAGACCAGTGAAAACACCTTAAAACAACAGCAAACAATTCTAGAAATACAAGTATAGCTTTGAAGAACAACAACAACAAAATCTGTATTGGAAATGTCAGTTGATTTTTAGCAATAATTTGGGGAACACTGAAGACTTAACCTGAATTCATGTGTTTTCAGTTAAGTGAGGCATAAATAAAAGCACAAAATCTGGAAATTGGATTAATTTATTAGTAGTAATTCTAGCCTGCCAAATTCAAAATGCCCCAGAATCTTTCCTAACGTTTGAGCTTTTGAACTTCAGAAATCCCATCTGCTGGGGCAAATGGGCAATATCCCTAAGTCTGTGGCCTCTACTCTGGTGACATGAAAGGGAGAATTTGGGGACATGAGGTCTAACTCTTAAGGCCTTGTAACCTCCTGGAGCTCATCTTCTTCAAAAGTATGTTATGAAAAAAAAAAAACCCTTTCTATTGTCATATCTCTCAACGGTGCTAAAGATTAGTATTTTTCAATCTTAATGTTACGTATTTGTTTTACACTTAAAAAAAGAAATAAACACTAATGTAATGCTTTGATGGCCTTTCTCTCCAGAGAATCAAATTTTATGCTGTTCGTTATCTTTGACAGCTTTCATTTTTCCTAAGAACAATAATGTTTGATGATAATCAATAACACTGGAGACCAAAATCTATTCATCTATTGAATGTTCATGAATGAAACTGGGTTAAAAGGGTATATGTTAGATTGTCTCCAGTTTAGATCTTTGCTATAGTAGTCCTTCTTTATGCTTCTACAGGATTTAATACCAAATTGAAATCTAGGTAATGATAAGCAACTGTTTCCCATAAAAAATTACATGGTATGTCT
Source organism: Orcinus orca (assembly GCF_937001465.1). Taxonomy (NCBI): domain Eukaryota; kingdom Metazoa; phylum Chordata; class Mammalia; order Artiodactyla; family Delphinidae; genus Orcinus; species Orcinus orca. The sequence continues at coordinate 137,904,014 of NC_064562.1, forward strand.
TCAAGCTTGTGCTAAGTCACAACAAGAGACAGCAAATCTTAAGGTTTTATTTCTTTTTCCGTGGAAGCATATGGCTTTAATTCACATGTACCTTTGGAACATTGCCACTGTTTGTGTACTTCATCAGCAGCATTCCAATAGAGCATTAACTTATAGTATTTCTGTTTTATTATTATTTGCAGGATTAGAAACGAAATAAAATAGTGTGAATGTGCTGTATTTGGGAGGTATTTCAATAGAGCCAATTATCCAGATTGTTTGCAAAAAAATTTCTTTAAACTTGCAAACTAGTGTTGTTTATTGTTTTTCAATCTTATATGCTTTACAAGTAGCTGTGATTTTTTTCCCTTTGCTTAGAGCCAGTCCAAACTGAAACTGGCTTTGTTTCAGCACTTCAAAATGAATTTCGCCAAATGGAATATAAATTGAATTGCTCTCAGGAATAAAATCACTTAGCTGCCATGAATCACAATTTTAAAGAGCAAAACATTCTGATACGTGTGTGTGCGTGTGTGTGTGTGTTCTAACGTGTTCCTGCTTATATACCAGAAGGAGGAATAATACATTGTTGACTGAACTTTGAAATTCACTCGGAATTCCACTTGCTGAAGTGGAAGACAAGTTTTATCTTTGCCATGACTGGTTTTGACAGTCAGAGATAGTATTGTGTGATGACATTTTATGAGATTCTCCACTCTCCACTCATTTCCCAAGCTTTAGTATAGCATATATTATATTATCACATTGTATTATTTTCAAATATTTAACATATTTGAAATATTTTAGGATGCAAATAACTTCAGCATCACCACTTCTTCCTTCTTTTCAGGTATTTAAGTAATGCTAATGTTTCACATTTTGGATTATCAACTTCATTTAATCACATACTACGCCCAAACTTGTGAAATACAAACAGTGCTACCAATGAAATACCGGTATGCTATATTTAAAGTTATTTCAAGAGTGAAGTTCTTCAATAAATACTTGTATTTCTAGCAATTGGAGGTTCCTTTTCATTACACTATCTTCAAAGTTATTGTTTCTAATTTTTTCATTCCTCTTTCTTGGAAAAAGATTTGCAGGAAATATTTAGCAGAGGGTATCAACTAGTAGATTGAGTTACCTGGTTTCACTGCCTGAATCCCCGAAACCACCTGTGTCTTTCAAAACATATTGTAAACAGAATTAGGTACTTCAAAATTCTTAGATTGCATTTTATATATGTCCCTCATTATTGCTCAAGTAGTTTTCTGGGTTTTTTCTACTTTATTAATTTCCAGGTAATTAATTAATTACCTACACATGTAATCAACCAAACTATAAGATACTACTATTGTAGAAATGCTTAATCTTTTGTATAGTTTTCCCCCTTTCTATAAAACATTTATTGCTTTACAACTTTATTTTGATTAGTGTTTGCACAGTGTGAATTTTTTCATCCTTTTGCTTTGAACCTATGTCTTTATATTTAGTGTGCATTTTTGTAGACAGCATGTAGTTGAATTTTTCTTTTTCAACTAACCTGATATCTGTGTTGTAATTGGCTTGTATAGATTGTTTTTAATTAATGTTATTATTAAAGTGGTTAGAATAAAATCTACCATCCTGCTGCTATTTTCTATTAGTTCCATTTTTTCTTTATTTTATCTGTTTTTCTGCTATCTGTTAGCTTATACAATATGTAATTTTCAGGATTCCATTTAATCTTCTCTATTATTTACATCTTCAAAAATTGTAATGACTGCCTTCAGGTTTACAGTATACATCTTTAATTAGAACATGCATTCAAATCACCTTATACAGGTGTGGAGAAGAACTTTACAAACAGTATGCTCCAAATTCCTCCATCCCATTTCTTGTACTATTATCATCATATAATTTAGTTGTACATGTGCTATCAACTCAAAATATCTTGTTAGTTATTTTAGCTTTTGAGGTTTTCTTTTAAAGCAGTTAAAAATCAAAATGAATTTTATAATATCTTCACTTATTCCGTTTTCAACACTTTCCCTTTCTTTTTATAGATCCAAGTTTTTGACTTATATCATATTGCTTTGCCTACAGAATTTCCTTTAACATTTCTTATAGTACTGAATAGTATTGACAGTACTTTCAGCTTTTATTTATCTGAAAAAAAGCTTTATTTTTTTCTTCTTTTTGAAATATATTTTCATTGTGTATAAAATTTTGCATTGAAAGTTTTTTTTTTTTTTTTTTTTCTATCAGCCCTTTAAAGAGTCACTTTATTGTTTTCTGGCTTGCATAGGTTCTGGTGCAATATCTGCTATAATGTTATATATGATGTGCCTTTTTTCTCTGGCTTTTTAAAGATTTTTTTCTTTCTCTTTGGTTTGGAGGAATACACCAATTTCTCTTTGTTGTTTTTTCGTTTGTTTTGATATTTATCCTATCTTTATCCTCTGAGATCCTGGGACCTGTGGTGTAGTATCTGTCATTAATTTTCAGAAAATTCACAGCCATTATTTTTTCAAATATTTGTTCTGCCTGTTCTCTCTTTCTTCTCCTTCTGAGGCTCCAAATACATGTATTGATACATTAGGTGACTTGATATTATCTCACATGTCTTCGATGATCTTTTCTTCTTTTTAAAAATTTCACTGTTTTGTGTGTGTGTGTGTCACTTTGAGTAAATTTGTTGACTTATTTTCAAGTTTATTGATTAACTCCTCCATTATGCCCACCTACTGATATGCCTGTCAAAGGCATTCCTCATTTTTCTTGCTCTTTTTATTTATTCTAGCATTTTCATTTGATTCTTTTTTTTTTTTTTGATGTTGGGGGTAGGAGTTTATTAATTAATTTATTTATTTTTGCTGTGTAGGGTCTTCGTTTCTGTGCGAGGGCTTTCTCTAGATGTGACAAGTGGGGACCACTCTTCATCGTGCTGCGCGGGCCTCTCACTATCACGGCCTCTCTTATTGTGGAGCACAGGCTCCATATGCGCAGGCTCAGTAGTTGTGGTTCATGGGCCCAGGTGCCCCACGGCATGTGGGATCCTCCCAGAACAGGGCTCGAACCTGTGTCGCCTGCATTAGCAGGCAAACTCTCAACCACTGCGCCACCAGGGAAGCCCTCATTTGATTCTTTCTTGTAGTTTTCATCTCTGCTGAATTTACACACCTGATCATCCATTTTGTTCATCTTGTCTTTTAGAGGTCTTAATCTATTAATAGTAGTTATTTAAAATTCTGTGTCTAGCACTTCCCTGGTGGTGCAGTGGTTAAGAGTCCGCCTACCAATGCAGGGGACACGGTTCCATCCCTGCTCCGGGAAGATCCCACATGCAGTGGAACAACTAAGCCCGTGCACCACAACTACTGAGCCTGCGCTCTAGAGCCCACAAGCCACAACTACTGAGCCAGCATGCCACAACTACTGAAGACCATGCTCCACAACAAGAGAAGCCACTGCAATAAGAAACCTGCACACTGCAATGAAGAGTAGCCTCCTCTAGCCACAGCTAGAAGAAGCCTGCGAGCAGCAACGAAGACCAAAGGCAGCGAAAATTATATAAATAAATTAATTAATTTAAAACAAATAAGCAATCTAAAAGAGAATACATTTTTATTTTAATTTTTTATTTTATTTTATATTTTTAAATTTAATTTTATTTTTCTATACAGCTGGTTCTTATTAGTCATCCATTTTATACATACTAATGTATATATGTCAATCCCAATCTCCAAATTCATCCCACCCCTCCCCCCCACATTCCCCCCTTGGTGTCCATATGTTTCTGACAGTCTCTAGATCCATCCATGTCTCTACAAATGACCCAATTTCATTCCTTTTTATGGTTGAGTAATATTCCATTGTATACATGTACCACATCTATATCCGTTCATCTGTCGATGGGCATTTAGGTTACTTCCATGGCCTGGCCATTGTAAATAGTGCTGCAATGAACATTGGGGTGCATGTGTCTTTTGAATTATGGTTTTCTCTGGGTATATGCCCAGAAGTGGGATTGCCAGGTCATATGATAATTGTATTTTTAGGTTTTTAAGGAACCTCCATACTGTTCTCCATAGTGGCTGTATCAATTTACATTTACATTGTAAATCAATTCAATTTACATTCCAACCAACAGTGCAAGAGGCTTCCCTTTTCTCCACACCCTCTCCAGCATTTGTTTGTAGATTTTCTGATGATGCCCATTCTAACTGATGTGAGGTGATACCTCATTGTAGTTTTGATTTGCATTTCTCTAATAATTAGTTATGTAGAGCAGGTTTTCATGTGCTTCTTGGCCATCTGTATGTCTTCTTTGGTTTGTAGTTTCCTTTGCTTTGAAAAAGCTTTTAAGTTTCATTAGGTCCCATTTTTTTGTTTGTTTTTATGTCCATTACTCTAGGAGGTGGATCAAAAAAGATCTTGCTGTGATTTATGTCAAAGAGTGTTCTTCCTATGTTTTCCTCTAAGAGTTTTATACTGTCCAGGCTTACATTGAAGTCTCTAATCCATTTTGAGTTTATTTTTGTGTATTATGGCATTAGAGTGTGTTCTAATTTATTCTTTTACATGTAGCTGTCCAGTTTTCCCAGCATCACTTATTGAAGAGGCTGTCTTTTCTCCATTGTATATCCTTGACTCCTTTGTCATAGATTAGTTGACCATAGGTGCACGGGTTTATCTCTGGGCTTTCTATCCTGTTCCATAGATCTATATTTCTGTTTTTGTGCCAGTACCATAATGTCTTGATTACTGTAGCTTTGTAGTATACTCTGAAGTCAGGGAGTCTTATTCCTCCAGCTCCATTTTTTTCCCACAATACTGCTTTGGCTATTCAGGGTTTTTCATGTCTCCATACAAATTTTAAGATTTTTTGTCTTAGTTCTGTAAAAAATGCCATTGGTAATTTGATAGGGATTGCATTGAATCTGTAGATTGCTTTGGGTAATATAGTCATTGTCACAATATTGATTCTTCCAATCCAAGAACATGGTATATCTCTCCATCTATTTGTATCATCTTTAATTTCTTTCATCAGTGTCTTATAGTTTTTTGCATACAGGTCTTTTGTCTCCCTAGGTAGGTTTATTCCTAGGTATTTTATTCTTTTTGTTGCAGTGGTAAATGGGAATGTTTCCTTAATTTCTCTTTCAAATTTTTCATCATTAGTATATAGGAATGCAAGCGATTTCTGTGGATTAATTTTGTATTCTGCAACTTTACCAAATTCACTGATTAGCTCTAGTAGTTTTCTGGTGGCATCTTTAGGAATCTCTACGTATAGTATCATGTCATCGGCAAACCGTGGCAGTTTTAATTCTTCTTTTCCAATCTGTATTCTTTTTATTTCTTTTTCTTCTCTGATTGCCGTGGCTAGGACTTCCAAAACTGTTGAATAATAGTGGTGAGCGTGGACATCCTTGTCTTCTTCCTGATCTTAGAGGAAATGGTTTCAGTTTTTCACCATTGAGAATGATGCTTGCTGTGGGTTTGTTGTATATGGCCTTTATTATGTTGAGGTAGGTTCCCTCTATGCCCACTTTCTGGAGAGTTTTTATCATAAATAGGTGTTGAATTTTGTCAAAAGCTTTTTCTGCATCTATTGAGATGATCATGTGGTTTTTCTCCTTCAATTTGTTAATATGGTGTATCACGTTGCTTGATTTGCATATATTGAAGAATCCTTGCATCCCTGGGATTAATCCCACTTGATCATGGTGTATAATCCTTTTAATGTGTTGTTGGATTCTGTTCACTAGTATTTTGTTGAGGATTTTTGCATCTATATTCATCAGTGATATTGGTCTTTAATTTTCTTTTTTTTATAGTATCTTTGTCTGGTTTTGGTATCAGGGTGATGGTGGCCTCATAGAATGAGTTTGGGGGTGTTCCTTCCTCTGCAATTTTTGGGAAGAGTTTGAGAAGGATGGGTGTTAGCTCTTCTCTAAATGTTTGATAGAATTCACCTGTGAAGCTATCTGGTCCTGGACTTTTGTTTGTTGGAAGATTTTTAATCACAGTTTCAATTTCAGTGCTTGTGATTCATCTGTCCATATTTTCTATTTCTTCCTGGTTCAGTCTTAGAAGGTTATACCTTTCTAAGAATTTGTCCATTTCTTCCAGGTTGTCCATTTTATTGGCATAGAGTTGCTTGTAGTAGTCTATTAGGATGCTTTGTATTTCTGCAGTGTCCATTGTAACTTCTCCTTTTTCATTTCTAATTTATTGATTTGAGTCCTCTCCCTCTTTTTCTTGATGAGTCTGGCTAATCGTTTATCAATTTTGTTTATTTTCTCAAAGAACCAGCGCTTAGTTTTATTGATCTTTGCTATTGTTTTCTTTGTTTCTATTTCATTTATTTCAGCTCTGATCTTTATGATTTCTTTCCTTCTACTAACATTGGGTTTTGTTTGTTCTTCTTTCTCTAGCTCTTTTAGGTGTAAGGTTAGATTGTATTGGAGACTTTTCTTGTTTCTTGAGATAGGCTTGTATTGCTATAAACTTCCCTCTTAGAACTGCTTTTCCTGCGTCCCATAGGTTTTGGATTGTCATGTTTTCATTGTCATTTGTCTCTAGGTATTTTTTTATTTCCTCTTTGATTTCTTCAGTGATCTCTTAGTTATTTAGCAACGTAGTGTTTAGCTCCCATGTGTTTGTGTTTTTTAAGTCTTTCCCCTGTAATTTATTTCTAGTCTCATAGCATTATGGACAGAAAAGATGCTTGATATGATTTCAATTTTTTAAAAACTTACTGAGGCTTGATTTGTGACCCAAGTTTTGACCTATCCTGTAGAATTGAATTTCTGTGTGCACTTGAGAAGAAACTGTAATCTGCTGTTTTTGGATGGAATGTCCTATAAATATCAATTAAATCTATCTGGTCTATTGTGTCATTTAAAGCTTGTCTTTCCTTATTAATTTTCTGTTTGGATGATCTGTCCATTGGTATAAGTGAGGTGTTAAAGTCCCTCACTATTATTGTGTTACTATCAATTTTCTCTTTTATTGCTGTTAGCAGTTGCCTTATGTATTGAGGTGCTCCTATGTTGGGTGCATATATATTTATAATTGTTATATCTTCTTCTTGGATTGATCCCTTGATCATTACATAGTGTCCTTCCTTGTCTCTTGTAACATTCTTTATTTTAAAGTCTATTTTATCTGATATGAGTATTGCTACTCCAGCTTTCTTTTGATTTCCATTTGCATGGAATATCTTTTTCCATCCCCTCACTTTCAGTTTGTATGTGTCCCTAGGTCTGAAGTGGGTCTCTTATAGACAACATATAAATGGGTCACATTTAAGGTAATTATCAATATGTATATTTCTATTACCATTTTCTTAATTATTTTGGGTTTGTTTTTGTAGGTCCTCTTCTTCTCTTGTGTTTCCCACTTAGAGAAGTTCCTTTAGCATTTGTGTAGAGCTGTTTTGGTGGTGCTGAATTCTCTTCGCTTTTGCTTGTCTGTAAAGCTTTTGATTTCTCTGTCATATCTGAATGAGATCCTTGCCAGGTAGAGTAATCTTTGTTGTAGGTTCTTCCCTTTCATCACTTTAAATATGTCACACCACTCCTTTCTGGCTTTTAGAGTTTCTGCTGAGAAATCAGCTGTTAACCTTATGGGAGTTCCCTAGTATGCTATTTATCATTTTTTCCTTGTTGTTTTCAATAATTTTTCTTTGTCTTTAATTTTTGTCGGTTCAATTACTATGTGTCTCGGTGTGTTTCTCCTTGGTTTTATCCAGCCTGGGACTCTCTGCACTTCCTGGACTTGATTAACTATTTCCTTTCCCATGTTAAGGAAGTTTTTGACTATAATCTCTTCAACTATTTTCTTGGGTCCTTTCTCTCTCTCGTCTCCTTCTGGGATCCTTGTGATGTGAATGTTGTGTTTAATGTTGTCCCTGAAGCCTCTTAGGCTTTCTTCATTTTTTTTTCACTCTTTTTTCTTTATTCTATTCTGCTGCAGTGAATTCCACCATTCTCTCTTCCAGGTCACTTATCTGTTCTTCTGCCTCAGTCCTTCTGCTATTGATTCCTTCTAGTGTATTTTTCATTTCAGTGATTGTATTGTTCATCTCTGTTTGTTTGTTCTTTAATTCTTCTAGGTGTTTGTTCTTTAATTCTTCTAGGTCTTTGTTAAATATTTCTTGCATCTTCTCGATCTTTGCCTCCATTCTTTTTCTGAGGTCCTGGATCATTCATTATTCATTATTCTGAATTCTTTTTCTGGAAGGTTGCCTACCTCCACTTCATTTAGCTGTTTTTCTGGGGTTTTATCTTGTTCCTTCATCTGGTACATAGCCCTCTGCCTTTTCATCTTGTCTATCTTTCTCTGAATGTGGTTTTTGTTCTACAGGCTGCAGGACTATAGTTCTTCTTGCTTCTGCTGTCTGCCCTCTGGTGGATGTAGCTATCTAAGAGGCTTGTGCAAGTTTCCTGATGGGAGGGACTGGTGGTGGGTAGAGCTGTGTTTTCCTCTGGTGGGCAGAGCTCAGTAAAACTTTAATCTGCTTGTCTGCTGATGGGTGGGGCTGGGTTCCCTCCCTGTTGGTTGTTTGACCTGAGGTGACCCAACATTGCAGCCTACCCGGGCTCTTTGGTAAGGTTAATGGGGGACTCTGGGAGGGCTCATTCCAAGGAGTACTACCCAGCACTTCTGCTGCCAATGTCCTTGTCCTCATGATGAGCCACAGCCACCCCCATCTCTGCAGGAGACCCTCCAACACTAGCAGGTAGGTCTGATTCAGTCTCCTGTGGGGTCACTGCTCCTTCCCCTGGGTCCTGATGAGCACACTACTTTATGTGTGCCCTCCAAGAGTGGAGTCTCTGTTTACCCCTGTCCTGTCAAAGCCCTGCAATCAAATCCCGCTAGCCTTCAAAGTCTGATTCTCTAGGAATTCCTCCTCCTGTTGCCGGACCCCCAGGTTGGGAAGCCTGACGTGGGTCTCAGAACCTTCACTCCAGTGGGTGGACTTCTGTGGTATAAGTGTTCTCCAGTTTGTGAATCACCCACCCAACATACATGGGATTTGATTTTATTGTGATTACACCCCTCCTCCCATCTCATTTTGGCTTCTCCTTTGTCTTTGGATGTGGGTGAGTTCTAGTGTCTTCCTGTCAATGATTGTTCAGCAGTTAGTTGTGATTCTGGTGCTCTCGCAAGAGGGAGTGAGAGCACGTCCTTCTACTCCGCCATCTTTAACCAATCTTCTAAAAAGAATACTTTAATAAAAAAAAAATTATGTGTCTAATGATTCCAGTATCTGTGTCATAACTGAATCTTGTCCTGATGATCGCTTTGCCTCTCAACAATGTGTTTTTGTTTTCTTGATTCTTTGCACATCTTGTGATTTTTTTGATGAAACTTGACATTTTATTCAGGACAGTAGAGATAGAGGTAAATAATTTGTAATCCCATTTCTTCTGTGGACTTTTCTTGGAGTAGTTAGGAAATCTAATCAGTAGTTGATCTGGGTCTGTTTTTTTTTTTGTTTGTTTCTACGGTTATCCTCAGTGCACCACATGCTTCAAATTTCTCTAGCATTACCTTGTGTTTGAGTAGGGCTGGTTTTCTGAGGTATGTTCTTGATGTCTTTTCCACTCCCAGCTTTAAGTCTTCTCTTTGCCCTGTGCCTCAGAGGGGATTTCTCTCCATGCTTTTACCCCCCTCCCAGTAGTAAACCGCTGTTAATCGATACTTGACTCTTGTTAACTTCGTGCAATAAGTGGTGGTGGTAGAGGGGTTGTTCTCTGTTGTTCTGATTAACTTGAGCCTTAGACAGGTGCTGTATATCTGGGTCTTGAGGGTGGGTCTTCTCAGTGGTTCTGTCCCGTCTCCAGCTGCAAATCTTTGCCCAACATATATTCCTGCCCCTCCCCCAGGGACAGAGAGTATTTTACTCTTCCCTTTCCCTAACTGCAATGGTTGTTCACCAGGGGCTGAAAGGACAGTGTTTTTGCCCTTCTCCCGGAGGTTGATCTATAGCAGGGGTAGACAAGGTTGCAGATGAGCAATGTGCCTTTCTGCCCATGGCTGTTTGCTCCTCTCCCCTAAGCCTGCATGATTGTAGTTACCCTGTCCCCAGCTGTTCCTGTGAGTGTTTAGTAAGATCCATGGCTGTGAGTGGGTACAAATTCCTCTTTTATCTTCTGTTTCCAGGAGTTCAATATTCTCTCAATCACTTACACTTTGCCATTAGTATTTTATTAAAATTTTAGCTAAATTCTTCATGCTGATGTCCAGTGGCAGGTGCACCAGTAAGCAAGTGCTCATGTCTAATCACTCATTTGAGGCACCTGACTTTCCCTTAGATTTCAGCTTAGTTTGTTGACCTGTGACCTAAGCTCTTTGAGAAAAGTTGTGAATTTGTAAGTTATCTTTTATTTTTAAAAATTAATTAATTAATTTATTTTTTGTGGTACACAGGCCTCTCACTGTTGTGGTGTCTCCCATTGTGGAGCACAGTCTCCAGACGTGCAGACTCAGCGGCCATGGCTCATGGGCCCAGCCATTCCGCGGCATGTGGGATCTTCCCTGACCGGGGCACGAACCCATGTCCCCTGCATTGGCAGGTGGACTCTCAACCACTGCACCACCTGTAAGTTATCTTTTATTATTTTTGTCAAAATAGTGAGAGTTTTGTTCTTTCCATCTTTCCGTAAGCAGAAGCCAAGTAGCTAAACTAACTTTTTAAAATTAAATCTAATGTGTTCTTGTAAGAAAAAAGAACCCTCTTCTCCATTCAAGATATTCCTTACTTTGACCATAATAACACCAATCACTCTTTATTGACTATTGACCTGTGTCAGGTATCTTATATATAATATCTCCTTTAATTACTTCTGATACCCTGTGATACAAGTTTATAGTGTAAAACAATCTTTGTCACCCTTACAGTATCTCTACCATTTCCCAAGAATCACTTCCTGCAAAACTAGATATATAGAGGAGCATGCAAATATGTCTCCTGGGCTTGAACACCATGGATTCAAATGCCCACATATTAAAAAACATTATATATTTTGTCTTTTACATCTTCTAACACACCACAGAAAATGCAAGTCAAATTTTATGTGGTATTTTTCTCATAGTCTCACATGGGAAGCTTATTCAATTCTTAATTACTTTATAAATTTTAGATTCAATTAACTTTTTAATAATTAAACTATTACTGTCTTGACAAAGTTATTTTGAATACCAAATGGCAAATATGAAGAAAGAAAATCTCCTTAAAATTCTTAGTCTGTAGTTTACAATAAAATTTTATTAGCTGAATTGTAGAATATTTTTTGTACCAAACAAATAAACTTTTTAAAGAAAATAAACTTCATTTTCCATATTAATATGCTATAATTTATTTCACTGGAATCCAAATGCAATCTAAAATAAACTTCAGAGCATTCATGGGAATTTAATGAGCAAACACATTCGTGATAGCCAGAGTTCCCTACAGCATAAATCATTATTGCTTAGTTGAGATTAATGTCCATCAAGTAAGAGCTTTCTGTAGGATAGTTAGAATTATTTTCACTTACAGAGAAATTGGAAAATTTATTATATTTATACATTTAATATTGCCTCAAGATATGATCTGTTTTAGTTTAGTTTTTTTTTTTTTTTTACACACACACACACTTAGGGAAAATGACTGGAACTATTTCTCATTATTTTTTTAATAGCACAGTGTTGGATTGTGCATTCTTTTTCCTCTTGGGACAACACAGAATTGGTGTTTTGTTTTGTTTTATCTCTCAGGCAGATAGTTAGATGAATATATGGGCAATCAGGTGTGAGATAAGACTCCATCATTTTCCCAACACTCCCAATGAACTCTTATTCAGTGTAACAAGAAGGGAGAAGATGGAAAAATGCTTTCTTGTTATTCTTAAATTTATTTTGTTTTAAATTTATTTATTTATTTTATTATTATTTTTATTTATTTTTGGCTGCATTGGGTCTTCCTTGCTGCGTGCGTGCTTTCTCTAGGTGCAGCAAGCGGGGGCTACTCTTTGTTGCGGTGTGTGGGCTTCTCATTGTGGTGGCTTCTCTTGTTGCGGAGCACGGGCTCTAGGCACGCAGGCTTCTGTAGTTGTGGCTCGCGGGCTCTAGAGCACAGGCTCAGTAGTTGTGGACCACGGGATTCGTTGTTCCGTGGCATGTGGGAACTTCCCAGACCAGGGCTTGAACACGTGTCCCCTGCATTGGCAGGCGGATTCTTAACAACTGCACCACTAGGGAAGCCCTATTCTTAACTCTTAAGTGGAATCTTCCTTGGTATAAATTTTGAGCTGTTATAATGTAGGGGAACAATTCCCAGATTGACTTACTTCCTTGGCTACTCTACTTTCTTCTTCCAGTAGATTACTAACTCTAGGTTCCATTTTTTTTTTCCTTTTTCCTGTTTCTCTGAGACTGGCTGAGTTTTCATGTCCCACAGTTAGTATCGGTCATAGGGTGAGTTCTCTGGAAGCAGATTCTATGATAAAGGTTATCATTCAGGAGATTTATTAAAGGTGCTCCTGGAACTAACACTTATGGAAAGAAGGGAGAGGAAGGCAGGATTGGAGAAAGGAGAAAGTGGACTGTGTTGGGGTCTCCACAAAGGCCTCCGTGAATCCCATCGATAGATCTGAATCTTGAATGGTCCTTCAGAGTTGTCATGAGTTGGGGTGAGGAATTCAGCTTTAGACTCTCACGTTGGTTAATCATTGAATGTGAGCCAGCTGAGAAGTGAATTTGCCTTGGGTGAAGCAGATCTATTTAACACGCATCTCCAGATTAGGGCTGACTGTTGAGGGATCTCTATATGAAGCCCTCCCAGAAGGTGGAAGAGTAAGTCCTTCATCCCCAAAGGGGATAGGTAACAGTCACAGCATGCATAAGAGTCCACCCCTTGTGCCACTCAGAAACATATCTTTGTATGAAATTTGGGAGCAGATCTTTCAGGTTTCTGGGGGCTCTTAATCCTGTAAAATTAATGAGAGGAACTGTAGCTCCCACCACTGTAGTTGGCCTATGGGCTACAACTGATACTCACTGTTTCCCTGCTCTACTATCCTTTTCAGATTTCTTTGACCTTAAGCTAGTATCTCTACTGTTCTTGGTGGCTTACCTGGTGATATGACCCAGACCCATATCCTTGAAAATTTCACCCCTGTATAATGCATTTTTCTGAATCATGACTGCTGCATTTTTTTCTATTTACCATAAAAGTTGTGGATAGATTGCAAGATGTACGTAGATTACGCTGGTTGAAACATATTTCTCCTTTACTCATTGTGTAACACAGCCATATCTGGTGATCAGGATCAATTATCCTTTCTAATATGGTGAGTCCTATTCTTAATTACTGGTCTTTGGCACAAGGAGCCCAAAGTGACCCAGGTGCAACTGACCTTTATAGTTAAATAGAACTATTTTTTGTTCCCTTATTGCAGTGTTCCCGCTTTGGGAACCAGAACTTCTAAACCCTCACAGTTCAGAGTTGCAGGAATATAAAGCACACGTTCTCCAATAATGCTACTAGTAGTGATAGTAGCAGAGGGTTTCCTCTTCCTACCACTTAGATTCTGGGTCCAAGTAGCCCACCCATTGAAGACACAGCACCATATAAAAGTTGGTGATTTAGAATGTGCATTGCATCCTGGAAGATGGCACCAAATCCTCTCAAGTTACCTTCTCCAGGCTGGTGCTTCAGCTGTGTTTTTACCATCTCTTTCTGTCATTTCATTAGGCCAGAAGCTTCTGGGTGGTATAGTATGTAATAGAATGAGTGAACCCCATGGTCAAGCTCACACTAACACTTCCTTTGCTATGAAATAGTACCCTGTGCTGGTAAACTAAACAGTCTTTAAATCCTGGGAAAGTATTGTTGACTGAGACCCTGTAGTCAGAAAGTGCAAATCCATAATGAGAATGTAAGTCTATTCTTATCAAAATCAATCATGGCTGCCTCCCTTGTAGAAGGTGTTCAATGTACTCAGTTTGCCACCATGGGGCTAATTGGTGACCTTGAAGGTCTGTGCCATATTAGGACTCATCTTTGGTCTTCATCACTGGTTTTTGACCATTCAGCAGCGCAGTATTTAACCTACTGCTGTAAGTGGAAGCTAGTGCTGTTTGATCCTTCACAGTCTCCATCCCTGTCGTTATGATTATTTAGTTATGCATGTATTGTTTAATCACTGGAATGGCTGATGACCAGGAATAGCTAAGGTCACTGGTTGGTAGTTTTGTCTACTTGGTTTTTTAATGCCTGTTCTCCTTCCACACAGTGTGGATGACCAGCTATACTGCCTAGAATTCTGCTTTTTGGAAACATTTTCTCTTACCACCTTCTTTCAAGGTTACCTTCTTTTAAGTGCAACCTCTTGCCATTTCCAAGTTGCATCCTTATTACTGAGCTAAGCCATCCATGATTTATGATTGCTTTCTGCTTCCTCTGTCAGTTGCTCACAAGGGAACTCCTTCATCAGTCATTAAATATAAGCTGCCGCTGGGCCTGTAAATTTGGGAGAAGAAGCTCTTCTTAACAGAGGCAATTCCCAAAATGGCAAACAGTTAATGAATGCTGCCATTAGCACTCCTGCAGCTGGAGAAATAAATCCTTCATTCTTGAAGGGAGATCTAGGTGGTTGAGATATTATATATATTTGCAACTAGAATAATAATTTCCCAGAATAAGAAAGCAGAAAATATGACTGTTTTATCCTAAGATGACAGGTGTCTTGATATTTTGCCCCACTAAACTTCGAATTCAAGAGGTTCACAATGAACAATTATCCTCAAACTGTAATTATAATAAAATATAGAACACTGGGTCCTCTGAGCCATAGAATTTCTGTATTAATGTTCTTCCTTACCTAAAAATCAAGTACAAATTTCCATAGTTTGGACATCAAAAACTCTCTATAGTCTGGTCCCAACTGATTTCAAACCAATTTCTCATTTGTCTCAGCCATTTACTTTATAGTCTCAGTGCCATCAATTTCATCCTCACAACAACCCTATGAATTAGATTTTATTACCTACATTTTACAGACAAGGAAGAAAAGGCTTAGAGAGGTTCAGTAAATTGCCTACAGCTACACATTTGTTCTAGTGGCAGAACTGGGATGTCTACCATTCTTCATAACTCCAAATTTTATTCATAGTGCCTTCCATGTTTGACAAATACGTGACTGACTTAGAAATTGATCGGTAGTCCAACCAATAAACAAAAATATTTAACTGTAAGAGATACCTTCTCCCAATTTATTAATCCATTTAGCTTTCTAATCAAACTAACAAATCAATCCATTCCAGTAGTCTTTTATAAACTAACCATGTGGAAAGTAATTTATGAATAGGTATCTATATATTGTTTTTAAAGTTCCATAGTTCAATATACAGCTGCTTATTTCATACCTTTGACTTTATACAATGTATCCAAAGTAAATTCCCTGCAGAATTTATATGCTATGAGGTACAGAATCATAATAGAAAGGGCAGGGTTTTGGTTTTGTTTTTTAAATATTACTTAAGTGAATCTCTATCGTGATTTGAACTGATGACAGAACATATATTCTTCTGGTTTCCAAGAGGTCCAGTTTTGGGAGGTTTAACCACAGTCAGTTTGTAAATCAATGCTAGTCCGTTTTTCCTCCGAATGTCATCTTGTGCTTAGGATAGTTTATTAGTTTGCTAAGGCTGCCATAACGAAGTATCACAAACTGGATGTTGTAAACAATAGAAATTATTTTCTCACAGTTCTAGAGACTTGAAGTCTGAGATCAACGTGTCTGGTAGGGTTAGTTTCTTCTGAGCCTTCTCTCCTTGTCTCCCAGATAACTGTCTTAATGTTCACAAGGTGTTCTTCCTCTATGCATGTCTGTGTCCAAATTTCCTCTTATAAGGACACCTGCCATATTGGATTAGGAATCACCCTAATGACTTCATTTTAACTTAATTACCTCATAAAAACACCTGTCTCTAAATACAGCCACACTCTAAGGTAATGGGGGTTAGGACTTCAATATTTTAATTTTGGGGGGATAACAGGAGGGGAATACTTGTGGAAGCCACAGTATTGGTAGGCAATGCTGGGTCTTTGTTGGCTTCTAGGCTCTCTGGCGTGCCTCGAGGTGCATATTGTCAAGTCTGGCCATCAGCTACTCTTTGAGCTCTAGTTATAAGATCCACATGTCTTTCTGCTGACACCTTGTCTCTCCATGAGACTGCTGGGTCTGTGGACTGTCTATCTTTGTTAACTTGTACATCTATCTGGAGTCTGGGGGAAGGTTTTAATCTTATGCAGATTGCACAGGCTACAGAAAAGTCTCCGATTCTGCCTTGTTTCTTCTCTTTTTGCAGTACTCCAGGTAGCCTTTGCAACCCTTTAACCCAGGGAGCTCCTTCAAGGCTACTGCCTTCCTGTAAGTAGGCACCAGACCCCTTTGCTTTAAAATCCCTGGACTTGTCTGCCCACTTATCATTTTCCTTTTGGAGTGAATATTGATCAAGTCTGTTTCTTAATTGTTCTCCTCTCCAAGACTTTCCTTTCTTCCTCATCTTGAAGGATTTTTTTTTTCCTCTCTATATATAAGGACAGAAGAGGGAATGGAGAAATGAAGAACAAGAGCTCTAGTATCTGATTGCAGCTCTCCTAGTGAGCTTAGGTTTAGCACTTATGTTTTTATGGACCTCAGTTACTCATTTATAAAATGAAGAGGTTGGTGTAGATAATGTCTAAGTCCTTCCCACCATTAAATTTCTATGCCTCTGTGATGATATATTTAAGTTTACTCAGTCTTCTAAAGGGCTATTTTCTATCGGCACTTTAAAATGAATAGAAATGAGATGCCTTATGTTTCTCCAGTTTTTAATTTCATGATTGCCCATGGGTTTTAACAAATACTCTTTTTCTTTGACTGTTAGAGTTACAAATGATTATAATTTTATGTGACTTTCCAGGCAATTCCACTGCCCTCAAAGTTTTTCATGACCTATCATTTAAGAAAAAAAAAAAAAAAAACATTATCAATGCACAAAGCTCTGAGGAGCTTTTTCTCTGAGAGATCCCAGATAAATAAAGTTACATGTGGTCAATAATTCCAAAATCAGCTATAAAGAAGTCATATTGCAAAACAGTACCTTATTCAGTTACTTGTTTTGAATATCTTGGAGACCAGCCCTGCTTTTGTTGACAGTATTTCTGAGAATGTTGACATTCCAACAGCAGCACCCATCAATTTGGGGGTAAGTGTTTGGAGTATGGGACAGTGTAGGAGATTGTAATTCGCCCTCTACAGAATCTGCTTAACTGGTTTTACCTGATTCTAGTTCTTATGAAGTTTTGAAGGGAAAGCCCAAGTGTCCGCCCTAAGCAAAATTTTAGGGTTGAACTATAAAGCCTTCAAAAACATATAGAATTGTAATTAGTGATGATGAGTGAAATTTTATATGGTTTAAGGCTCACTTTGTGCAAGCACGTTGAAACCTGACATGATGTATGCTATTCCTCTTGACGATTGCCAGAAAACTTCACCATGTCAGATTTCTGTTGTCACGTCTACTATTGCCATTTGCTGGCCAAAGAGTTGGTAAAATTTCAGTGAGAGATTTGCCTGAGTCCAAAAGTTGTCCCTGAGGATACAGTGGAAAAACATAATGAGACCGTGTGTTGTGTTATTTGGAGGAAAGCAATGTAAAAATTTAAGAGTTAACAACAAGTTGACACTTTTTTATTGGTTCTATTAGTAAAGATAATAAAAACTTGTCAACTGGCCCTTATTTTTCTCCTCACTTGAAAGCCTGGTCAACTGTTGATTGATAGGCTAATGTTTCTCCATGCTTCTGTCCATGCTGGCCTTATACACATCTTTCCATCCTCCATCATCTCTTCCTCTGTTCTCTGTGTGACTAATTCCACTCACTCTTCAAGATCTAGGAAGTTGCTTCTGGTAGGTGATGACTTTCCCAAACAGACTTCTTTGTTTTTTCCTCCCATTGTGTTTTCATAGCATTTTTACACCTATTTTGAAACAGGTATCACATCATGCTACAATAGATCTCTTTATTTTTTCCCTTTCTTCCTCACTAGACTTGGAAACTTCTCAAAGGTAAAGCCATGTCACTCCCTGCCTTTCTCATAGTATCTTGAATTTAGCTGACACTCAAAGTGATGATGGAGTGAATGACTTCTTTCACAGCGATGGTCTGCATGTCTGATCAAAAACTAGTTCTGGGGACTTCCCTCGTGGCGCAGTGGTTAAGAATCCGCCTGCCAATGCAGGGGACACAGGTTTGAGCCCTGATCTGGGAAGATCCCACATGCCACGGAGCAACTAAGCCCCTGCACCACAACTACTGAGCCTGAGCTCTAGAGCTGGTGAGCCACAACTACCAAGCCCACGCACCTATAGCCCATGCTCTGCAACAAGAGAAGTCACCACAATGAGATGCCTGTGCACTGCAACCAAGAATAACCCCCGCTCTCTGCAACTAGAGAAAGGCCATGCGCAGTAACAAAGACCCAACACAGCCATAAATAAATAAATAAATTTATTTATTTAAAAAAAAAACTAGTTCTGCATAACGGTAGAAAAATGGTTAGGTTCATGATAGTACTTAGTAACCATAGAACTCTCTGTGTAGTCTTAGGGCTGGAAAAGGAGAAGGAACAGAAAAGTGAGTGATGATATACCAGATTTCATTCAGTTTTAATGTCTTCATGGGTGTGAATACAGCCCAAGAGCACAATTCTTTTTTCTTTTTTTTTATTGGAAGGAGCACAATTCTTGAACTTGGCATAAACCATAACAAAGAAATGCAACATAGAAATAAAAGTTTTACACTAAATTTATAAAATTCCGTTCAATTCTTCCTTATGGAAATAACTTTAAAGATCATTTAATTTACTGCTTTTCACATTGTTTTCCTTGGAGGATCCATAAAGATGGTTCAGGAGCCACCCAGATGGACTGAGCCTGACCAATGGATAGATGTCTAGGCCCTGACATACATTTCCAACAGAGAGGTCAGCTTTCATTAATGTATTTTGAATGTTAGCTTAGGCCTAACTCCCACTCAAAACCTAAGCAAAATTGGCTCAAGCCCACACCAAGTCAAGAGACTCTGGTCATTTAAAACCTGTTATATATTTTTTAAAATTCCCAGGGCTACCTCCATCTCTGGGCTCTTGAGTACCTGTGTGCTGATTCTGACCTCCATGTGATAGTAAGATTCATTGATTTATACAATTAAAAAAAATTGAACCTAAGCATTCATGACTACAGTAGGTCTCCTCTCTCCTTTTTTCCTCCCCAGATTGTCCTAGGAACACAAACCTCTTCCATTGCTTCTGCGTCTGCTTGGCTGCAGCCAATGCACAAATCTTCTGTAGGAGCAGGGGAAGTGGCGAATTCCCCAGCATTGGTCATAGTTTATTTCTCAATAAAACAGAGAGTGAGCCTGCTCCCTAATTCTGTCACAGTTTGTCCCTTGAGCCAAGAAACCATGCTAACACTTAGAGATGCATAGAATGTCATGTAAACACCTTCCTCAGTCTTTGCTTTGACCTCTGCCCCACTGGGGATATAAACCTTCTCATACTGAGTGAGAATACGTTATTCACTCAATTCTTTTGCTTTTACTTCCTACCCCAGACTAGCTCTAGTACCAGTGCTAGATACACACACACACACACACACACACACACACACACACACACACACTTTCTTTTTTCCTTCAGCCTGAAAATAAAATTCCTCCCCCACAATAACATATATAAATAGATTTCTGGAGTAGTAATCATCTCTCTGATTTGGCAAACTTATTCTAAGTTAGTCTGAGCAGGGTACAACTGGGACATCCTTTTGCATTTATGTTTTTATAGCATACTTCCATTTATAAAGTGCCTTCACATACTCAATTCTCTTATTAACCCTAAAAATACTATGTCCTTATCTATCACCAATTTACAGATTAGGAAACTGTGGCCAAGAAGATTGCCAAGGTCACAGAAAGACGCTGTGTGTGATGTGTTATTTTTATGTGACTGGGCTAAGGGATGCTTAGATAACTGGTAGGACATTATTTCTGGACATATCTGTGAAGGTGTTTCTGGAAGAGATTAGCCTTTGAATATGTCAACTGAGTAAAGAAGATCACCCACAATACCAATGTGCTGGGCATCATCTAATCTGTTGAAGACCTGAACAGAACAAAAAGGTAGAGGAAGGGCAAATCCTCTCTCTCTGCTTGAGCTGAGATAGCCGTCTTCTCCTGCCCACAGACATCAGAGCTCCTGGCTCTTGGACTCATGGACTCTAACCAGGACTTACACCATCAGCCCCCAAATTTCAGGCTTTCAGACTCACTGAATTACACCACTGTCTTTCTTGGTCTTCCAACTCACAGATGGTAGACTGTGGGATTTCTTCGTCTCCAAAACCATGTAAGCTAACTGCTACAGTAAATATTTTCTATCTCTATCTCTATCTATCCTATTGGTTCTGTTTCTCTGGGGAACCCTGACTAATACATGGTGCATCTGCAGCTTTGACTCAGGTCTCCTGACACCCCCCAAGGAGTTAATGATGTTGATGCGATGACTTTAACACAGGTTAGTCTTTAAGGACTAGATTTACTTACGTGTATTCTATTTTCTTTTTGGCCAAGTTTTCTTTCTCCTTCCTCTCTTCTTCTCCCATATTCTCTTCCTTTTATTTTTAACCACTTAAAGCATGGTGGGAGGGAAGAAGAAGAGTGGAGGAAGAAGAATCATCTGCTGAACCTCAATATTTTCCTATCCTTTGAGGACTAGGTAAGCTTCTTGGACCATTATTTTGAGACATGCAAGTTGGGCTTTAGTAGTACATAATGAGTTGCAAGGGGGTGCCCTTAGGAGAGAGCCCAGCTAGTAGTTCCCCGTGGATCATCTGCTATTGTCAGACACACTGGCTTCTGGGGGCTACTTTATTACCAGCAACTCTGAGCTCACTGGGAGCAGGCCCATTTCAAGGATTTTCCACAGCGCCTTATACAGTGTTAGGCAAAATAATTATTTGCTAAGCTAATGGAAATTAAAAATGAATTAATTTTAAAAATTAAAAATGAAACTAATGAAATTAGAAATGAGAGTGAGGGATGTTCATACCCTCTATAAGATTGGGAAAGTGAGAATACATGGCAGTGAAAATTTTAAAAATACATGTTTTTCATTTGTCACTAATACTATCTAGATTATATACCTATAGAAAAAAAAAGATGTAACATAAAGGTCTTAGGGAGAGGAGAGTTATTGTTTCAACATTTACTGCTTAAATAAAACAGAATAATAAGGTGATGTGTAAGAGATAGTCTCATCTCTTTAGAATAAATTCATACAGAAAAATGACATAGTGTAATTTTTATTACTTGTTATAAATCAAACCATTCTCCTTTGGAAGTATGTCTGTTGAAGGTCTGGTGAACAAAAAAATAAATTGACCAAGTTCAACTCTCTTCCCATGGCTTGTCCTGATGCTCTTAAGTGGGCACTGTTTATGTAACACATAGGGTAATTCTTTATTTCTAATTTTGTTTTTTTTTCACATAAATTATTCCAATTTAAATAAAAATAATATATGCTTATGCATTATTTTAAAAAATCAAACTGTGTAAAGAGCAGAGAGAGAAAAAAAAAATCAAAAGCATTGCCTACTTCTCCCCGGTCCACATTACTCCTAATGAAAGATTTTAGTGAGAGTTCAGAGAATTTTGTAGAGTCATTTTCTTCTTTTGGGGGGTTGATTCTGGGAGCAAGGAAGGTGGCTCAGGGGCCCACACCACACCACCTGTCATATCAGAATTCTGTTTCTTTCCTTAGCTCTGCTTTTTTGAGGTTAATGGCTTTCATTTGTTCTCATTTCCTTATTTGATTGTTGCTTGTGAAGGAATTTTTTTCTTTTTTTCTTTCTTCATTTAAAAACTATTTTTGTTCATTTTATTAGCATGGGGGAGGGTAATTTTTTGCTGCTGTGTCACTCAGCTAGTAAACCTCAAAACTCCTGTTTGGTTTATAAAGCTAAAATGTGAGGTAGATTAAGATTTCTAAAGAATTTTCACCCTGTGTTTTACCTCTTCAGAGTTTGAGATTGATATGGAATGATTGGACAAGAAAAGGAAAAACGTTACATTTTGTTTTAGTCTTAACTCTGATGAACTGGAAGAGTGTAGAATTAATCAAAACAAGCTTTGAGTTCCATTGCCAAACTTGGAAAGTAATTAGCTTTCAGAGTTCAACCAGTACATGCAGTATATTCATGAATATACAGTTCCTTCAGGAATTGTCTCCCCTGCAGAGCGCTGCCAGAGTCATGCCCCTTTCCCTGCAGGCACGTCCAATGGCTGGTCTCACTGGGAACATAAACGCCTGGCTATTTCCACCCAGTTGAGAACAACTCTGAAGGGCCATTCTAGCTTCAGACCTCCTCATGGGAGCAGCAAAACTTGCCATTGGTCACACTGCTCTGCCCACACTTGCTTCCTTCCCCTCCCTATGCAGGTATTGATCCCAAGGATACTCCCTAAAACACCCATCTTGAATACTAAGCCCTCTCTCAGAATTTGCATCCAAGGAACCCAATCTGTGACAGTGGATACTGTGAGTTTTCTCACCAACATCTACCGAATCCCTATCCCACTATGTTGCAACATTTCTTTTGGTGGGATTAGCTTAACACTCAGCGCTGGGGTGAGTGGTTTATCTAACACAGTCAGTGTATTCTATCTAATTTGCCACAGTCAAAGGTTCAGATATTCCAGGGCCAATAGATTAGCACATTACAGTCACCTGATCATAGGGAATGACTCAGGGACAGTTTGATCAGTGAATTTCAGGACTTGGGTAATTACGGGAATTAATGCTACTCTCTACCTAGGTGTAACCATATTGCCTTCAATGGCTGCTAGTAGTCAACTTCCAACAATGATGGAAACCAACCTGTGATGCTAAGACACAAAGGACAGAACTGAAGAAGATATTAAGAAAATGAGCCCAGCCTGGAATGCAACTATGCCTGAATCCTGTCCTACAGGTGGTGGGTGCAGGTGAAGATGATTCGTCAGGATGCCAGTCTTCTTCTTCTAAGAAAAACCACTTCAGAAACAGCATATTAAATGGGTCTGAGTACTCTTAAAGGGTAATTGACTCTCAGAGTGAAAACTTTAGCCTGACTATAGGTTGGTTTATGAAACAAACCTGTTAGAGTTCAGGATGATTCTTGTTGCCCTATTATTTGAGTTAGACCCACATAAAGAAACAAAACATTGGGGATAGTTGGTATTTCAAGCAACTTGGCCACATATATCTGTATATGTTGGTCATAATTTTATTGCTTTTAGCTTAAAGCCATTGCAAATGTATGGTGATTATGTTAGTGAGATAATGGATTTTTTTTTTTCATTCTCTTTCACCCATTAAAATAAACCAGCGATTACTAAAAAACAGCTCAAAGCTTAGAAGTGCAGTATGGGAACATTATAGTAATTTCTGTGTAGTTTAGTGACACTGGAACAATACAGACTGTGTCATTTGCATTCTCAGTTGAACTTCATTTAAATGGAAATTTATTAATGGGTTTTTATGTAATGAATGAGGCACATAGATTCAGGCCCAAGATCTTGGTCAACCTTTGGGTACGTTTTGCAGTATTGTATTTTTAACTTTATTCTGTCTCATTTATTGTAAGAAAATGTATAATACAAATGGAAAATACTGGCTGCTTAGTAATATTCACATGACAAAATTCAGCTGACAAATGAGAATGATATTTCTGGATATCTAGCTCAAAATTATGTATGTAAACCAACAAAGGACAGAAAAGAAAATAACAGTAGCAGGAATATAAAAGTATTCACTTATTCTTGAGTGTGTATATGATATATATATATATATATATATATAAATGATATAAAAATCTACAAGAACTATTCTCATTTTAACACTAGTGAAGATCTAAAATCAGAGAGGAGCAATAACCCTTGTTCATTGACCATCCAACAGACTGCAAGTAACTTTTCCACAATGTATTTGGGAATTTATAGACAGAAAATTGTTTCACTTATTTTCTGAATGAATTCCCATATGAGCTCTGACATGGCAAACTAAAATATCACTGAATATTGCCCCCCAAAACTTAAGAGTACATCTTATGTAAATTTTTCTAAATAGTCCACTCATATTTTATTTATTTTATTTACACTGGAAACAAAATTCTGGTTATCTGTAGGGATAAAATAGAAACTAAGGTTGTATTACTACTTCAGAAATTTTTTGTTTTGTTTTGTTGTAATTTTTTTTTGGCTGTCTTGCAATAGTATTTTTTTCAAATAAAAAGGGGATATACAATATATTGGACAGTAAATTTCCTGGTAATAAGATAATTCATAAAAATCACTCAAGCAACTTAATTTACATTTCTTGTCAGTTTAAAACTACTCTAGATAATGAAAAGAAAAAAAGAAGGTATAGTACAATTTCTAACATGGAGACTTTTGCACTATTATAAAGTATTGAGAATATATTTTAGCTTAATGAATGAGAAAGTGATATAGGCTGAAATAATTAAAATACAGCAAGTCCCCTACATACAAAACTTCAAGTTGGGAAATTTCAAAGATGCAAAAGTGCTACAACCCAGACATTGCTGGATCGTTTTCTCAGGTGGGTAGATAGAAGTGAATCCATCAAGGAACCAGAACCTGTGCAATCCACGTCAGGCGTGAGTGAAATTGCAGCTTGCCCTCCGTCTCCTGTTGCTGACGATCCTTCAGCTCTACCATCTCCCACCTCCTCTCCCTGCTCCAATCAGTAACTCTTCTTTCCTGTTCACTCGATGCCAGTCCCTGTATGCCAGCTGTTGTACTCTACTACTGTACTTTTCAAGGTACTGTACTGTAAGGTTAAAAATGTTTTCTTTGTTTTGTGTGTGTTTGTTTTTTTATGTTTTATTTGTGTGAAAAGTACTATAAACCTATCATAGTTCAGTACTATATAGCCGACTGTGTTAGTTGGGTACCTAGGCTAACTTTGTTGGGCTTACGAACAAATTGGTCTTACGAACGTGCTCTCGGAAGGGAACTTGTTCGTATGTAGGGGCCTACTGTAAAGGGGAAATAATTGTTTATTGACTTAATATGTAAAATTTTCTTTTAAATTATATCTCTCCATCGCTTAAAATCACTTGATAGCTTCTAACTGCCTATGAGATAAATTTTCAAGTGTGTGTCTGGGCATTTAAGCTTCTCCCTAATGTATTCCCCATATAAATTTCTACAGTTATTTCTCCCTCCACAGATCCTTCTCTAGAGCCATAAACGTCTCCTTGTCATTCCCCCAAATTGCCCAGCATCATCTCATTCCCATACCTTTGCTTTTCCTGTCTCCTCTTGGCAAGAAAGTCTTCTGCAGTGTCCCAGCCAGAACACATTCTTCTTTCTCCTCCAAACCCCCATCCTATGTTGGAAAGGGCAAAAGAAACATTATCTTACTACATATTCCAGAATTCATCTGAGGAAGATAACTGGCTTTGCATAGAAACAAACGAACAAACTTTATAAAACTACTGAGGAAAAAGGCGAGACTCTAAAGTTATGGAAATAAATCCCCAAACAAAATACTTTGCTCAAGTATAAACAGGAAGAGAGGGGAATGAGAAGGATGTGTGTGCATGGTAGTGGGGGGAAGGGTAGTGACAGAAGAGAGAAAATACATAGATGTGCAACATGGTAGCTTTACTTTGGACATTTTAGAAGCCAGGATATATGCTAGTCTATGTTAGTGTTTCTGTGATATTCTAATCTCTTAAATCTTTGGTAGATTCTGCCACACACAAAAGGCCTTTTGAGCATTTTCTTTGTCTTTTCTTTTGAAATAGGAGAAAGGGTATGAAGTCTACATTGGTTTAAATGTCAGTGAGGAGATGAGTGAGAGCTTCAAGATTTAGGGCAAAATATAAAACTTCAGGGTGACCAGGAAATAGGAGCAAGAGGTGGCTAGAGAAATAGATTTTCCTTAGAATTTAGCAGAATTCTTAGGGATGGCATGGACTTTCTACAAAGCATATAATGGGAGTGCTGCTAAGGCTTACTGTAAGGTGACCAGTCGTCCAGTTTGTCCAGCACTGAAGGCTTTCCCGGCATGGGGACAAGCAGTGCTGAAAAGTCCCGGGCAAACTGAGATGGGTTATCCACTCTCCTAAAGAACGGAAAGCCACTAACCTACATCCTTGTGCCACAGACACTCTCTCTGGTACACATATGGCACTTAACACACAATATCTTGAATTATTAGTTATCATTCTCTTTGTTAAATATGTAATGAAAAGGTTATATATATATTTTTTTGGTTCAAAAAAACTCACACACCTGATCTATAATCTAAATCTGCACACCCCCCCCATACTTACCTAAAAATATTTTAACCTTAATAATTCCCCTGATAATTTATTCAGTGCATTTTGTCACTCTCCTTTTGGCGTTACCTTTGGGTCACTCATTCTCATCTGGTAGCGATTTTGCCCTCTTCCCCCAATTCTGTCAATGTCTGGAGAAATCCGTACAATGTACAAGAGAGCACACCCCACTCCCTGCCACCAACACCAACCTAACAAAGAATTTTCTGGCAAAAAAGTATCAATGAGACCCAGATTGACAACCCCTGATTTAGATCCTGAATCATATTATTTTTTATCACAGTGTTGGCAAATACTTGGCTGGACATGAGGATTTGATATTTGAAAACTATCAAAATCATTTGAGGAGAAACTGGCACCGTGAAAGCCTGTTTTAAAAAGCCCCTTTTCCATGCCAAGCACAGAGCAATGACAGGTAAAATAATTTTAAAACATCAAAAGTAGTGTCCGTAAACAAGATAACAATCTTTATGGACCAGAAATGGAATAGAAACACAAAGCTGCAGCCTGGGCTTGCTGGGATCTGGCTCCCAAAGCAAACAAAGGCAGCCAGAGTTCAATTCTGAGGGGAAACAGGATCCCCAAAGCCCTATGCCTGGCAGGGGACCAGAGCCAGATTCAGCTCCAGAAGCAGTGAGGCAGTGGTTGTTGCAGCATTCCATGAGAAAGAGAAAAAAACCTCCTGCTATAGCTTTTAGAAGAGCTGTATGAGTCAGTATAGCCTAGCTTATGCTGTCGACAAGCAGCTCCAAAGTCTATTTGTCCAAAGCAATGAAAGCTTTTATCTGCTCAGCTACATGTGCATTATCTTACTACATATTCCAGAATTCATCTGAGGAAGATAACTGGCTTTGCAGAGAAACAAACGAACAAACTTTACAAAACTACTGAGGAAAAAGGCGAGACTCTAAAGTTATGGAAATAAATCCCCAAACAAAATACTTTGCTCAAGTATAAACAGGAAGAGAGGGGAATGAGAAGGAGTCTGTGCCCATTGCAGTTTATGTCATTCCAGACTTAGGTTGACAAAGAAGCCACCACTTGCATATGTGCTGACATCCAGGTCAAGAGCTAAAGGGCTCTAGAAGGTCTGGTATCAGTGAAATCTATGCTCTGGCTTGGTAGGAAAACATATCACGTCAGGCCAAAAGTTATTGGCTAGCATTAGTCACCCGGCTTCAGGAAGTGCAATTCTATCGTGTGCCTGGAAAGAGGGTCAACTACACTAATAAATGCCACAGTCTCTTTATCTAAGTTCTAAGAAGAAGCATAAAAAGCCAAGAACAAGGTCGCCAGCCAAGTTGCTTGCTTGTTCATTGACCACATGTCTGATAACCCAATTTCATGATCGGTTAGAAAAAGATCTGTTAGAGGAGATCTGGGCATAATGAGATGGCTCTTGATGAGGCCAGGAAGAAGCCAACCATATACCATTTATACAGGTAGGGAAGAGTGAATAGAGAGAAAGAAAATATCCCCTCTTAAGATTAGGCCTCGTTTAATCTCAAGGCACACGAGGAAGCACAGCAATATTTGCGGTTCTCTTCCTTCTGGACAAACGGTAGGATTTCACAGCCTCGATCTCTTACAGTTAGGGCTGGCCTGTAAGGGGAAGGATGTGTCTCAATTCCAGATTGAAGACTGTAAGAGCTGGTGCATGATGTTTCTTTCTTTCCTCCATAGAAACGGGTGTATGGCAAATAGCATAGGGTCTGGTAGCCTGGTATCTGAGTGAGGTTAAGGTAGAGCGGATCCCCCTCCAGACCTGAGATGGACATACAGCGTAAGTGAGTTATCTACCTATATTGTTTTAACCCACTGAGATTTTGATGTTATGCAGCAAAATTTATCGTATGCTGACTGATATACTAGTTATTCCAGAAATATTTATTGAGTGCTTAGAAAATCTTAAAGCTGGTGAGTGTTCAGTTGGGCACGCAGGCCTCTCACTGTTGTGGCCTCTCCCGTTGCGGAGCACAGGCTCCAGACGCGCAGGCTCAGCGACCATGGCTCACGGGCCTAGCGGCTCCGCGGCATGTGGGATCTTCCCGGATCGGGGCACGAACCCGTGTCCCCTGCATCGGCAGGCGGACTCTCAACCACTGCACCACCAGGGAAGCCCAGTTGGGCTTTTAATAGAGTGTAAATTGAATTGATGAAGATCACGGTAGAAGACATTCCAGACTCTGAATAGCAGAGGCAGAGTGCTAGCATAGTGTACTGATGTGATAGAACAAACAAGGGTGTTTTGCTTGGGTGTGCAGGTGAAGAGCAGCTGGAAAGAAAATTTCATGGGAGAAGAAATATGATGTAAATTACAGCAGGTAAAGGGGTATCAGTTAATATAGCACTTTTCATTCCAGTTTGAAGAATTTGAATCTTACCTTCTTGAGAATAATTTAGGTTATTTTAAAGGTGAATGCCACATTGAATGTTAGTTGTTTTTAATGATGATTAATCTAGTAGTCGTATTTAGGATGGTTTCGGATGTGGAAAAGTAGGCAAAGAAATTTTTATAATAAGCTAAATGTGAAATAAAGAGCAGTTTCTGTATTGATAGTGGGAATGGTATAAACTTGAGAGCGATTGACAAAAGGAAATATTAACAGAATGTTTTGATTAGTGTACATGAGAAAGTTAGGGGGCAAGTTTAAGAAAATCAATCAAAATCAGAATCAGGGTCACACCTGGGAGATGAATAGGCGTTTGGACTGCAGGAGAAGATGACAGATTGAACTACAGATTTTAGGGGTGGGAGGACATTTTGTAGTGATATCTGGAATGCAGTTATAATTCTGTGGCTTGTATGGGAGGTTAGGTCTGAAGATATAGATTTATTTATAAACATTCCATTTATTCCATCGGTGTGGTTCATATTCACCAGACAGGCGAGCGAAAGTTTGGGTGAGTCATTTATGCAATACTCAGCAAAAGTAAGAGTGATGCCAAGTTTGTAATTATGTTGTTAGATTTATCACTGACAGGCTTTAGAGCTTCAGTATTTTAAAAAATGGCTACCATGCAGATAAAGGAGAAAAGGGATTGCCAAAATATATGGATTTTTACAATTTATACTTGCTCCTTTTCACTCAGTTTTAAGGAGCTTAACTTTCAGCTACAGAATTGGCTTCAGGGTGATCTGAAGAACAAATACAAACCTACTCTGGGAGATGGTCTTTTTTTATTAGTCCCTTTAACGGTTTTAGGTTATTATATGTGTGCATCGTGAAATCTAGTCACTGTAGTTACTGCTTTTGAAAACTTTTGATCCCTTTTAATTCAAGACTAGATTTATTGTCATTATGAGTATCCAGAAATAGGCTGTGTTTAAGTGAATTTATTTGAGTTCACAAATGTTAATAAAATGAGTATTTTCTTCTGTTTCTTCATGGCATTTTATGATCTTTGTTGCTATGGTTAGAAGCTCAAAAGCACAATGTTAGCTTTATATAAAATACTTAATGCAAAATAGTATAGTCTTAAAAGTGCTTCCTGTGAACTCGATAGCATGGAACTAATTAAGATGCAAGCAGCAAATCCATGCAGATTTTGCTATGCCACCAAAGGAACTAGCATATATACAGGCAATATATGGCAATCGATGTTAAAGTATTTTTTATTATTTTCATAATATTTTTATTGGATCAAAACATAGACCAATTTCCACATTAAGATTTCAGGAATCTCGACAAACCTGCACTATCATATAGAAACTAAAATAAATGTTGCTGACAGTACCATATAACTTAAATTATTTAAAGTTTAATAATGTGCCCATAATTAAGTGTATATTAATTTTGCTTTTGGGAAAAAAATGTATTTCTGACAGAATTATTATAATTAGCAAAGAAAAAATTCTAAACTATAAAATCTAAAAAATAAGCAAATCGTGCAGGATCCTAATTTAGGATTCCTAATTTAAACATTTTGCTGAGTTTTTACACATATTAAATTATACAACAATTTCCATATAGGTTTCCACCTATTAACACAGTTTCCAAACAGTGAAAACTTCTTGAGGATTGCATGTATTTTTTCCTCCAAATTTCCTAACAAATTTATACTTAGCCATCAGGGCAATTGAAACGCTGCTAGACCCAGATAGACCAGATTCTCCTCCATAATCCTCTAAAAATTATCCTATTTTCACACAGTCTGGGAATCTGTTTGAGGAGTTTTAAACTATTAAGAAACAAGTGCTTAAACCACGTCTGAAAGCAAGTAGCTTGGAAAATTGATGGCTAATTTTTCGTCCTATGTGGGAGAATTCTCTGTGTGTGACATAGGATGAGGAACAAGCCAAATGATCTCAAAACAACATCACTGGAACATTTTAACTCCATGAAACGCTTACTTCCAAAGGGAGATTCTGAACACTGGAATCTGGTTTTCCTCCTTTGTGGGGCAAAGAAAACATTTTCCTTCATTTTTTTTCCCTTTAATGTTTTAAAAAACAACTAAAAAGAAGCCATGCGTGTTTTTCTAGTAGTATCATTTTTCTGGTAGCTGAGACATTCTTAAGTCTTACGCTACAGCACTACAGAAATAATATTATTGATTTTATATTTCAGGTATGTTTATGATTTAGGCTTCACTTTGGCTGAGGGAGGAACTTGAAAAATGTTATGCCAACAGGGATTACTGTGAAAGTCAAGAATCTTTCTGATTGCTTAATGAGGTTCTCCATTTTGCATCATAAAAGAAATATGGAACTTTGTCAAAACAGGATGGAAGTACCAATCATGTTTTCTGTTGCTAACCTAAATGCCTGGATATTTAGTCGCAGAAGCACTCTGGCTTCCAGCTGGTTGTCACGATGATTGGGTAGAAACTGCCAGGAATCAAATCTTATAAATGCAGAAGAGAGATGAATACTTCTAAATCAGAATTTACTGATTACATAGCACTGTTTTAAGTAGTTTAAAATATTAAATCATAACAACCCTATGAAATAGTTACTCTTATCCCTGTTTTAGAGAGAAGGAAGCTGCTTCTCATAGCAGTTAAGTGACACGCTTAGGTCCTAAGGTCAG
The DNA here is from genome assembly GCF_937001465.1 of Orcinus orca. Classification (NCBI taxonomy): domain Eukaryota; kingdom Metazoa; phylum Chordata; class Mammalia; order Artiodactyla; family Delphinidae; genus Orcinus; species Orcinus orca. The sequence goes on from NC_064562.1 coordinate 137,935,461, forward strand.
GAACCAGCCAGGTAATATTTGAATTGGGCAGATCAGGCCCACAGTCTACACTTTGAACCAGCATGCATGCTGCCTCAGAAGAAAGTTGCAGTGTATCGTGCAGACACCATTGTTAGGGCTCCTACTGCGTTCGTCACCTTTGAAAGCAAATACTTTTCCCCTCAGTTTTGTACAGTATAAGGAGAAAATTGCTGTCAAACAATATGTAAAGCTTCTTTATTTTTGATCAATGTGGAAAAGAGAATGATTGTCAGTTTTTCTGGTTAACAAAGACACCTGAGAATGTGTTAAGTTGGACTGAGACGTCATCATTCTAGAATATTTAAACGCATAGAGAAGTATTGTCTGTACAGAGAAAAGTCATTTCAAAGTAAGTGTTAAGTCTTGAAATTATAGAATTACCTAAAAGAAGATAAAAACTTATGAAGAGAATCTATCATCTTGGTGCTAATCTTGACAGAATTTTATCTGTAATGGTTTATGGGCCAGTGAGAATGATTTCTGATGAGTTGCTTTATATATTACCACACATATATCATATACTGTACATGTGTATACACTGACACCCAATCATTTATATAGCTAATGTAATGCAATGTTTTCCAATTAACTTTTATGGGAAAATTCTGTGACAGAAATTTTATTCTCATAAATATATTACATTGAGTGTTTTGGTTCCAAGGACTATAGTCTGAATCCACGTGGCTCTTGGAGTCTTACCAGAAAACAACACGATTTCCAACCTCGCTGAATATTCCATGCTCTCAGCAATCGTGTTATATAGGAAGCCACAGGCTAAACTATTTCAAAAACATCTCTGGATTGAGAAATGATTTATTCAAATGGAAGTCCATATGAACCAGTTATCTCATGGAAATTGCCTCATGTATCAGGTGAATGATATCTAGATAATTCTGTAGTTACAACTCCAGCAAACGAATGATGCCAAGGCATATATAATATTGTCCAACATATAAGATTCATTGTATTTTTTTAAGAAGCAAAGTCCCTGTTCTCCTCCATCAAAGCAACTTCTCAAAATAGCAAGAAGAAATCCTTCTAGTTCTCCTTGGAATTGAAGGCAGGAAAGGGTAGGACATGTATGTACCAACTTCTGGAAATTGTCTCCTGGGAGATCTGAAATATGTTGATTTTAGAATCTTAAAAATAACGTGTCTATTGATGAAACAAATGTGTTCCAGAAATACTTAGTGTGAAAACTGAAATCATAATTCTGAAGAAATGGGGGTACGTTATCTCCATTGTTCACCAGTGGAAGCAGGTATTGGAAGGGTGGCTGTGCTAGGTGCACAGCAGGTGCAGCGCTGCAGGAAAGGAAACTATTTTCTGCTTGTTTCTCAATGGCAAAGTTCTTCTTCTGATGCCAATGTTCTCATCACACCATCTTGGGATAACTCAGAAGCAGTTGCTGAAGAAACTTAAAGCCCTAAAATTAGAGAAAGATGGAAAACTTGAGGACCACACAAATAGAGAATAGTGAGTTCTGTGGTTATAAATATTTAGTGACAGGCATTTTGCAGAGAAAATGAGAAGCTATGTCCCGCCCACCCTTAAGAATAGAATTAGTAAAATATATTATTAATATACGCAACTGGAAAACTTGTAAAACTTCAGAAAATGAAGAATCCCACACAAAGATCATTCACCTAACAGCACCAGGCAGAGAGAGAGAGAGAGAGAGAGAGAGAGAGGGAGAGAGAGAGAGAGAGAGATTGATTAACTTACTAAAGAAGAAATTAGAAATCAGAACCCCATACCATATGATCAGAAGTTTGTGGTATATAGTTTTTCTTATGTTAACTGAAGTAAAATCTATGTCGTTCTCTTCATGTGTGCTGCCCAGGGGTGGGACAATATTCAGATGGCGCACTCAGAAGGGACAATTGAAGAGAGTTTTATAAAGGGACTATTTACAAAGTGTGATGAGGGCCAGGGGAACCCACACTGCCTGGTTAAGCATCCTGGTGCTAATACCAGCTGGACAGTTACCAGACCCATTGAGAAGATTAGCTGTGGGAGAGCAGCCACCCAGCAGGAGGTGTGGCTATAATTAGAAAAAATCAGCTTGTGCCTGACCAAGTGTCCACGGGGAGGTAACCTAAAGAATAAATGTCCAGTGTGTCTCTCTTTCTCTGATCTCTTATATGTGCCCCCTATTGCTTAAACCGAACTAAAATCCAGAAGGAAAGGGAATTTGGTTGATATAGTAAATAGAAGTGAGAATACCCAGTGCTACAAGAGGGTGGACAAGGTTGAGAGTAGATTTGGAGGGGAGACTCTTGGACACATTCAAAAAGCATTTTTTTAGTTTTCATGTCTTGAATTAAGATAGGATCAGTGGGGGAAATCCAATGATGTCAAGAGTCTGGTACTCAGAACGTGTAAACCCAGTCATCAACAACTTTTATAGAAAAGTTGCTTTAACAAGGCTACTTCTACCTAGGTGTACTTCAACATTCAAGGGGCATTTTTTATGCCCTGCAAAAGTCAGAATTTAGCCTTAAGTATTCTGGGAAAAGACTTCCAGTTCTGAGATTTTTTTTTTTCACTTTGACTAGTATAGAAAAATTTTGATTTGGTTACTTAAAAAAATACATATATTTGAGACAACAGATGGCCTCATTTAGACTGTCAGGGAAAAAAGTTAGAGTGAAGGAAGGTATCTTTTTGTACTATTATGAAATAATCTCTGAGGCCCCATATATATGCACACATATATTTTTATGCATGTACTCTTAATTAATCAGGTACTCTGCCCTAAGGAAGATTTACTTGGAAAGTACAGTCTGTTCACTCTTATTATCTTTTTAAAGGTAAAAGGTGACAAAAAGTTCTGTATGAATAATAGAGGCACAAGTACCATGGTCTTGACAAAAAAAAAAAATCCTTTTACTTTTGTAAAGATTATGTATTACTTTGTGAGCATTTTCCAAAGGAGACACAAAACTCCACGAGAATTCAGAGTTTGATTCTTTAAATTAATCTCACCATAGAAGTTGATAGAGCATTTATCAGTCACTTCAAGAAGTGAGATATTTCAAACAACACATGAAATGATCTTTTCCTTCTTTTTTTTGTTTGGACTCTAGGCTTATGTTAATAAAAGATGAAACAACTTGAGTCACGCATCTTCTCCTCACTCATCATTTCAGATGGTTCCTGACTTTTTGATACAGAGGTTTTATCATCTCCCACCAGGGAAACACACAGAACATGTTTCTTTTCCTTTTAAATAAGAGTCTACTTCTTCCTTCCTCCATTTTTCTCTTTCTTCCTTCCTTCCTTCCTTCCTTTCTTTCTTTCTTCCTTTCTTTTTCTTTCTTTCTTTCTTCTTTCTTTCTTTCTTTCCTTCTTTCTTTCTTTTCTTTCTTTCTTTCTTTCCACCAGGTCTTAGTTGTGGCTCCAGGGCTCCTTAGTTGTGGCTCACCAGATCCTTAGTTGTGGCACATGGGCTCCTTAGTTGCAGCATGCATGTGAGATCTAGTTTCCTGACCAGGGATCAAACCCAGGTCCCTTGCATTGGGAGCACGAAGTCTTATCCACTGCACCACCAGGGAAGTCCCAGAACAAGTTTCTACGTTATGTCCTGATGGTTATTCAGCAGTTCCATGGAGCTCTCTGTTTTCTTGCTTGATTGAAACAAACTTGATGATCTTTCTACAGGACAATATCAAAGGTCAGTACTTGCTTCTGTGTCTTCAAAATATACCTGGCACAATTGTCATCCTTACAGGCCTGAACACTTGCAGAAGAAGGTTGAAAAGTACAAGCTTTTCCTGGAATCAGTAATGTTGCACATTTTGGCCTCCTATCTATCCCTTAAAGAAATCATTTTATTGGTCGCCTCATGTGCAGGGTTATCTCAGTGGTATTCTCTAGATTCAGCCTGATTTACTTTTCACGCATGAAATGTGTATAGTTGTATAAAAATATTATCTATTATTAACTAAATATAGCCTGGATATCTGAATTGATGCCATTTCAGAGCAAGAAAGTAAAATATATATGGCCCCTAGTTTAATTTTAGTCTAACCTCAGCTTTAAAGAAATCACTATGAATTATGTATTGATATGTAGTTGCAATAAAAAACAATAATCATCATATTAGAAGCTGAGATTTTTTTGTTTTTGTTCTTTTTCTCCCCCAGGACCTAAGAAGAATTACCTGTAATCTGTCTCCTCTTTCTCCATGTAGGGAAGTGAGGCTGTTAAGACATGTGTTAAGAGTGGAGCTCAGAGCCATGCCTGAAATTTGTGCTTCCAAATCATGCATGTTCCAGCAAGCACACGACCTTGGTGGGGGACTCCAGACGACAATTATCTCTGCTGGACTCTAGCAGCTAGTTTTCCCACACAATAACTTAGAAAACACACGATCTGGAGCACAAAGCATAGGTTTCTTTCAAAAGCATAAAATGATGTCATTAATGAAGGTTTTATTTATTTGGACAGGCAGCCTAACAAGAAGACAAAATACAGAAGTTGGAGCAAGGCATGCCCATGTGAAAGCTGCCTCCCCTTCAGGTTAGAAAGATGTACGCTGGTGTGACGTGCAGGCAGCTTCTATGTAATGAGGAGAGTAAGTTCATTAGCAAATCATTTTGTAGAGTCTTTGTAAAGCATTTATGAGATCCATTAAAGCCTCCAGTGTTTTTTATATGACATGAGATAGTTTTCATCATTACTCAAGGTCTCACAATTCATGAGTAATACCAGAGATCAAATCTCCTGACCCTCTTTCAGCGTCCCTTCTACTAGCCTCAGTACCATTCTATTTACATATTTACAAAGAGATAGCCAACACTTGAAAATGCAAATCAAATTCTTTAGGAATTTGATTTGTAAGCAAGTCCTGGAGGGGACTGGGGAATTTGGAGGATACTTTGCTTATTTGGAATTTCTCACCTTCAGCTGTCTGGTCTGATAAGCCAATAAAAAGGCATATTGTCTCTCCTTCCTCAAAGGCATGACATCTGATTATTCCTCTGGCTGGCATAAAGTAATGATGTGTTTAAGAGATAGAACTGAAAATGGAAATTATTCAGTGTGTTATGTGGTGAAAGAGAAGTAAACCAAGGACACAGGTTAAATGCTCAGTAAATTAAGATAATTTTTTGCCAATTTGGACGGTTGATAATTTAAAATTTAAGTAGAGGATCAGAAAATATATTTGTTGTCTTTTAGTATTATTCCACCCTTTTAGATTTGGGGCAACCATATTTTCCTTTTCTTTCTTTCCCTCTCTCTTTCTTTCTTTCCTTCGTGGTATAACAAATATTTTAACTCTTAAATATAATAGATCTACCTCATATTTAACTTCAAGAATAATTTTAATGAAAAATATTTTTTACATGTCACATTGTATTTTTTTTTTGTACTCTCTAGAATGTATTCATTCTGCTGCAGGAGTAGCTTCAGAGCATCTAACATGCCATAATGCTAGAAACAAAAATTGCTAGCTTTTAAAAAATACGTATTTTCTTAAACAATAAGAACATTTATTACCTAACTTAAGAAGTTGGTTCTACAGGGTTGGTTCTGTAGCTCACTGGTACCTTAAGGACCTTTTCTATCTTTTGAGTTGATCATCCATTTATTAAGAATATATCTTTCACAGTTACCAGATGGCTGAAGAAGTTCCAAATATCTTATATTCATACAAAAAAACCCTTCCTGGTGTTCTCCATTTCTACCTGTCATTCTGTATTTCTATCTGGAATTATCTTCTATTACCTTAAATAACTCTTCTTAGTTTATTATTGTAAGACATATCTGCTTGTGATTAATAGCATATTTTCATTTTTTATGAAAAATATTTATTTTAATTTTTAAAAGATATTTTTGACTTGGTGTAAAGTTCTAGCCTGATGGATTTTTCTTTCTGTATTTTGAAGATTTTTCATTTTGCTTTGGATTTCACAGTTTCTGACAAAAAAGTCAGTCAGCATTCAGTCAGTGTTGTTCCTTTGCAGGCTCATTTGGAGAATTTTCTTTGACTGCTTTTAAGGTTTTTCTCTTTGATTTTCAGCATTTCACTAGGATATGACCCTGTGTGATTTAATTTATATTTATCCTGCTTGAGGTTCATTGGGCTTCTTGATGTCCTTGGAATATTCTCAGCAGTTATTTCTTCAAATATTGCTTCTGCTTTTCTCTCTCTCTCTTCTCTTGTTTTGAGACTCCAGTTGGACACATTAGAACTTTTGAGCAACATGTCACATTGTATCTTAACTTAGTACATTGCATTGTAAACATATTTTTGATGTAGTGTTTCTTATTCTAAAAGCCCTACAGCTTACCAAAGAGAATACGTGAGAATTCAACATCCTCTGCTCTTAATGAGAAGCCAGGAAAACCAACACAAATACTATTATAGTGATAAGTATAAGGACTTTGTACGGATTGAAGTATTGGCTTTTGCTATAAATGGAGTCTTTTGAGTCTGCCCAGCTCACCTTATCTGGCTAAAACACGTTGGTATATTCTCCTTTAGAATTTGTTTCAGCTTGCTTGCTTCCCTCCCCCTCCATCCTTAGCACATATTTCAGATTACCTATAAAGGATTGTATTAAGAAAACACTATGATTAAAAAAAAATAAGAAGAAGAACTTTTAAATTAAGGTCTAACTCAATAGGGTGGACCACTTTATGAATTGCTACAACTGTGTAACCACCACCCAGATCAAGATATAGAAATATCCATAATTCCAGAAAGCTCCTTTGAGACTTTTCAGAGTCAGCATTCCCAGAAGAGAACTACTCTTTGACCTCTGCCATCATAAAATTGTTTTGCCTGCATTTGAAATAGAATCATACCATCTGTATTCTTCTATGGCTGGTATTATTTGCTTTGTATTACATGCGTTAGATGATCTTTAAGAGTTATCCTCCACTCCAGTTTTTAAATGTAACTAAGCCTTAATATACTATTCTGACTTTTCTGAAAGTGTCAAATGTGAGTCACAAAACCACTACAAAAAGAAAGATTGTTCATTAGCTGTGAGAATAAATTAATAGTAACTTCACTTTGTAATGGTTAATGTAAAGAAAAATTGCTTCAGATCCTCACATTCACGTACGCACCCCTCTCTCATGCCCATATTACAAAATAAACACACCTAATTAGGCAGTAGTTACATCAAAATTCTGGAAAGATTACTTAAGTCTTCAGCTTGACACAGGTTGAATCATTACATGTTCTCAATTAGCTCAAAATTATTTTGAACATAGACTTAAATAGCAAAAATTTGAACAGAGCTTGCGTGGTTGTGATGGTTAGTTTTATGTGTCAACTTGACTGGGCCACAGGGATGCTCAGATATTTGGTCCAGCATTCTGGGAATGTCTGTGAGGGTGATCATGAGTAAGATTAACATTTAACTTGGTAGACTGCATAAAGCAGATTGCCCTCCCTAATGTGGGTGGACCTCCTTCAATCATTTAAAGGCCTAAATGGAACAAAAGGGCTGACCCTCCTGTGAGTAAGAGAGAATTCCTTCTGCCTGACAACTTGAGCTGGGACATGGGTCTTTTCTTGTCTTTGGACTCAGATTGAAACATCAGCCCTTCTTGGGTCTCAAGCCTGGTGACTCTCTGGACTGGAGCTACACCATCAGCTCTCTTGGGTCTCCAGTTTGCCTGTTGGAGATCTTGGGACTTCTTAGCCTCCATCATCTTGTGAGCCAATTCCTTATAATAAATCAATCTTTCTGTCTCTCTCTCTCTCTCCATAAACACATTCTGTTGGTTCTGTTTCTCTGGAGAATCCTGACTAATACAAATTTGTACCGAGAATGGTTCTAGAACAGAATTTTAAGTTTGAGCTTTCTAGATTCTGGGGTTTCCGGTATTGACTCTGTAATCTGATTAGATTTAAAGACACCAATGAAAAAACAAAAAAGAAAGACACCAATGACTCTCCAGTACTAAGAAGACCACTGAGATTCCACGGTGTAATGTGGAAATAGAGATACACAAAACATCACCTTTGGATACTCCTAATCAGCCACTTTGAGAAGCAAGTATCTGGGTGACTGTGTATATAATACTTTCAAACATTCTTAGTAAACTAATAAATATAATGAGATTGGTTGCTCCTAAGTTTGCTGGACAAAATGAGGAAGGAACAGGGTGAGCTCAGGGATTCTAATTCCCAATTAAAGCACAACATAAATAATCTGAATGCTTCTTTGTGCCCTGAAGGAGATCCTTATTTCCTGTAGCTTTAGGACTGAAATTATTGAAAATTAAACCCAGAATCTCAGCATGACTGGTTGAATTACAACACAAATTGAATTCTTATCCTTGTAGGGTGTCTACTGTTAAAGTGAATTGATTGGGAAGAAACGGGATCCGAAATTTGAAATGGGGACACATGGGAAGACTCTGATGAGGCTGGCAACATTGGGCCCCTAAATTCTGATGAGTCTTCTTTGCCAGGAGAAGGAGCCTCTCTACTCCCCTCTGAGGGGGTTAACTCTGCATTGTCTGCAGAAACTCTAATGGTTTCCCACCCCTGAGGCAGTTGCCATGTAAGTTGCAATTCCACATCTCTTCCGAACCCACCTCTGTCATCCTTCTTTGCTTCCATGGGTTTCTCTGGAGAACCCTGACTAATAGAGTGGTTGAAATTTAGAAGACTATATACAATACTCTTCAACTTTTCTTTAGATTGGCTGGTAATACACAGGAAGCTGCAACATCAAAACAATTTTCTGAACAATATTAACAAAAAATTACCAAACTGGACTAGAGAAGAAATTACTTTTCTAAAGAAAAGCACAAAGTTATAATTGGGTATAGAGCAAATTAGAAAGACATAATAGGTCAAAATTAAAACATATATTGTGTTCTTTCAGGAAGCATCTTTTGTGGGGAGTTGAAATATGGTAGTCCATAGTCAGACTTGAGGTGAAGTGACCTGAAATGTACTTGAAAAGAATAATGACTTACATGGGCTTCCCTGGTGGCGCAGTGGTTGAGAGTCCGCCTGCCGATTCAGGGGACGCGGGTTCATGCCTGGGCCCGGGAAGATCCCACATGCCGTGGAGCAGCTGGGCCCGTGAGCCATGGCCGCTGAGCCTGCGCGTTCGGAGCCTGTTCTCCACGGCGGGAGAGGCCACAACAGTAAGAGGCCCGCGTACCACAAAAAAAAAAAAAAAAGAATAATGACTTACATTGAAAAGGAAGGGTTGTATGTAGTGAAAAAAAGACAATTTCTGCTTTTTAAAGAATAAATTTCCACTTCTGGAAAATTCTTAGGAATATTAAAATATACTCACAAAAGATTCACAGTATTGAAGACATAGATATTGGCATTGGATTGGAAGGTGTAAGTTTAATGCATATTATTTTTCTATGAAAAGATTTACCCTCTGATTCTAGTGTTAAAAAGCACTACATTTGACCAATTAGAAAGGGAGCCTAGTTTGAATTAGGAAAAAATCTTAATTATAGAGTTTCTGAAAGTAGACATTTTTCAAGGTAAAACCTTAAATCAGAGATGAAATTAAGATTAATCAACAATTGGTAACACATAGAACCAAACACTCAGGATGGATGCTAGCCATAACTGGGGCAGAGTCCCATGCCCAGTTCTGCTGGGCAATGATTCTTGAGTTATTTAGGAAAAATATCTAGAAAGCCCTGGAGAAGAAACAGTATTGGAAAGGGGCAAAGGTGAACATGGGGGCTCCAGGCAACAAGAATGAAAGTGCCTAAATATTTTAACAAGTGTTTTGGCCTTATCTGTGGTTAGTAGTTGAATATCAGCTCTACCTTAACTTCACTGTTTACATAATCCTTGCTGGCATTCTCCCTTTTCATAAGATAAGGAGGAATCTCTAAAGTTGAAGCACTCATTTGTTTTTGAACGCCGATGTCCTTGAAGGATTTTATTTACTTAGATTGAACAAAACCATCCTCTATGACTATGTGTATTCTTTTTATGCTTATTAACCTCTTTGTTTTCTATGTAGTGTAAAGAAAACGCAAGATAGAAACTTTATTTCTCTACTAAAAAATGTTATTGTAACTAAATTGTAACTAATGTCATATATATCCTATCATTCATTCAAGGATGCATTTGTTCCTGCAATTATTCATGTAGTCAACATACTTTGAGAAAAGCATGACTGTCTCTTCAGTGTTGTTGTTATTGTTGTTGTTTTTTAGAATATTTAATAGTCTATGTTTTCTAATCTCTTTTATATATAAAATATTTCTCTGGTTATTAGACAAGTATGTGCTCCACCTCGAAAATACACAGGAAGCACAGAAAGTTTTTGAGAATATAAAAACAAATACCCTTGCTAACACTTGATGATATCACTTGGTGGACTTTGAAATGTTTTTAGAAATAAGCTTGTAATTCAACTTGAATATAAAATTGCAACAGAGTTTGGCATGGGCATTTCATGTGATGTCAAAAACAGCAAAACTGTTATTTTAATATCACATAGTACTTCACAGTATGAATATTTTATAATTTACCTAACCATTCCTTTCATGTTGGACATATAAATGATTACAAACAATACTATGATGATTAGATTTATGCATACATATGCGCATGCATTTATGAATATTTACTTAGGAAACATGATGAAAAATTTAAGAATCTTGACGCATATTACAAAATTAATTCCAGGAAAAGTTGTATTGATTCCTATTACTGCCAATAGATTATGATTCTTCTTACTACGTCCTCCCCAACTATTGCATATTATTATCAATAAAACTAAAAAGTAACTTTTGATTTTTTGTTGCGGGATAATGATTATTAACCCTAATTGTTTATAAAGAAAGGTGATTTTTGATGCAGTATTTTAATTCTTTTACTTTACTATTTTTGTTTTTATTCTTATAATTTTCCACAGCAGCATTTCCCTGCTCTTTCTTTGTGTTAAATACAATGATTGCTGTTTACTTTTCCCTCAGTAGACCTAAGCTCTTTCTAGGTAAGACAGTTCTGTAATCTTTGTATTAGCTCTGTACTCCTTCACACCCAGGATATTAAGAGACTGAATAAATGAGTGAATGAAATGAATAGGTTACAAATCTTCAACCAAGTAACAAGATGTTTCATTTTATGGTCTATTTTTTTATAGTGTAATATTCCTCCAGGTTTCCAAGACTTGAAATAGTAAGGGAAAGCTGGGCTACTTTAACTTCAGCTGGTTCTTTCGGAAAATTTTAGGAGAAAATAAAACACAGTATTTATTTACTACTGCTTTTGAAGATTTATGCACAATATCAATAGTGGAAAAAAAAAAACAAATACAGCAACACAGACTCACAAAGACTACAAAGTATCATAAGAAAAATATTCGCCTTCCAAAAAATCTGGAGTAACAGTTGAAAAAATATTACATCTTCAGTGTAGTATTTATGCTCTTTTTATCACATTACTTCAGAATACTTTGGTTCGGATTGGAATGCGACTGGGTGCTTTTCTTTATGCTCTTGAGAAAAAAAATAGCAACCCAAAAAAAAAAAAAAATAGAGATTACATCATCTCTGATTTCTACTTTGTGTTTTAAATCTTTTTTTTTTTCTCTCAATAATGACAGTTTGGCCCTCCTTTGCTTCAGCCATACTTAGGTTAAAATAATGCTTTTTGAATTGGAACTTCCCATTCAACAGTGGACTTTCTGTCTCATTCAGAATTCCTTAAAATGTTGATGGTCACTAAAACATGCTGAGGAAGGACATTTTGTTACATAGATATCATTATGACACATGAAGGGATATTACTAGTTAATTTCCTTGCAAATTGCTGTTCTTTGAAATTTGTTATGTGTATTAAATGATAATTTTTGAAAAAAGTTATAACACAATGTATAGTGAACATATGTCAAACATTTATATCATAAATTAATGAAGGAAAGAGCGGGATAACAAAGGTGGTTCAAAAGAGGACACAAGAGACTAAAATATATAGTCAGGAAAAGAAAAATAGCTGAAATAAGTCATCTAAAGGAGATTCAAAACTGGTTAATGCTCTACAGGGTAACAAAACCATAACCTTTGGGTTTTGTTTTTGTTTCTTTCCTGCTGGATGGAAAGCATCTGCATCTGTACATTTGTTAACATTTATTTGCAACTTATCCATTTGCTATAAGTTTAAATCCAACTTTACAAAATCTGAGCTCTAAAAATAGTCAAATAATAAATCATACAAAGTTACATTTTCTTAGAGCATCTGATAACCTTTAAGTTGGATTGTTAGAGAATGCTCTTGTAAGATATTGAAAACAACACAGAAACTTTTTGCCTTATTTCCAAGTTTGGGTAATTTTTACTACATAGGAGTTAAGTGGATATATATGTAGTATGAGATGAGACCTTATTCTCATCTTTGATTTAAGGGGTATTTTCATTTATGCTTTATCTTTTGTTGGATACTTTTTCTTGTCTTTTCCCCATTTCTCTATATTTTTTAACTTTTTAATTATCAAATGGTAGGAATTTGTTCACGTATGCTGCTACTACTTAGTTTTTGTTGATTATATGTCTCTTGTCTTTTTGCTGTTTCCTTAATAGCATCGTTTGATGACCAGAAATTTTTATTTTGAAATAATTTCAAACTTACAGAAAAGTTACAAGGATAGCTATGAACTCTCCTGTACCGTTAACTAATTTTTCTTTATCACTTTGTATATAGGCGCACATGCTATTATTAGTATTATTGCTGAAACATTTGCAGGTGCAAAGCTTGTATAAATGTATAACTCCGGTGATCGCCACTCACAAAGATCACAGTAAAAATAGTGCCTTTTATAGATGTGAAGTCCAGGGTCGCTGAATATATTTCCTCCCCAGGTAGTCTTTTGTCTAGAATTAGTAACTGCTTATTCTGGTACAATAGGAAAACTGATGTTCTGATGCAATGCCAGTCTGTAACCTAGTGGAACATTCCTAGTGAAATGAAATTAGCTAAAAAGGAGTGGCATGGTTGTTATACAACTTACTGCATTTCACTCACAAAAGCTGGACATCAAATATTCCCACAGTCTTCCTCTTGGAGGAATTGCATCTGAGCTCTACTACCTGATGACTATAGGAGTATAGTAAGTCCCCTACATTTGAACCTTCAAGTTGCGATCTTTCAAAGATGCAAACATGGAATTTATTAATGAAGACCTGATGGAATTGGAGGCCCAGAGAAAGGATGAAGAGAGACCAGAGAAAGAAGTAACTGAAGAACTGAAGAAATTTACGACGCAGGAAATGGCAAGGGGATTCTCTTTATTTGAGGAGGCACCGTGAGTTTTTGAGGTACAGAACCCGAACGTAGAACAGTACAGGAAGGTTGCAGCAGCCATTCAGAATGCAATCCAGTGCTACCGTGTCATCCATGATGAGAAAAAAAAGAGCTACTACCCAGATATCACTGGATCGTTTTTTCAAGAGGGTAGATAGAATTGAATCCAGCAAGGAACCAGAACCTGTGCCATCGACGTCAGGCGTGAGTGAAATTGCAGCTTGCCCTCCGTCTCCTACTGCTGACGATCCTTCAGCTCTACCATCTCCCACCTCCTCTCTCTCCCGCAGTCAGTAACCCTTCTTGCCTGTTCACTCAGTGCCAGCCCCTGTATGCCAGCTGTTGTACTCTACTACTGTATTTTTCAAGGTCCTGTATTGTAAGATTAAAAATGTCCTCATTCTATGTGTGTGTGTTTATGTATTATTTGTGTGAAAAGTATTATAAACATATTACAGTACAGTACTATATAGTCGATCATGTTAGTTGGGTACCAAGCTAACTTGGTTGGACTTATGAACGCACTCTTGGAATGGAGCTTGTTCGTATGTAGGGGACTTGCTGTATTTCATTTAGAGCTCCTGTCTCTTCATTCTCCTGCCTGCTTTCTACATATGTTTTTCAAGAAAGCCTCTTTCAGCTACTTAGAAACCCCAGCAAGCACATAAAGCTATTTGGGAAGTGTGGCTATTGTTTAATTCCTAGAAGTATTATAGTTCAGTCTCAGCGTTTTGTCTCCAGAGCTGAATGGTGAAGTGCTTTAGGGTAAAACTGATGTAGTTTATAACCTTATACAAGTCTGCTGCTGAAGGTCTACTTATATTTGTCTTTCTCTTGGTTTTATATTCCCCTCCGATTTGCAACAAAAGAATTATGTCACATTCCTTTGATACCAAGTACTACATATCTGTGGACCATTTATCTATGTGAATTAGAATAGAAAAAGTAGCTGGAGAAAATTGGCATCTATTTTATTACTTCCTACTTGAAGCAATGTCTATGAGCACTAATTTTATTTTTATTTATTTATTTATTTTATTGTATTTATTTATTTTTAAACATCTTTATTGCAGTATAATTGCTTTACAATGGTGTGTTAGTTTCTGCTTTATAACAAAGTGAATCAGTTATACATATACATATGCCCCCATATCTCTTCCGTCTTGTGTCTCCCTCCCTCCCACCCTCCCTATCCCACCACTCTAGGTGGTCACAAAGCCCCGAGCTGATCTCTTTGTGCTATGTGGCTGCTTCCCATTAGCTATCTATTTTACATTTGGGAGTGTATATATGTCCATGCCACTCTCTCACTTCATCCCAGCTTCCCCTTGCCCCTCCCCGTGTCCTCAAGTCCATTCTCTATGTCTGCGTCTTAATTCCTGTCCTGCCCCTAGGTTCTTCAAAACCATTTTTTTTCTTTTTTTAGATTCCATATATATGTGTTAGCATACGGTATTTGTTTTTCTCTTTCTGACTTACTTCACTCTGTATGACAGATTCTAGGTCCATCCACCTCACTACAAATAACTCAATTTCGTTTCTTTTTATGGCTGAGTAATATTCCATTGTATATATGTGCCACATCTTCTTTATCCATTCATCTGTCAATGGACACTTAGGTTGCTTCCATGTCCTGGCTGTTATAAATAGAGCTGCAGTGAACATTGTTGTACATGACCCTTTTTGAATTATGATTTACTCAGGGTGTCTGCACAGTAGTGGGATTGCTGGGTTGTATGGTAGCTCCATTTTTAGTTTTCTAAGGAACCTCCATACTGTTCTCCATTGGCTGTATCAATTAACATTCCCACCAACACTGCAAGAGGGTTCCCTTTTCTCCACACCCTCTCCAGCATTTATTGTTTGTAGATTTTTTGATGATGGCCATTCTGACTGGTGTGAGGGGATACCTCATTGTAGTTTTGATTTGCATTTCTCTAATGATTAATGATGTTGAGCATCCTTTCATGTGTTTGTTGGCAATCTGTATATCTTCTTTGGAGAAATGTCTATTTAGGTCTTCTGCCCATTTTTGGATTGGGTTTTTTGTTTTTTTGATATTGAGCTGCATGAGCTGCTTGTAAATTTTGGAGATTAATCCTTTGTCAGTTGCTTTGTTTGCAAATATTTTCTCCCATTCTGAGGGTTGTCTTTTGGTCTTGTTTATGGTTTCCTTTGCTGTGCAAAAGCTTTTAAGTTTCATTAGGTCCCATTTGTTTATTTTTGCTTTTATTTCCATTTCTCTAGGAGGTGGGTCAAAAAGGACCTTGCTGTGATTTATGTCATAGAGTGTTCCACCTATGTTTTATGGGCACAAATTTTAAAAGGTTTTTCTAAGTTTCTCTTGGTGTCCTAGTATTGATGTGGAGAATTTAAATATAAATCTTTAGTTTCTTATTAAGACAATATGGCAAAGGCATCAAAATCATGAAAGCAATATTAGAAAGAACACAATGTGTCAAAAATGACTCATTTATATAGGTGGTAAACTCTGTAGTAATGGTTATCCCTGCTGATAACCATTCATGGTGGAAATAAATCCTATTAGAAGAAACCAGAACTTGTTAAATCGGATCATAACCTGGCCAGAAAAGTAATTTCGACCTATACACCATGCTCTCTGAGTTCCATTTTAAGAAAAAGGTAACTGTTTGGGAGAGTTATGGAAAGTTTCCACTTTATTGAAGCAGATCAAAATAAGGGAGAGTCATACCTTGAGAGTCATATTATCAATTTGTACATCACCCTTTAATTAGAAGCTCAAGATCTAAATTTTAGTAAAATATGCTCCAGACTTCAGATGCCTGTAAATAATTAAACCTCACTCCCCCCTGAGGCTTACACATCAGTGAGAGAAGAACATTAACAGGGAATTAACAAAGAGGAAGTGAACCATGTGATTCAAAGGTGGTGGACTTAGAGGTGAGAAATCCCTAGAGAGGTGGAAGCTTCTCCTTGTTGTCAGGATTAGAAGATCTGGGTTTATTTTATTAGGGAAATTAACACTTTCCTTATACCTCACAAGTAGATAAAGAACCTTTATGTTGTCTTCTGAAAGGTCATCAGTGCTATTAATTCTTCATTAATTCTTCAGAAAGAAAAAAAATCAATTGAAACATAGTTGGTAATAATGACAGAAGAGCCTTGGGGGAAATATGGAATTAATTCCACACTTTCTTACCTCGTTGCTAACACAAATAATCCTGCCATCTACCACATCAGAAGAATGGGTACCTTGTAGCTACTTACCTATTAAGAAAGTGTTACAGCAGAGGCTCCATCACTCAGCAGGGATTATCAAAGTGATTAAAGCATAGAAAGAGCAGGTTGGTGAAAGGTGACTTTTGTGCTCCTCAGTCTGATATTTTGTTTTTGTATTTAAATGCATATAGGAAATGCTGTATTTAACTAAAAGCTTTATTTTTTTCTTTAAAAGTTAATAGTGACTTTTTTTTTTTTTTTTTTTTTTTTTTTTTTGTGGTACGTGGGCCTCTCACTGCCGTGGCCTCTCCAGTTGCGGAGCACAGGCTCCGGACGTGCAGGCCCAGCGGCCATGGCTCACGGGCCCAGCCGCTTCGCGGCACGCGGGATCCTCCCAGACCGGGGCACGAACCCGCGTCCCCTGCATCGGCAGGCGGACGCTCAACCACTGCGCCACCAGGGAAGCCCAATAGTGACTTTTAATTATAAGATTTTCTTTTGAAAAAGCCTGAGTTATTTTGTTTTTATAGTTCATTCTTATTAAGGTCACACATCTCCTACAAACAGAAAAGCGAAAAATCTCCACAAAACTACCCCAGTTAAATCCAATAAGTTATAGTATAAAACCTTTTTACTGTTTAATTAATGAGATTCTAAAGAAACTTGTATTGATTTATTTAATATTATTGATAGATTTACTATTATTCATAGGAACTTAATTATTATAACTTACAATTTGCATATGTTTCATGATTTAATGAGAATATCTAAATCAAATAAAATGAGAGAATAGGGTTGTAGAAATAAAAAAATTAATTATGTCATGCTTTAAACACTTTTACACATGTATCATATAATTGCCTAAGCCAGTGCTCTTAGCACAGATCATCGTCTTGCAGAGCTGAATGGATTTATATTGCCGACTGGTGGAATGCATAAATCTTTGAATTGTAAAATTTATTACCTGAATTATATTGAGTTGGGAAAAGTTGAGTTTCAAAACACTGGTGCAAGAGGAATGGTTACTAACCCAATATCATTTTGACTTTTGAATTACCGCAAGTCCTTTACAGCAAAGCAGGAGGACAGAGTCATTAGTTTCACAAATTTCTTTCTTTCTTATGAATACCCAACACTCTAAGGTACATTTTCGGAACATTCTTAAACTGTTCTTTTTTTGGTCTACAGTTTGTTTCTCCAACTCTCCAATCTCTCTTTTTCTTTTCCCTCCATCTTTCTTTTGGCATTTCAATATGTCCAGCCTTTACTGTGCACCAGTTAAAATATGGACATCATCTTAAATTAGGCAGAAAAATACTAAGAGAAAGAGAAGAACCCAAGTTATTTCACCCTGTCTAGCTCCTTGACAGCATTAAAAAAGAATCCCATATACACTGGATACAGAAGACATGAATGCCTGAATTCCCAAATACTTTGTTGAATGTAAAGGCATTAATTGGATTGTAAGTTTAAGAAATTTAAAACTTCAGCTGGGAGTCTTCAAAGCCAAATCATAATGTGCAAGCAAGGGTTATATAATGTGCAAAGGATACTTAGTGATTGTTTATGCATGTAAATATGTTTTTAATATCTCAATGTATATATCAATCAGGCTAGCCAATAACCTTACCCCTTGTAGCCTTTCTGTAACCTTGGAAGTCTACTTAAATTTTATTGTTAATTGAAATTAAGGATATGTACATGTATACAGCGCTTTATTCATATACTGTGCAATGTCAACCACTTCAAACCTTGACAATTTCCTAAACTTGGCATCGAGTAATGGGGTTTATGTGTATTAATTTGGCATTCTAGTTGCAATTGATTTTGAACATTATGTTTTTCCATGTTTTGTGCAAGCTTTTTTAAAAAAGAAAATCAGATTCTATAGAACTTCTTATTTTTGTAAATAATTTTAGTACCAGAAATCTGTCTCTGCTAAAGAAGGCTAAAAGTTTCAGTGGGAATATTAGCAACTTGAACAGCAAATCTTTAGGATCCAAACTAGCTGGAAGAGCGTTCAAGACAAATGGTTTGTTTCATCTTAGTACTACATACCTCAGTATCATGGAAGAGTTATTTTTTATTCTTCTCTAAAAATGAGTCTTTGAATTCTCCTAACCATCCTCAGAGAGAAAATTTTTGGCAGTAGAGATAACACCTAGAAAACAGAACACCTGTGGGTCATATACTATTATCTCTGGAGAACAGATCTTTCTTACAGAAGAGAACTATTTTGCCAAGTTTAGCTTATGCCTAAAAATTATGATAGTGTATATTAGTCAGGTTTCTCCAGAGAGAAGTAACAGAATATATTAAAAATATTTCTGATAAGGAATTGACTTACATGATTTCCAGCCTGAGCCTGAAGACCTGAGAGCCAGGAGTGTTGTGGTGTAAGTCTGAGTCCAAGGGCAGGACTTGCTGTCCCAGCTTAGCAGTCAGCCAGAGAGAAAAAGAGAGAGAAAGAGAGAGAATGAGAGAGAGAGAGAATTTTCCCTTCCTCAGCCTTTTCACTCTGTCCAGACCTCCAATGGATTGGACGATGCTCACCCACTTTGAGGAGGGCCATCTGCTTTACTCTGTCAACTGATTCAAATGCTAATCTCTTCTGGAAACGTCCCCACAGACACATTCAGAAATCATGTTTTACCAAATATCTGGGCGCCCTGCCACCCAGGCAAGTTGACATATAAAGCTAACTATTATGTACTAGCATTTCAAGAAGTCAGACTTCAGAGTTTTCAAATCCGAAGTACTTATTGTGTTTTAAAAAAACTTTATGGGGCTTCCGCTGGTGGCGCAGTGGTTGAGAGTCCGCCTGCCGATGCAGGGGACACAGGTTCGTGCCCTGGTCCAGGAGGATCCCACATGCCGCGGAGCGGCTGGGCCCGTGAGCCATGGCCGCTGAGCCTGCGCGTCCGGAGGCTGTGCTCCGCAACGGGAGAGGCCACAACAGTGAGAGGCCTGCGTACCGCAAAAAAAAAAAAAAAAAAAAAAAAATCTAAGAACGGAGGATTTATATATGAATGAAAATTAAAAGAAACTTTAATTTTTGTGACACTTCATTATTTCAACATTTGGATTATGTCTAACTCAATTCAACATTTGGATTATGTCTAACTTAATCATGTTTTTATAGCAATGAATATTTAATGAATTTCTCTTATATGCATACTTCTATTATTTAATTTTATTTAAGTCACTTTCCTCTGGTAAGTTAAATATGATTTATACTTGGTAAATTTAGGAATGCTAGTAAGGATGTGGGAAGTTGTATCTCACTGTGGTTAAAAGTGCAGCTCCCCTAGAATATAAATGTCTGAATTTGAGCCTCAGCACTAGTACTTCCTAGCTGTGTGCTACTGTATAAACCAGTGTACTCCCCAGTCTTCAGTATCCTCATCTGCACAATAGAGATTACAATGGTATCTACTTCTTAAGATTAATGTGAGGAATAAATAAATCTATGTACAACACTGAACATGTTCAGTGACATTATACAAAAGTAAACTTCCTTACCAAACAAAACTTTCATAGACCTTTAATTTTCACCTATGTTATTTAGTCATTCTCTGGATTATGTTAAGTTTTCATCAGCAGTACTTTTTAATCAGGAGTGTTTAATCAGAATTACCTAGAGACCTTTTTATTTTTTCCCAAAATATACATGCCTTAATGCATGACAATCCTGGAGAATGGGATACAGGCGTGCACGTCTTGACAAAATTACACAAGTGATTCTTAGGGGAACCACTTAGGATCCAAGCTGGGTGGATGAGAGTTCAAAATAAAGGATGTGTTTTGTTGTTATACTATACACCTGAGCATCATGGAAGTGTTATTTCTCATTTTCTAAAAATGAGTCTTTTGATTCTCCTAACCATCCCTAGAGAGATAT
The DNA here is from genome assembly GCF_937001465.1 of Orcinus orca. Taxonomy (NCBI): domain Eukaryota; kingdom Metazoa; phylum Chordata; class Mammalia; order Artiodactyla; family Delphinidae; genus Orcinus; species Orcinus orca. The sequence goes on from NC_064562.1 coordinate 137,955,848, forward strand.
TTTTGGCAGATAAGGCCTAGAAAATTGAACACTTGTAGGTCACTTAAAGTTAGATTCATTTATAGTTAATTTACAACTGAAACTTTTAAAAGTATATTTACCATTTCCAAATTGATAATAAATTAACTACTTTTGATTTATTTAGGTATGATAATGTGCAACATTAAAAATATATATAGTTGAACGGGCAATGGTCAATAGTTCCCTACTATTTCTAATACAAATAGAGTTTTATCAACACATTTATTTCAGACTTAGGTTTCACTTTGGAAATGCCTGGGACCTGGTGAGTGTGAGAGATGAGAGAGAGAGAGAGAGAACAAAGTGACTGCCAGAGCAATGAGTGGTTTTTGAAGTGGGTACATCTGAAGTCAAGGATATTCTCCAGTTAATGTCTCTGACTCGTAATAACCAAAGAATTTAAGGTACATTTGCCTTATTCAATGCATCCCTTGAAAGTAGCCTCACTTCCTGCTGGAATCTGTCTTTACTCTGAAGTGTAGTTTGTACTTTGATGCAATTTCACCTGTAAATTTCAGAAACCCTTTGAAGATATAGAATGGAATACAAAGGCCAGCAAATCCATATTCAATAACAAGTAAAATGAAGTTGTACATCTTTTCATTTTGAAGACATATTTCATTTTTTATTTATTTTGAAGTATTCTTACCATTCAGGAAAATATAGAAAACGTGGCTTACAGCGAGATAGTTCAGCATTCAGGAAGACCTTGCTTCCCTAACGTTCCTAGACCCAGATGGAAGGGGTGACAAGATGAAGCCTGGTCTCCCTTGCGCCAAAAGAGAGGCTAAGGAGGACTGCATTACTCTTCAGTAACACGTGTTTCTGGGTCCCTTTGTGTCTATATTTATTTTACTCCAAAAGCCCCATTGGATTCAATGTCATCTTGATAGTTCACAAATGAAAGTTCTGAAGCCCCACTAGATGTAGATTCCCAATTTGGCTGAAAGATCCATATCACCAGGAACTGGGACTTTTTTTTCTCCACTATTTTATCTGCAAAACTTAGCAGAGTGCTTGACACACCATAGGCACAGTATAAATATTAATCAGATAAATGAATATATGAGAAGTCTGAAGTGAAAGTTCTCTTCCTTTAGCAGCAAAATATAAGTTACATATCTTGTGGATTTACACAAGGGTACGTTGATGACTTCCCCCATGCCAATTATATGAGAAACAGCATTTCTGGGGAACAATGAATATTTCTGTCATTTTTCTATTCTAAGGACCTCATTGGACAGGAAAAACAGAGATCTGGCTTTTCTCTTTCCCCTTTTATACCTTTAATTACAAATTTTTACTTAGCTAGTAAAAGGTATATGTTAAGGACCAAAATGAAGTCCTTTGCATATTACCTAAATTAGGTCTCTATCAAAATTTTGAGGTGGGCATTAAAGTATATATGTATTATACATCGTACCAATGTTTTCTTAGGTCAGTCTCCCAAGACGATAGAAATAAAACCAAAAATAAACAACTGGGACCTAATCAAACTTACAAGCTTTTGCACAGCAAAGGAAACTATAAACAAAATGAAAAGACAACCTATGGAATGGGAGAAAATATTTGCAAATGATGTGGTCCACAAGGGCTTAATTCCCAATATAGACAAGTAGCTCATACAACTCAATAACAAAAAACAAACAACCCAATCAAAAAATGGGCAGAAGACCTAACAGACTTTTCTCTAAGAAGATATACAGATGGTCAACAGGCACATGAAAATATGCTCAATATCACTAATTATTAGAGAAATGCAAATCAAAACTACAATGAGGTATTACCTCACACAGGTCAGAATGGCCATCATTGAAAAGTCTACAAATAACAAATGCTGGAGAGAGTGTGGAGAAAAGGGAACCCTCCTACACTGTTGGTGGGAATGTAAGTTGGTACAACCACTGTGGAAAACAGTATGGAGGTTCCTTAAAAAACTAAAAATACAGTTGCCATATGATCCTGAAATTCCACTCCTGGGTATATATCTGGAGAAAACTCTAATTCGGAAAGATACATGCATCTCAATGTTTATAGAAGCACTATTTACAGTAGCCAAGACATGGACACAACCTAAATGTCTATCAACAGATGAATGGGCAAAGAAGACGTGGTAACATATATACAATGGAATATTACTCAGCCATAAAAAAGAGTGAAATAATGCCACCTGCAGCAACATAGATGGACCTAGAGATTATCATACTAAATGAAGTAAGCCAGACAGAGAAAGACAAATACCATATGATATCACTTATATGTGGAATCTAAAGTACGACACAAATGCACTTATTTATGAAAGAGAAATAGACTCACAGATATAGAAAACAAACTTATGGTTACCAAAGGGGAAAGGGGGTGGGGGAGGGATAAATTAGGAGTTTGGAATTAGCAGATACAAACTACTATATATAAAATAAACAACAAAGTCCTATTGTATAGCACAGGAGACTATATTCAATATTCTGTAATAAACCATAATGGAAAAGAAAAAAACTGTGTATGTATTATCAAGATGAGAAGCCTACAGCTCAGAGCTCAAAAAGTTTAAGTAAGTTCTCCATTTGGCACCTCTTACGTGGCAGAGTTGAGGTCAGGACTCAGGAAGGAATGACTGTACAGCACATCATATCTCATGATGTCATGTTTCTTTGGAACGTATTCCTTTGTCCACTGTTCACCAAGCACATAGCCATTTACTTGTTGGCTCAATTTTTTTAAAAAATTTTTTCTGAGAAGTCTTTAGTGGAGAATGGTGTATTTCCTTACAGAATTTTGAAGTATGGCTGCACTCTGTCAAATCTTGATAAGAATCTGCTAGAATAGAAATAAAGTCTATCTTTGAGATTTTTTCCCCAATGTTTAATATTACTCAGGAAGTTATTTTGCTGCTAAAATGCTCTTCCCACTATTTTCCTATTTAAGCTTCTTGCTTGCTATTCTCTTCTCAGTAGACAGTGACTAATTTTTCAATTCCAATTTACATAATGGACAATTTGGATGACAGTTTCCGTTGTGATAACTAGCTAATACACTTTCTAGCCCCATATTTTATACAGAAGAACAAGAGTCCTGGATAGAAAAGAAATGCTATGTTAACATTTTCTATCAGTAATTTCTCTTAATTATGCAAATCATAGTAATTGTTGAGAAGAACAATGGTACTTCATTTTAAAAATAAAATTATGGGGCTTCCCTGGTGGTGCAGTGGTTGAGAGTCTGCCTGCCGACGCAGGGGACACGAGTTCGTGCCCCGGTCTGGGAAGATCCCACATGCCGCGGAGCGGCTGGGCCTGTGAGCCGTGGCCGCTGAGCCTGCGCGTCCGGAGGCTGTGCTCCACAACGGGAGAGGCCACAACAGTGAGAGGCTCGCGTACCGCAAAAAAAAAAATAATAATAATAGTAATAATAAATAAATAAATAAAATAAAATAATGGTTGTTCAGCTAAATATTAAAAATGTTGTATACATAGTCCATATCCCAAGTTGAAATACAGTTAGTTAGGCTACCTATTATTAGCTCAACACTTGCAGTCATATTTAAATGGTCAAGATAAAAGGAAAATGGTTATTTAAAAATTCTGTTATGAGATTTGAGGTCAAACAGCATCAAAGTCCAGATTTTTATCCCAATACCTCTTATTGACTGCAGACTTTTATTTCTAGGTATCTTCTTTTAAATATAGTATGTTTGCTTGCCAACCTAGGTTTCTTGGTTTTTTTGAAACTGAGCATAGTTTGATAGTTTTGAATACTTCAAAAAGACTAAGGTATTATTTCTTCAGGACTGGATTTAAGTTTAATCTTTTTGTCTATGTTTTGGACATACCTTTTATAAAATGCTTCCAAAATATCCATTATGTTAATATTTTACTACAAAAATTAAGGTACTCATCAGGAATATATCTACGTCTGAGCACATTTTATGTGATGTATATGTTAATGTCTCTGAGTTCTCATTCTTAGATTGACATGTGTTTTCCTTGAAATGTGACCCTTTGGATGGGTGTCTGTGGTGGGGCCTGATGTGGCTGGAGAAAGGTCACTACTATGAACTGAGTTTGTTGTATTGTTTGAGGATGTTCAATTCTTCTATAAAGACAAGAAAAACAAACAAGGTGTGGGAGACACAAGAAATACAAAGTGTGGATAGTATTTAAAACAGTGGCTTATGAGTAATAGGCAAAAAGTATAATAAATGATATGCATACATAGTAAAAAAGCTAGTAACTTATAAATTAAGAAGGTAATTGCTGTGTAAAGTGTAAAAAATAAATCAATAATATGTGAAATATACCAAAAATAGAGTCAATAAGGAATGTGACAGAACAAACAAAAATGTGGACGATAGACGGAAAGAGATGGGAAGACCAAGTGCCGGTCCCGCCACTTCCGGGCTCACAGCTGTCTCACCCTACATCAGCCACCATTGATCACATCCAATATGTTCTATTGTGACTCCACAAGTGCTCCACCAAGAAGTGTAAATAAAACCCAAGGTTGTTCAGCAGGCTGGTCACAAGTTCCCACTGTAGCCTGTGCACTTGCCCCTGCATGTCTCTGACAGACTGAGTGTGTATCACTGGCCTGGGGAACTTAGTGTCTGTGGGCCCCTTGCTTAAACCTCAGCTCTGGTGCTTTTAACCACACCCACTGCATTAGAGGGAGAGACAGGACATAGAACTTCGTGCAATCCCAGATCAAGGTAGTGTGGATTTTTACCACCTACCTGCTGTCCTAAGTGTGTTACCCTACCCCATTTTCCTCCTTGTTTCTTGCTGTGTGAGTAAATTAATTTAATACACTGTGAGATTTGAGCATTTTAATTGGGTCTATAAGCATTTTGGTTGTTTGGCCTCTGGGATAGCTTACCTGGTAGTATACTTGGAGGCTGTTATTGCTTCAGAGTAATTTCCTGTATACCAGTGACCTTGCTCACTATGCACTAGGAAAACATATAAGCTCTGGGCAGAAGGGTCTAGAGTGAGTTGGAAATCTAACCAAGTAAATCGTCATATGGTTGATGGTAATTTAGCTTCTGTGTAAATCCTGCTCAAACATAAATGGAACCAGTATTACTTATTAGGTCAGTTAGAATGTCATCTCCAAGAAAGATCCAGGGGAAAATAAATTTAAAATCCAATGGTGAATAAGATATAGTTGTGTAACTTGCTCCTTAACTATCACTTTGTTTATTATGTTATTATTAAAAATAGATCAAATTTACATATAATATACTTTTTCATAGTTACTATTGAGGCTTACTCTATGAAAAATTTGAGAGTTATCATTTTAAATAAGTCTATTTCTATAACTTAATCACCAAGTAATAATAACAATAAAAACAATACAATATTTCCCACAAGTTCTTTTTTCTCTCAAGAAGCAAAAGAGCTGATTTCCATCTTATTTATGAATCCAAACTAAAGAAACACACACATTTTAACAAAGTTTCTGTATAAAGCTTACTCGTAGTCATAAGTCATATTATTTCTTCGCATTACTTAGTGTCAGGCTTGGTTTTCCTCTCTGTAATAAGATTTTTGTTTTTAATGTGATTCTTGGTCCTGAGAGACATACAAAGTAGAACATGGAAATCACTTTGAATTCAAAATATTCAGTCTGTGATCAATGCTACTTTTTTATGAAGTACAAAAAGAGCAGAGATCATAAAGTGGCAATCTTGGTCCAACATAATGTTGTTTTATTTGATTTTAAACGCTTCTGGGCTCCAGGGTGGTGGATTCCGTACTTCATCATAATTTTGATTCCCTTCTGTCTCACTACTTTACACAATTCCTACTTGAGCCCAGAAGACATTTGAGGCATCACAATTTAAAGCATAGTTAATGCTCAATGGTTATACTGAGGAAGACAATGGTGACAGATTACTTTTGGGACAAGTTTCATCAAAAAGATGAACTTTGGAAGCCATCAGCAAGTTGCAGAGGAATTGTACCCTTATTTTCCTTATCTCAGGAGTTTGGAATTATCTTTATTGGTAAATCCATTTGTATAATGCAATAATTTATTATTATAAAATGTATTTTGTTAATTTACTCATCATCTATTTTTCTACTTTGAAATATTTTTATAAATACTTAAAAAATCTTACATTGAATATAATTTGCTCAAAAATAAATTAACCATTATTATTTATTACTGAAACCCCTTGTCATCTCCAGAAGAAAGATCCAAGGGAAAAAAACCTTGAAATCCCATGGGAAACTCCTGCTTCTGGGGACATAGAGTAAATGTACTTTTCCCTATTCCTCCCACCAAATACAACTAGAAGCCCTGGAAAAAATTTTATATGTGTGTGTGTGTGTGTGTGTGTGTGTGTGTGTGTGTGTGTGTGTATACACACACGTATATAATTTACGTATATAAATTAATTTAAAAATCCAAATATTTAAATATATAAATAATTCAAATATGGAAATTACATATAACTATATATTGTATATAATTCTTCTTAGGTTTATTTTATATACATGTAAATGTATAATATAAATGTGTATATTTATATAGTATATACAATTATATTTACATGTATGTAAAACAAATATAAGAAGAATGAAAAGTGGAACCACAGATGCAGACTGGACTGGCTATAGGAACACAGGGACTTAAGGAATAACACGGGGCTGAGTTCCCTGGATTTTCTTTCTGCCTTACATATTCCAGAAGCCAGTAACCTCCCCAGTCGTACCTGTTTTCTTTACGTAAAGGACCAGGAAAGGGAAAGTCTAGCAAGAGGGAAACTTGTAGGTGATAATTCCTCTACTCCAGCCAAACACCATGGAAAAATTAGAGGTCTCACCACTAGCCAAATCAGCGAGCGTTCAGTGGCAGGTCTAGCCTTGCCAGAGGCCCCAGCACTCCCAACCTTTTCCCTCCAGGTGTCAATGAAGACCAAGTCGGGAACCAGATCAGGAGACCCTCCAGCAGCACAGTGTCTTTGGAAACCACGTGGCGAGCCTGGACTTTCATCCCCATCCTGAAGTAGGAAAGCCTTTGTTGGTCTCCTTGTTGGCGTGGTTTCAGAGGCTGCCTAGGGAAAAGTCAGGACCTTCACCAGTGCCCAGTGGTGGAGGCTACTTCCTACTATTGTGTCAGAGAAGATCAGGTGGGGTGCAGGAAAGAGGCCCACCTGCCCCTCAGCCAGGGTAGCATCACGGGAGGTCTACTGGGGATCTGGGACTCCCATCCCTGTCCAGGGGTAATGAGTCTTTCTCCCCATCGAGTGTCAGTGTAGGTTGATGGGGAACCTAGACCTCTACCACCACCTGGCAGCAAGGAGGCTTCACCTTCCCCCAGGCCTACTGGAGCAGTGTCAGAGGAAGCCAGAGGAGGATGAAAGTAGACCTGGAGTCTAGTAATACACAAAGTGTCCAGGTTTCAACAGAAAACCATTCATTGTACCAAGTACCTGAAAAATCTCAACTTAAATGAAAAACCAATTGATGCTCTCATCAAAATGACCAAGATGTTAGAATTATCTGACAGATATTTTAAAGCAGATATTTCATCAAAGAGTATATATAAATTGAAAATAAGCACAAAAAAAGACGTTCAATATCATTCAGCATTAGAGAAAGGAAAATTAAAACCACAATAGGCTATCACTACATACATATCATAATTGCTAAAATAAAAAAATAATCATAATGCAAAATGCTGGTGAGGATACAGAAAAACTGAATCACTCAGTTTGATGGTGGGAATGTCAAATGGTACAGCCGCATTGGAAAACTGGCATTTTCTTCAAAAAAACAAAAACAAAAAACCTAAACATACCACCCGGGAATTCTCCTTCTGGGCCTTCATTCCAGGGAAATAAAAACTTATGTTCACACAAAATCCTGTACAGGAATGTTCATAGCAGCTTTATTCATAATAGCTAGAAACTGGAAATAGCTCAGATGTTCCATTTCAGATGATTAGTTGAGCATAGCATAGAACATACATATCATGGAACATCATTCAGCAATAATAATCTAAAAAATAACTATTGATACATGCAACAACTTGGATAAACCTCCAGAGATTTATGCTGAGTGAAAAAAATCCAATCCGAGAATGTTACTTACTGTATAATTCCACTTATATACCATTCTTGAAATAAAAAATTTAAATGGAAAACAGATTAAGTGGTTGCCGGGATTAAGGACTGGAGGGGACGTGAGGAGGGGGACAGAAGGGCTTCAGTGTGGCTCTAAAAGAATTAAACGGAAATGTTTTGCATCTTAACTGTGTCTATGTGAATATACTGGTTGTGAAATTGTACTAGAGTCTCGTGAGATGTTACCACTGGGGGCAAGGGTAAAGGGTACATGGGATTTCACTGCATTATTTTTCTACAACTGCATACGGAATCTACAATTATCTCCAAATAAAAATTAAGCTAAAATAATTCAATGGTGAATATAACATCGCTGCAGATTATCTGGATATGTAATTTATACCTTAACGTCCCCTTTAGTCAACATCTTTATTACTATTAAAATAGATCAAATTGATATGTAACCTACAATTATCACTCATATTCATAATTACCAAATAAACTGTGTGAGTTAATTTATTTTTCCTGATCTAAGTTCTATCAGGGCAGTGGATTGTGACATCAGTGGCATGAATTGTAATCTTTCTCTGGCAAAATAGCATTATGGAAAGGAGATGAGTTAAGCCCAGGAGAAACAGGAGTACAGTCCAAGAAAATGCTGGGGTGGGAGCATCTTGAACTTTTACTCTACTTCCTGTCAGAAAAGTTCATGCTGAGTCCCGGGAGTGTGGCAAAGTCCAATATAATTACTGAATATAATCAAAATAGGAGGATATAGGCTGACAATTGTTTGGAAAACAGTGCTACTTTGCTGGACAACCAAGACTTATCTTTGGGAACCCACTAGAAATAGTCAGGATTAGAAGGAATGGCTTGAGAAATTAGGCTAGCGGGAAGCAGCCAGCCCTACAGCTAAGGGACCTGGAATCCAAGAGGTCTGGAGAGAAAGGACTAGACCCAAAGATGCGCCCAGCCTAATGAGGGTACAGATGAACAGACTGTGCAGGCCATGGCGTTTTAGCCTTCTGGCATGAGATAACTGAGGATTATCTCCAAATTCAATTTACCTTGTGGGGAAGTACCAAACACCACACCAGAATGGAGTCATAGTGGGCTAGAACAGAGCAATTGGCATGCTTCTGGGTCATCTTTTAAAGTCAAGGGATACACTTAGAATGAAGCAGAAACTTTCTCAGCAAAACGAGGTGGTTGGATGAGATGAACTTCAGGATCCTTCCACTTTAGGATTAAATCAACAAATCTATGAATAAATAAACCCTAAATTGTGTTTTTTCTTATTGTGAACTTTGTGGAGTAAAATGGTTATAATCTGCTTTGCTTGGTTTTGAAAGTTAATAAGAGGTCAAAATAAAATCATTCAAAATAGCATAAGATATTCTAAAATAAACATGAATACTGTTTTAGAATAGTAATGCACTTTTAGGCAACTACTTCTCACAATATTTGGAAGGTGTAATGATAAAATAAACTTTGTGTCAGGAAAGGCACACATTGGTCTCTAATGTTTCTGGAGATAAAGTGAAAGGAGAAAATTATCCATAAATCATCATTGTTCTGGTGTCCTAAAACATTTTGCTGATAGAATGAGACCAAAAGTCCAATAATAAATGACTAAGGAGCAAAAATCATTTATAATTTTTCTTTTTAAATTCCATATTTAATCTAACTCCAGGAACTGAGACACACTACCCTATATAATCAATTGTATGCATTAACTTCTTGCTTTTTTTACTCCACTGATTTTGGAGTCACATTATTAACTCCCTGGTGCTTCTCTTTTAAGCACAATGTGTTATCATGCAGAATTAATTTGAAAAGTACTTTCTGAATCTTACTAGTGTTTATTCATGCAGAAAAACTGAAGAAAAAGAAATCATTATTGAATAGCTATTTTAAACTGGGGGGAAGTAAGATTGGGTATTATATGAATGCATACATACGTATATTCATATGTAAAGCAATATTTAAACATCCAAAAGTTGGCAATTGCTTTCTTTGACTTTTCAATTCTACTTAATCTTAGTAGGGTTTCCCTAACGCTTATAAAATGTTGCTGTAATAACTGAGGATTTTCTTTTATCATTTTAAAAATATCATTTGATAGCAACACCTGTGATTTATCATTTGGTTTCATTTAGGTTGAGGAGCTGAAAGATATGATGTACTTTCATTTCAGTATTAAGTTAACCTTTGTGTTAAAATGATCCTTAGTCAAGAGTTGGTTTCCTTTCTTTTAAAATTTTTAATTTTTTTGGCCATGCCACAGGGTATGAGGATCTTAGTTCCCCAACCAGGGATCGAACCAGTGCCCCCTGCAGTGAAGCACAGAGTCTTTACCACTGGACCGCCAGGGAAGTCCCAGTCAAGAGTTTTAAATTCAATTTTCTTGTCTGTTTAAATGCAGTAGTTAATGAAGTAAACACTGATATCTTTTCTTTAAAAAGAACATATAGATGATAATTTAATTCAAAATGAGGGAAGCCAGTGCAGCTAATGGGCATTGAGTGCTGTGCTGTGTTCTGGGCACTGAGCTGAATGCTTCACATTTATTAACCCATTTAATCCTCCTGGCAATCTAGAAAGCAAGTGCATGTATTCATCCCATTTTACAAAGAAGGCAAGTCTTGACGAGAGAACTAAGTCTCTGTGTGAGGTATCAGAGCTAGAAAATGTTAGTGTTGTGTTGTTCTGGCTACAGGACATGCACTTCTGAATCATTCACTCTTCTGTTCATTCTAAGATAATGCATTAAAAGAAAGAGAAAAAACCTCATGTGAAAAGATGGAAATTTAACTATATTCTCAATAGATGTTTGGAAATTTCCTGTTAGGAATTATATTGAGACATAATATTTTCCTCACAACTTTCCTCACCATATTTGCCATGAATTTACATGCTTACAGTTTGTGAGTGTGTATAAGAAAAATGCTGAGTTGACCTATAAATAATATTTTAATTTTCTCTTGTGTAGTGAAATTAAATAGGCTTGAGGATAAACCACATACTCTGAATGGTTACCTGTCTTAACCTGGATAAGAGAAAGATGACTTTGAATATGAGTAAGAAATTATGTGGACCAGTTGGTCAAGCTGCCAATGGTATGGTTATAACATCCTAGCCTGCAATCCAATTATGATGTTTTGCTCGTTTCTAGTCAGCAGAACTTCTCTCTCCTCTTCTGTGGTGAAGATTGTTTCTGTCTCTCAGGGGGACACTCAGTGGCAGAGAAGCAGATTCAATAATTCAGAGCAACTGCCTCAAATGTCCCAGGTTAAGACCTCTCCCAAAGGTCAAGAACTAATCACAACAGCTGCTTAGTTACCCAGCAGAATAATAAATAGTTCCCAAGCCCAATCTCTCTGTATGTAAACACAGAGGTCTCCCACTCTTCACTGCAACATTTTAAGGTGAATAGTAAAGAGTGTTCTTGTTTACCAGGCAGATGTTAGAGCATTAATGGTGTACTATTTACAACTCCTCCGTGGATGTCAAAGTTTTTGTTTGCTTGCCTTGAACATTTGTTATCAACACAGCTGCCAGAGATGGTGTGGGTGATATTTGAAACATTGCGGAGAGCTGCTGCTAGGAACCACCTTCTCAGCACAGGAATCAATATCAGCGAGATGGGTTTCATGATGATACATGTATATTGGGTACCTTATCTTTTAATCTGTTTTCCCATATCCAAAGGAATACATCCTATTCTTTTTGTGAGTCATATGAGAGAGTCAACTTCCTTCCATCCGAGATGAAATGAGGCAATCAATATGTATTGTCTTCACTGCCTACAGCAATGCCTCTTCAATATTTAATGGGTCTCAAGCTGTGTGGGACTGACTGCTCTGGCCATGATAGTGGGCACCATCGACAAGCAGTGCTTGTGTTAAAGTTTTCGATTTGTTCTACCAAGAAAGAGACAATAACACAGGTTAAAGAATAACGGGCCAGGGGTATTGGGGGTGGAGAAAAAAACCAGCAACCACCAGCTATAATAAATAAATGAGTTTGGTTTGTAAGGAGGAGGCATTTGCTGTTTAATTTTCAAAGGGAATGCAATAGAATTCACTCTAGCTCTTCCCTGGGAGTGTACGTCACATTATATATTAAGAAACAACTCTTGACATCTAACCAAAGCTAATATTGTACAAGGTTCAAACATATGGTGAATTATTTCTATTTTGAATTGACTCATTCAGCTGTGGTAAGATAAAAGACATGATTTTATAAAATTTCTGGATTTCTTTTTACTGTGCATGCTAATAAATTAGTTTGTGACAATTCAAGGGACTAAAATGCTCCCATCAGTTTTGTTTTAGATTATAATCATAAAATTATGTGGTAGTCTATTAATTATCCTTTAATTGTTGCCATCATTTAAAAATCCATTTCTGCCTATGATTTAGTGACAACTAAGCATATCTATTCATCAGGATGATATTATATTACAGAGGAACTAAGTGAGCACTAAGGATGAGTAGACGTAATAAACTTGGAGATTCTCATTTATCATAGAGTAAAAGAAAAGAGTAAATATTAGAGGTTTTTTTCTCTTTTATTTCTATTTTGATTCTGTATATCAAGTGAATTAACAGATTTGCAATATAATGGAAAGAAAAAAAAAAAGAAACACAAGTTCTCCAGCCACCTTGGTCCAAGGGGAGGAGCTAAACAAAATATTAACTGGACTTCCCATTTTCCAGAAGGTCGTTGCTGACCTCAGAGCCCGGACACCTGGTCCACATGCTTATGCATGTGTGTGAGCTACACTTCTCTTTGACGGGGAGTTGTAAGAGTTTGTTCAGAATATCATAGTGGTAACCACTGTTCTCGGTTACTATAAAAACCCTTACATTTTGACAATATTCTTACTTTTCTAGAGTGTTTTCTTTTGAACACTGAAAATTAGTTCGTGCCTCAGTTAATCCTAAGTATGTTTTTAGTGTCCACAAAGGGCTGGGTTTCTATTTAGGTGGAGCCAACAGCTGCTAAGTGGTATGATTACAGAAGCCCCGGACTCCTCCCCGTTCCTTGCCCCATTCCAAAATCTGTTTTCCACACCTGTTCGCCAACTTAGGACATTCCTTTAACAGGGGACAAAACTTTCATTTTATAATTAGAAATATGACTGAGGAAACCCCTCTGCCAGAAAGGTCCAAACACAGCTGCCCAGGTTACTTTATGGGCTGTCAAATTTCTCTTGGCTCTGGCTGCAGCCCAGAACACTCAGAAAATCTTTCCACTGTGCTGCTCTCCAGCCTCTGCCACCATCTTCTTGACGTGTAAGCCTACGGCAGTGATGATATGTCTGTGGGAAGCTTCAATAAAATAGACAAAATTTAAAAGCTGTTATGCATCTTTCAAGAGAGAAGTTCCATGACATAGAGCCACACAGGATTTTTGCTCCGTGTTACAAACGTTCAGCTTTCTTAGGAAAATCCTCCGCGAATCACTAGTACAAAGTCTGAGGTCGTGCCCCTGGCATTGCCTACCGCCCACATGACCTTCTCCCTTTTCTTTCTACATCGGTAGTGTTCAAATGTTGTGATTGAGGCCCATTTTCAAATCCAAGAATTTAGGTATTTTATTTGAAGAAAGCGAAAGTTCCACACTACTTTTTAAAATGTTTCAGAAATTGAAGGGAAAGAAACTTACTTCCCAGAGATTTTGGAACCCCACAGTCACTCATAGCACTGGGTCGCAGTTTGAATAGAACCGTACACTTTCCTGACCAAACTCTCCCGTGTGTCAAGACACTCAGTTCTTGAGCGTTTCAGTAAACACGTGACTTTTCATCAGTGCTTGTTGGACTAGTACCCCTGTTCATACAGCAGTTATACCCACTCGTTACTGCATCACCTGGTTCAAGTAGTTAAACGGTATTAGAAAACATTACTTTTACTATTGATCTAAATTTCTCAGCACATGAGAGAAGGGTTTATAGTATATCAGTGTGGCTCAGGATCATTGTGGTGTACATTTCAGGAGAACTTACAGTGTTTTTACCAGATGTCTATGTGGGTTATGATTTTCCAATAGCTTCAGCATCACATTTTATACCAGGAATGTCTAACTTGAGGCTATTTTACTTTCAACTTCACCACTGTAAAGAGGTTGAGTCAGTGTTGCTTCCCCCTTTCAAGCTGAAAGACCCTCCAACTGTAGATGTAAAATGGCACTTGCTCTATTTGCACAGATTAGCTGAGACCTTACCCCAAACTGATGTAGTTTTCCATTGTCCCCAAAGTAAGGAAAAATCTTTCCTTCCTTCAACAGAATTTTTTATCAGTTTTCTCTGCGCTAACAAGGGTCCCCACTTATGTTATAATTTCCTTGTTGGACACCGAGTTTGAAAAAATAAGTTGATTCTCAGTGAGAAGTGTTAAACGCTGTGGTAACCCATCCTAGGGGAAGAGATGTTTTCAATAGCTCTTAGAGCGTGTATACGTTGAGATATGCTTTCGTTTATGACAATGGAGAAGGCAAAGTTGCCATAAATGTTCTGGTGCCCAGTGTGAAGGATAATAATTCATTATCATCATTATTATTATTGTTTCTGTGAGGGAGCTTCCTTTGAGGGTTGCTGTCAGTTTTCATTTCCTGGAGGTGGGAATTTTTTCTTTTTTCACACACACACCCTTTCTTTTGGGAAAATTACTGGGCTGGGTTTGCTAGGTTCACAAAAGTAAAGCAAGTGGTCATCATGGTCATCTATTGTTCTTAGAGAAAACGTAAAATAATTTACACATTTGAATGAAGATTTTAGAGGCTAAAATTTTAAGTGTTCAATTTAGTACCTAAGTCTGGCAAATAATCAGCTCAATCGTTTTTTGTTTTGTTTCTTTTTCCTCTGGTGTGTAACTGTCAGAACCATTTGTCACATGTTATGTTGTATTATTCTGCTAATATTCCCACCAAAGTTTTAAAATCAACCAACCCATCAGTTAACTTTTTTTTTCCTCCCAATAATTAAATTATACTGGATTATTGGGGGTTCTACATTGGTGTTACTTAAGATCTAATAAGCCAGATTTGTGGAAATAATTGTTCTTTGCATCTCCTTTAGTGGGCTATAGAGATCAGACCATTTCCTAGGGATTGGGTTGGAAGAGGAGATTGGAAATGGAAGTATTCCCTGAAGGAAATGAATGTCTCTACTGTTCTTTGTGAAAATAAATAAAGGAAACCTCATTTTAAATGGATTTGGGAACCCCTGAAGGAGGTGCTCTCACTCACATACCACTCTTGCAGCCTGCATAACCAGCAGAAAGAAGGAAGGTAAGAATGTTACTTTCTTCTGGTGCAAAGAGGGCATTAATCACACAGGGGAATTTTATCTCCTGCTTTTTAGAAAAAGAAAGAAGATCCCTCCCTGCCCCAGCAGCAACACACTAACCAATGCTTGCAGCCAAGGAGAAACGGCCACAACCTTGAACTCTCGTTCTTCTCCAATGAACTTTTGTTCAAAACAACCGTCCCCAATTTCCTCTTCAAACCTAATAAGAGTAAGCCGCTCGCCTTTGTTCTACATATTTGCCTGTGATTCACTACAGCCTGCCTGTCCTGAATGCAATTCTCTGCTATTCACAAATAAACCCATTTTGCTGGTAAAAAGTAACTGGTTATTTTATTTTTGAGGTTCACATCTTCATTGAGCACACCTTAGACTATGCAGAAGGTAGGTTCTTCTTCTTGTTTTGCAATTTAGGAATAAAGGGTTGCTGGATTTCATATTTAAATGACCCAGAGATGCTTAATGGTAGCCGTCAAGAATTAAGCAGGGGTCTAGAGATTAAGTCGGGTTCCTGTGGACCCTAGAAATACCTTGTGATATTGACGTAACTGACACATGAACTTTATTTCTGTTACCCTCTATGCCCCAGATATTCTGGAAATAAATGTTATGCATATAGTCTGCCCTCATCTTTGCTTTGAAGTATTCAGAGCTACTCTGTCCATGCTCAGAGTAAACAGCAATGAGGATTTGAGTTTAACAGCAAGGGCAACTCATTGTATCCTGTCAATAATCCTAAGAGAGAGGTGGTATTATTATCTCTGTTTTACAGGTGGAGGAACAAAAGGAAAGAGAAATTAGATAACTTCCTGTAAGTCACACAGATGTGTTAAGTGACATATCTCAAGAACAGCGAAGTTTCATTGGTTCACTGGTTCACAATCAATTCACAGCGAAGTTTCAAACACAGCGAAGTGTCATTGGTTCACAATCAATTCATATATTGATTTTGTACTCTCTATGCGTCAGTCAGTCACCATTTGAATTTCAGGGATACAATAATGAAAAAGACAGAAAACAGCCTTGCTCTTCTGGAACTCATATTCTATTGGGACAATAGCAGTGGGAGAAAGAATCACCCACCAGGAGGAATTCACAGACTAGAGAAAAATTCCTTAAAGATACTAAGAAATTTCTTGTGGAAGGAAATACAAGAATGAGTGGACTCGATGTGAGTCTGGGCATTAGGGTATTTTATTTTGAACACTAAGAAAATGAATTTAATTACAATTAGAATTTGGCATCAGCTGCAAGGTGATGCTTCCAATGCAGGAGTCTTTCATAGAGGTAATGCACTAATTACTTTTCACAGTAAGACTATATATATACTGTTTCTCCCTGAGAACAGTTTTTTTGAGGGAAATGAATACACGTAAAAGACCTCAAGTTTGGATGAGGGGACGAAAAGGGAAGGGGAGAGGCTGTATATTCTTATATCCTGGTGTAATAGTTGTCATATAGAGACACTAAGTGATTTTAAATAAATTTTCCATTCCTTGTGTTTATGACATTTGGATATTTTCTATTCTTGAGTTTTTTTTTTTTTTTTTCTGGTGAATGGTCATAAGAATCATTAGTTTCATGCAGTATATTATACTGTTTTTATTCTCACCATGCTTTTCCCCTCCGAATCTTTAAATCCACAACATGCCAGTTTCTTTCTCATTTCTCTCAGTTTTTTTTCCCCATGTGATATAGCTGGCTTAATTTCCTCAAGTTCACTTTTTAATTTTATGATATGGACAAACTCAGAGAAATTTTATGAGAGGAAAAACCTTGAATCATTAGGTACCTGATTTTTTTTTTTTTTTTTTGCTTGCTACTTGACAGTCTTAAATGGCCTTAACACATGGTAAATAAAATTTTTTTAAAAATCAAAACTATTGTAGAAAAAATGAATAGCATCAGGAAATGACTGGAATGGTCTAATTCACAGTAGGAATTTTTAATGAGTTTTCTAAGAATTTGATATTCAGCTCTTCATTCTTTGTATGTTTCTTTGGAGGATATAAGTTTATTTTTCATATGGAAAATTGGATCATTGAGTTCTTTAAGCAGAATTTGCCAGACTCAGTCAGTGGTAAAAATAATATATATATATATATACCCTTTCTAAGTTATGTTAATGTAACTTGCCCATTTCTCATTAAAATGCAATATTTCACCTTCACTGGTGTTCTTTTCCTCCTTTTCACATGGTGGCTTGATTACCAAGAGTAAATATCTTTCTACCAACCACAGATTCATAAACTCTATCAATATTGAATTTATTTTTATTCCCTCTCCTAAAAAAGATAGAGAAAGAAACAAGAAATAGAAATTTCAGGTATCTTTGCTTGGAATAACAGAGGTTTTTATGTTGTGTTTGAAAATTGCATTTTATAGAAGTTTACAAACTTTTGTCTAGTTTTTCTATCAATTATTGATAAAGAGATTATAAAATCTTGAGTTAGAATTGTGGATTTATTTATTTCTCCCTTTAATTATGTCAATTTTTTCTTCAAGTATATTAAGCTTTGCATATGCATTTAGGATTATTGTATGTACTTAATGAATTGGCCCTTTTAACATTATGAAATGTCTCTCCTTATCTCTAATAATACTCCTTATCCGGAAATCTACTTTGTTTGATATAAATATAGCATTAGCAGTATTTTTATGCTCAGTGTCACTTGGTATTTCTTTTTCCTTCTTTTACTTTCAACAGCTCTCTGTCTTTATATTTAAGATTCATCTCCTGTAAACAGCATTTGGTGGGATTTTCTCTAGGTATTACAATAATCATCCTTAACTTATCACAAGCTTTATTTAATATTATAACACCTTATGTGTAATGTTAGGAATTTATAACATCCTTTATATTATTTTCATCATATATTTCATTTCCACAAATTTTATGAACTCCATGATATATTGTTATTTTTGCTTAAGGAATTAACTGAACTTTCTGTTTTCTATTTTTAACTGCTTTAAAATAATTCAATAAAAGAAGGAAAAATATTGTTGCTTATTTACCCACATGTTTACCATTTTTAGTGCTCTTCAAATTCATTAGATCTGAATTTCCATCTGGTACCATTTACCTTCTGTTTGAAGAAATTTCTTCAGAAGTTTTTGTAGGGTGGGTATGTCCATTAGCAAAGAATTCTTGGCTTTTGTTTGTGTAAAAGTGTCTTTATTTCATCTTTAATTTTAAGGGACATATTTGTTTAATATAGAGCTATATATTGACAATATTTTGTTTTTTCTTTCAGCACTTTAGATATTTTATTCTAGCCTCATTGCTGTTAATGATGTAACAGCCACTGTCATTCTTATTTATGTCTTCCTATATGTAAGGTGTCTTTATTTTGTAGGTGTTTTTAAGATTTTCTCTTTACCTTTGGTTTCCAATGGCTTAACTATGATATATTTAAGTGTGATTTTCTTTGTACTTATTCTGCTTGGGTATTATTTACCTTACTGAATCTATTGATACATTTAGTTTTTAAAAATATTAAGCAATTTAGCCGATATTTCTACAAATATTTTCTGGCCCCTTAAGTTTCTTTTGTCTTTCAGAAACTCCAGTTGCATTTATCTTATACCAGTTGATACTGTTCATTTTTTTCATTCTCCCCCTGCACCCACTTCCCCTCATGGTACTTCAGTTTTTATAATTTCTGTTGACCTGTTTTCAAATTTACTGGTCCTTTCTTTTAATGTGTCCATTTGTGATTATATAATCCAAAGATTCATGGTATATCATGTCACATGTCTAAGCAGGTTTTCTGACCTCATCTCTTGAATTTTGTTTCAGAAATATCAGTCACTATAAGCTTTTCTATTGCATCGGTGAGGCACACAGGACAAATCAGAGACCCCTTTTCTGGGGAGTTAGTTGGTTCAATAAGAAAACTAAATAGTTTAGAAATAAAGTTAAATACTATCATAAGTAGTTGATCCAACAAGACTTAAACATGCATGTTAATCACACACACACACACACACACAAATATGTGCATGAATACTAAGAATGTGCTGGAGTGTTAAAAGTATCTGGAGCCAAATAATTGACGTGCAAACAAACAATGACAAAACTAAACAACAAAAACAAAATGGCAGCAGTATTTCCAAGAAAGATTTGATATAAAGGAAGAGAGCATAAACTTCCAAAGTTAGGGATATAGTATGTGCAGGAATTTTCTTTAGTCAACTTGGCTTTTATTTATTCTTCAAGTCTATTTAGAAAAATGGGATTGAATGCATGCTACCATATCTGAAAACACATCCTGGTGAGCATATACTTAAAGAAACCTTTCCTTTTAATCAATTCTGCTAATTTTCTTTGCCTTTCTACATCCTGAGGAATACATTTCTTAGAACACTTTTGTGCACCAAAGATAGACTTAACTCAGATAGGTCTCTACTGTCTCTAGAGCAACATACCTCTGATTCCTTAAGGATTTTATAGTATTTTGCCACACTCCTAATGGAAACTCTGGTTAATTTTTCCTAATTAATGAAGGACTCTAGTGGTCCACTATCTTTTTTCATTGTCATTGAAGGGAGAGAAATGAAATGATAAGAATAAGTGAGAATCTGCTTCTGTTAGTATCTCCAGAGACTTGAAAACTCTAAATATACTTTTGAAATAATTGTACAAAAAGGGAATTGAGTGGGGAGGACTGATTGGTTTCTTACTCAATGCAAAAGTATACATATATACACAATCAGCAATATACAGGCATCATAATATGAGAATTCATTAATCATATAATTCTAATCAGGAGAACCTTGATAGGACCTAGACTATATTATCATATTACCTTTGAAAGTGAAAGCAGTTGGGGATTACAGGTATTCAGGCTTTTGTCAGAAGGATTAAGGATAAGTGGTGATGAGAGGCATTAAAATGAGCAATGTTCACTTATCAAAAAACACTATTTGTATTGGCTATTAAATGCTTTCAAGATGGACTTCTTATCTACCAAAACAATGTTGCAGAGAGTCTGAGGAGTTTGGGAGTATGAAAGAATTTACTATGGGTCCCATGAGAAAGTAAGAGTGATATAAGAAAAAATGTTTTTATTTGGGAAAGAAAGGAAAGATTTTATAAAATATTACTTTGTTTAATTAAAAAGATAAATCATGGTTGTAGAATGTGTTGCAATTTTTAATTCTTATTCTTAAGATTTTTTTCAACTTTAAAAACAAATTCTTAGCAAAAAATTGACTTAAAAATGTTCTCTGTTATCTGTCTGTCGTTGTTGAGTGATAGAATTGTTGAAGAGTTTTAATTTGTCTCTAAACCTTCTTTATACTCTGTTGAGGTTAAGTATAAATTTTTATAATAGAATATACTCTCTGTATAGTTAAAAACATAAAACTATTTTTAAGGAGAAGCACGTATACAAAAAAATAGGATAAAATATTGAAAGTATTGACTTTATTTTTATTTATTGGATTTTTATGTATTTTTATTCATTGGATTTTTATGTTATTAATTGGGGAATATTTTATACCTTCTTCAGTAAGGTTAGTCATTTAAGTAGTTAAATCCATCAGAAATATTATTTTTATTTCCTTAACAATAGGGGAATATTTCTTTGGATTTTCACTAATGAAAAAAATTTTTTTGGTTCTGTGGCCATAAATTTTTATCCCTATGTCTGTATATTTAAATGTCGGGCAAAATAGTGTGACAAGTGGATATTTAGATATTTTTATTTTCCTTCATTTTATTTCTTTGCATTTTCTAATTTTTAGATAAATATGTAAAAAAAACTCTGTGGAAAGAAGCATTGACTTATGTCCTTAAAACAACTGGCAACCATGTCTGAATACCATGAAGGATTTCAGATTGTACCAATGCCAGTTCTGAGAAGATCACTGCTTTGGAGACCAATGTGTTTTTCAGCTGTGGAACCAAAGTAATTTAAGTAAGAACAAACATAAATCAATAAACTTGTCGAACCTGGCCTATCAAATTGCATACACAGTATTGTATTTTTCTCACATTAAAATATATTTTTCTTGGGCTTCCCTGGTGGCGCAGTGGTTGAGAGTCCGCCTGCCGATGCACGGGACGTGGGTTCGTGCCCCGGTCCGGGAAAATCCCACCTGCTGCGGAGCGGCTGGGCCCGTGAGCCATGGCCGCTGAGCCTGCGCGTCCGGAGCCTGTGCTCCGCAATGGGAGAGGCCACAACGGTTAGAGGCCCGCGTACCGCAAAAAAAAATAAATAAATAAAATATATATATATATATATATATATTTCTCAGTGGTGCTCAGTATCTATTCTTTTGCTTCTCTTCATATTCTAAGAATGGTTCTGGAGACTCTTGCAAATCTGTGTGCTAATAAAAATGGGTGCTTATGGGCAACTGTGGTACATTTTGCATTATTAAACGTTTCAGATTTCTCCTAAATTTGCACATATATAATGATGTAAAATATAAAGTATGATACCAATTCTATATATTGGTATCGATATTAAATCCTAGAATTAAGAATATTTTTGCCTTATAGAGATTTTTAATGATACTGATTAATTTTTTAAAATAAAATGTTCAGCTTTTTAATAAAAGGTCATTGATACAATCTACGATAATGATGCTAGCATAGTTAATAAAGCCGAATAGAAACCAAAATTTTGGCCAAAGAGCCAGAGTATTCTTTGTGCACAGTTAGAATTTTTGCTAGAAAGCATGTCCTCAATTGTGCCAGAATTGATTATAGTTTTGCCACAATTCCAAGTTTATAATCTCTATTTTCTGGACCTGTTCAAAGAAAGAAATCTTCATGAAACCCATATAAAATTTGACCTTACAATTACCTTTGGATTTACGGTTGAAATATCATCTAAATATTATAGCAGTCCAGATACAAGATGCATGAAAACAGGTGAAACAACAGATGTTCAACTAAAGAAGTCATGCTTTTTGAAGAAAAATGAAATGAATTTTGAATATGCATTAACCATATTTTTGGGGTAGGAACTGTTACAATTATTAGTTTAGTAAAAGCTTCTGGAAAACCCAGATTAAATTTAGCTATTTCCGTATTAAAGGGATTAAATATCTTAAACGTTTGAGATTAATTTTTTGTCCCTAAGTCAAAATAGACTGCATGTAAAATATGCAGCAAAGGCAAACATTCCATTAAAATGTAACAAAATTAGAACAAGGAAACTCAAATGTTTGCATGAACAAGGAGTAGGACATTCACATAAAGTAATCTCCAGAGTATTTTCTGGGTATTATTTTATAACTAATATTCTTCTAGGAATAGTTGCGATTGAGCAGCATATTGCTATTTTTGTCTTCTTATATTTTCTAAGCTTTTAAAACTTTGGAGAACAACTTAAGAAATACTGTTTGCATCCAGGTATTGCTATAAGAGATAGTAAAACTAGTAATGTTGGGGCTTCCCTGGTGGTGCAGTGGTTGAGAGTCCGCCTGCCGATGCAGAGGACACGGGTTCGTGCCCCGGTCTGGGAAGATCCCACCTGCCGCGGAGCGGCTGGGCCCGTGAGCCATGGCCGCTGGGCCTGTGCGTCCGGAGCCTGTGCTCAGGATGTTAAGTGATAGCAATTTATATGGTGAAATTAAAATATTTTTCAACTTATGTGGGAAAATAATAATTTATCATTTGGGACTCTATTTACATGACAGGTATGAATCAAGTCTCATTCCTGAATCAAAGTATTGATTTAAGAATTTTATTGGTATTTCCAATTGCTGCAGCCTCAGTAGAACAGGTCTTTTTTTAAATTTTGAAATTAATTAAAAAACTAATTAATAAAAGTATGCCCAACAGATATCTAATTCAGCATTGCTGCCAATAAAATACAAATTATGTTAAACAGCCCTTGCTAATAACAACATAATGATGATTTTACTAAAATGCATGCAAGAAAAGTGATTGTTGTGGGATAAGTATATACTAATTCAAATTATGTTAGTCTTTATTATTTTAATTATCAAAACAATTCAGCCCTGACGACAGAACACAGACATGCACAATAATAATAGATTTCAGACTATTCAATATTTTGTCAGCTTTCAATCATATTAAAAAAAGCACATAGCACATATTTTTAAAATTTGTTCTTATGTGGTATATTTACATATATAGTGTGTGGGCCTGCATTTCTGTTCTTGTCCTGGGTCCTGAAAATAATAGAGAACAGCCTGTCTCTATTATACAGGGCCATTTAGGAATAAAGAGCAGAGTTACTATCAGTCATGAAAGGACTGTCGAAGGGGGATGGAAAATTGGAGAAGCTAATCTTTGTTGAGCAGCTTATATGTGTCAAGGCCTATTCCATGTAATTTAAGTTCTATAAATGACTGAGATAGGTGGAGTGGGTCAGTTTCAGAGCTGAGGAAATTAAGTAATTTTTCAAGTTCATTTTGCTCATTATGTGAAAGAGTCAGAATTCAGAGCAAGGTCAGTCTGGGCTGGCTCTAATTACCCAGCTCTTTCTAAACTTAGATTGTAGAAGGAAATGAGACATGTCATAGTGGAAGACAGATCATAGTAGGCACAGAAACTGTTGATTATAGAAAATTGGTAGAAATAAAAAACTTGACAAGAAAAAAAAAGATGTTTTGGGGTTTTAGAAATACTAAATTTCTAAATTGTAATGAGAATTAAAACACTTAGCAAATATCAAAAAGAATCTGCAAAGTCTCTCCACATTCTAGGAGTGTGGTAGATGAGTAGGATGAAAAGTGATGGAATAGTCAGGAAATAGTGTTGAATATTTAGTTTTCTTTCTATATTTATAAAAATAAATTGAGGATAGCTAAAATTTATATAGTAGACATTTGAAAACACAAAAATGAACACCCTGAAGAATGTTTTTTTTATAATTTCAAGGTAGAAAGACTTTTGAGCTATGATACCAAGTCAGGACTCAAAGAAGACCTTTTTTAAAAAAGTTAATTTTTATTAAAGACAATTTATTGTCTTTAAACTGAGACAATATTGGAAACACTGGTGAAAAACCAGGATTCAGATAATTTATATTAAAAAATCTTACATGTTGATACGACCCTGTCTCAGAAAATGGGCAAATGACACCAATGGGAACTTTATACAGAAAGAAATACAAATGTCACCCACCCACCGGGAAAGTAACATGTCGCATCTCTGTCTTGCTTTTCGCACTTCATCTTTCTTGGGGTATTACTGTAAAGTCCCTATTGTGGAGATATTATCCAAAAGTTAGCTCACATTTGTTAGAATAAGTTTATATTTAGCTGCTTATTAAATCTTTAATTTATCCATAGTGCGGCATTTGTTCAAAGAAATTCATCTTGGAGGATGATTATAAATCCCCAATCCTAGAATCACAACCAGGGCTTTTTCTGGGGATGAACCTAAATGTAGGTGGATACCACTGGCTTTCTGATCACTGGGCTGAAACCGAGGTTACATCAGATGATCAGTGACTGGATCTATTTTTTCATCCCCCCCGCCAGCAAGGATGGGAAAGGGGTGTCTCTGATTAGCATACTCAACAGAGGCTTCAGTCCGGCTCTTGGGAGATCACCCTAACCTCCAGGGGAGTGATAAGGTTTCATGTTTATCCTCTTGCAAGATAATTTGCATTTCAATAAGTAATAAAGGATTAGGCCAATTAATGAGGAACTAATCTGTAATACTTGGACTTCATGCAGCTGAAACCAGTGGGCGAAGCACGCAGGAGGGCTGGAGGCCTTTCACGGTCTTTAACTGGTCAATGGAAACACCGGCTTCCCTGGGCCACACAGGTAAGTAGGTGTCAACACTGAAGCTTTCTTAGACTGGCTCTTCTATAAAGGGGTCAAGGAGCACAGATGCCAATTTATTTCTCTGTCATTCAGCCATTGTTAATTCTTCTTTCTCCTCTGAATACTAATCTCACCCCCATCATCTTACACCCACATGTCCTTTTTTGGAGAGCATAAGTAATGCCAAAAACCATCCTATAAAAGGGCTTACTTCCCTGTTGATAGTCCCAAATTGGTTATTTTAGATAGACAAAGTATAAGAAAAATCTTACATGTCCTAATCGATATCTGCTTGATAAAGAGAGGTGAACAAATAATAGTGCTCAATAGTGCAAATAAATCAAAAGTTTAAAAGCCTTTGAAATAACAAAAAAACCTAAATAAATTAAAGATCGTTTGTCCTAGAGTAACAAGCACATCATTTTCCTAAATAAACTCCTCAGTGAATATCTTTGGTGCTCTCACTAGGGCACGGGAACATGAGGGCTGGGTATTTCTACATTGTTTTCAGACACATTCTTGCTAATAACCCATTTCAGTTAAAATTTTACTTCTGACAAAGCGCTTAGGCACTCAATATTAGTATCTTAGAACAAAGCTTATCCTTTAGTAAAACATCACTGAGGTTTATGGAGCATTTGTTGTACTTTTCTGTGATTCTTTTGCTGCAAACCTAGTGCAGAGTATCTAAACTAGTAGCTACTTGATCAGGCATTGTATGTGGTTATTAAATAGTATGCTCTGAACAGAACAGAACATTTAGAATAGGACAAGATTTGATTTGGTCTTCACTGTTTGTACCACCTACAGAAACTTGGATCTTTCAATTAAAATAAAGTCTAGGAGTTGTTCATTAGACATTGGATTTAACTTTAAAATATAATTTCTGTTTTATTAGGTAAAAGACATTTCTACCTATTGTAGAAATGTGAAAGATAGACATATGAAATTTATAATTTATATAAAAATATATAAGTACAAACGAACCTTGAACAATTTGGGGGGGGTTAGGGACACCAACACTCCCTCCTCAGTCGAAAATCCGCATACTGCTATCTTTGCCTCAAAAACAAAGGAATTGACTGATGACTCACCCAAGGGCAGGAAGCTGAAACAGTGTGGATAGGATCAGGACTCAAACCCCAGTCTTTTTTTTTTTTTTTTGCGGTACGTGGGCCTCTCACTGTTGTGGCCTCTCCCGTTGCGGAGCACAGGCTCCGGACGCGCAGGCTCAGCGGCCATGGCTCACGGGCCCAGCTGCTCCGCGGCATGTGGGATCTTCCAGGACTGGGGCATGAACCCGTGTCCCCTGCATCGGCAGGCGGACTCTCAACCACTGCGCCACCAGGGAAGCCCAAACCCCAGTTCTTTTGAATCCACATATTGTGATCTCAAATCCAACACAGACTTTTCCCACACTTAGTTAACTTAAAGATCTGTAAACTGAAGATACAGGTACTATATTTATTGAAAAAATTCTGCATATAAGTGGACCCATGCAGTTCAAGCCCATGTTATTCAATGGTCTACTGTACATATTTTTATATAAAAAGAAATATGTATGTGTATATGTGTACATATAATATCATAAGGGCATTCACATTAAAAGTGAGCCACTAAGCCACATGCATGACGTAATTCCTGCCCTTTGCATGTTGCAGTTCACATGGGATGGTAGGTGTTTTGTACTGGGTCAGGAGACCTCAGTTCAAGTAGGCACAGAGAATCTTCCATGTTCTCCTCTCTAAAAGTGGTTCAAATAGAACTCTTGGATTCCAGAGGCCTTTGGGCTCTAATATTCTATATTTTATAATCTAACATTTGTATGACTCTATAACTAAATAAAAGAAAATCCAATTTCAACAGTTCCAAATAATTATGAAACTTGTGGAGAGTGAAAAGCATACTTTTATTAGCTTTGGGATAATATTTAGGGACCAAAAAGTAATTTTTAAAAGAGAAGAAAATGTCTTCTGAAAATAAAACCTGCACCCAGGCAAAATTATAAGGACCTAATGATTACACCTACAAAAACACAGGATAAACGTTTAATGAAAAGAGAAGGTAGAAATCTACCAAATGATTGAGTGGTGGTAATGGGCCTCTGAAAGGTTAATTTTTCATCTTAATATTCTTTTTATTGAACAACTTTTATTTTTATTCTAAATGAAAAAGACCAAAAATAAGAGTACTTGGAAAGGGTTAAATACCACCGTTTACTCTGATGTACTTGCAATTGGTCTTCCAAATATCAAGGTGAAAAGTATTCAGTTTTGAAAGTTGTTCTTTCTTGTTATTGAAAAAGAGAGAAATCTTGTTGCATCCTTTAATGTAGGTACATCAGTGTTTTCCTTACCAAGAATTTCAACAGACTTATAACAACTGATGACTGGTGCCTGATGGAGAGCTCCCACCACTCTGAGGGTAAAGGGTGTGCAGGCGGACTCATGTGACCCCAGACCCTCCGCCTGCCAAGGGGACTGAATTCTCGAAAAGACCGCCTGAACCCAGCTGGGACTATGGACTCCTCCTTCCCCTGAGTCTAGAGTATCTGGGAATATGGTACAAGGGAGAGAGACATTTTGGAATGGTAAATGAGAATGTACTATATTTAATTGGTTTCTACAAAAACCACACATATTTTGGGGAAGATGATGTTTAAGTGATCTCTTGAAAATGTTGACCAAGATGTCATCAATTACACATAAAATGAAAAAAATGCAAACTTTGTATGGCAGTTTTCTGGTTACTAGAACAATGATTGAACCAGCTGCATGATATTTACAGTTTGAGACCCGAAGAACAGCAGGACTTCAGCTGAAACCTCTAAGTTTTGCCCGGTGTTTCCTCAGAATTATTAATTGGTCCACATTTGGCATGCCAGTAAAGTTCTCATGAAACTTAACTAGGGCTAGCTAAAAACTTGGCATTTGTCCTTGGAAAAAAAAAAATCGACTTGAGTTTGCTTAAAGGTCTATGAACCTCAGGAAACCTCTCAGTGACCCTTCCTACAGTGTGGTGGTTTCTAGCGATATCTGAAACCAAGAATGTTTTGTGAAGGATTTGGGTTTCCTTTGGAAAGCCATGTCTAATCCTGGATACTGCCTAATGAATTAAAAGTCTGGTTCTCCTTGGATCTTCATAAAGGCAGTGCTATGTGTAAAATTCATGACTTCTTCTACAGAGTAAAATAGCACTTCTCAATTAGTCATTTTAAGATGCCTTCTTGGATTTTTTAAAACGTTCTTTCTGCATATATATATTCTGTCATCACAGTTATCTAAAATATAGGCATACGTTGAGTCTATCACTTGAAGCTGTAGCACAATTTCTCTTAAAGAACATAATTATTATAACAGATAACTATTTTATTGATACTATTGCACATTCTAAAAGTATTTCATGTATTTTGTAGACTAAAACAATCCCAAGAATAACAAGTTTTGACTATGTGCAGCTGGGGAAAGTAACTACCTCCCAAATAATAACTGGCTGGTCCTCCAGGTGCTGAGTGGGGTACTGGTGGACCTGGCTTTCTCACTCTACTTTTATCCCTCACAAGCACACACACAGGCTTCCATATACACACTTTTCTGCAGCATATGGGAATTACCTCCCCCAAATGAGGAAAATGACTCAGTGGATATGAACATTTAATGATAAAAAATATTTCCAAAAGGTATTAGAAAACTAACAACTACAGCTGATTGTCAAGGAAAATATGCAGTATTAAAAAGTGGCTTAAGAGATATGAATTGGAAATAACCTCTCTGTTTCCCTTTTTGAATCATCTTTAGCAGCTTTTTTGGTCTAAGTGAATTTTCAGCTTTTTTGTTCTAAGGATTTGTTGTCCACAGTTCCTTACTGTTTTTGTATCTCAAATTCTTAGATTAAAAAGTCTGAGAAGTATTGACATTCTTCATGTTTCTTAGTCTGTTTAGACATCATTATTTTAGGGCCTGTCTCTATTTTAGGAATCAGTAGAAATGATTTAGGAAAAGTAATCTATATGAGGATTATTAAGAAAAGATATATATATATATATATTTCTTTCCGTTATTCTGAGCCACTATGCAACTATAGAGAGGAAAATTTTTATATTGATAATGACTGATTCTGATGGCCAAAGAATTAAGAACAAAGTTCTACCAGGGCCCAAAAGAGAAAATGAAATCCTTCCAACCTTGATATATAGGCACTAACACTTTCTTTTCTACTGAGTTTCTTGTACAGCCACGTATAGCCACGTATAGTTCACTGTACAATTTTTTTATTTGAAAGTTTTAACAATACATTTTAAATAGGTTTATCAATTGATACCTTATGAGATGTGCTCTATACTTACAAAGAGTACTTTCCACTTGGGTGGCATATCTGTGGACAGACCACTGTACCAGGGTACAGTGTCTAATTTTAGGACCTCCAGTTAGATTTTCTTTTCTGACCATTGAGACTTCACGAGCAAGTAGAACATCGACATCACAAGTCATAGAGGTGCTTCTGACAGATGCGACCCTGCTATGATCTGTATCATAAAGCCTTTTTATCATCATAGGCAGTGGAAGGGAAAATGTGTCTCTAGGAAATTTCTAAGAAAATAGATCCTTCTCCCTTTTCAATTATAAGGCAGTTGTTAACAAAGGGCAACATGTAACCAAGTAAAAGGAATGCAGTCCGTGAACTTTGGCCCACGCCATACTCTCGTAGATGCTGGAAGTAGTCTAAGCCAAGTCATCACCAGTGATCTTAAGCTCCAGCTGCCATTATGATTATAGGTCTTTCTAAATCACCTCTAAACCACCACTCATGTATTTCAGGTCTTTCAATAAGCAGTTAACTTCCTGGGGAGCTTGTCGTACAAATCTCCAAATTTTCTTGTAACATCTTAGCTGTAATCCATCTTAGTAAATCTCAGTCATTTTTGGCTTTACTTAGCACTGATTTGTTGTCAAGGCAAATGCTTTGTCCTTCCACCAAGAAGTCATGGGTCTGCCTGTCTTACTGCCATTGGTTTCTGATTCCTGCTACACTACAATCTCCTGATACAAACACTCATATGAAGTAGTAGTTTAATCCTTTTGCGCAATTTATTTGTGCACTTCTCACAACATACATTTCCATACAATCTGGACATTAACTGATCGTGTGGGTCACTATATATACTGCAAACTTGCTTTTCTTTATTCTATTAAACATATTTTATTTATAAGCTATCTACTCATAGATATATACTTTTGTAGAGTGTGGCTAATGGATATGAATTATAATACAGTGTTACATTTTGTTAAGAGACAAAGTTATTTCTGAAGAAATTTTTTCATAGAATATTTGGTCATTTGCAAGAATGAAAGTTTGGTTTCTGAGGAAAGCATGAGAAAATGATGATGTACGATGAGATACTGTATAGAAAACAGACAAGCCCTTTTAGCTTGTGTTTGATGATAAAGATGCCTTCACTCAACAAAGAATAGATGAGGCCCATCAAAACGTCAACGTCGGGCTTCCCTGGTGGCGCAGTGGTTGAGAATCTGCCGGTCGATGCAGGGGACACGTGTTCGTGCCCGGGTCCGGGAAGATCCCACATGCCGCGGACCGGCTGGGCCCGTGAGCCATGGCCACGGAGCCTGCGCGTCAAACGTCAACGTCAATGACATTATCATTACCTCTTTCTGCAGTTGCTAGCAAAAGTGATTTCATTTCAGGAAAAGATAATATGAGAAAGCACTGTTTGGCCAATATGCAATCATTAAACTATCCCCCCAGTTTTTTTCTTTTCTCATTACTTCTCCCAGCTAAATTCACTTCTCCTTAATAAACGTTGTCATTTTTTTCTCTTTTGGCTATACAGAATCAGAAGCATGTTGATGGAGGGGATCAAGCTTACCAGGAGTGCAATATCTAGAGATAATTTTCCTTAAGGCAGAGTGTTCACATACTCATGATGCCGGGTCATCCCAAGGGCAAGGCTTACAAAAGACAGTGTTCAAAGAAGCTTGGTATCGGGAGAATTTGCCTATTGCAGTCTATGCATTTATGGTCAGTTTTGCAGCAAGTTACTTAGCTACACTTCTTGGAACCAAGGGAGATTTGGGGAGGAGTAATTTCAGGACTCTGCTTCCTTTCAGTTTGTTTCTTCTTGGCCCAGAGGATTTTGTGATACAAGAATAGGCAAAGTATATCATTTATTAAACTCATCTAAATGGCAGGCAGAGTTTAGGAAGTTTTTCATATGTTTTCTCATTTAATTCACAAAGCAAGCTCTTGAGATAGACACTAATTATCATTGTTATCATCCCCTTTCAGAGATGAAGAAACTGATGCAAGTGGAGTTTACACAGCTTGTTTAAGGAGATAAAATTCTTAAGTTCCAGAACTAGAATTATGACTTAAGCCTTTAGGATTTCACACAAACACAGCATAAAGAAGTGTGGATGTTAGAACTAGACCCTTTTACTAAAAATCAAGGTCTCTTGTTTATTAATTTTGTCACTTGGGGTGAATTAACTTTTCTGTGTCTCAGTGTCCTCAAATGGAAGTAATAATTATTTAACACATGCAAAGGACTTGGGGCTTAACACATAGGAAATGCTTAATACATATTAATTACAATGCTAGGCTTTCTTCAAAGAATTTTATTATGTATTAATTCAATATGCTCATAGAAATTATATGTATAAATACAAATATTCAGAATTTTATATTTGAAATAACTTTTCAAGAAGGACTTTATTATATCCTAGGCACAATATATGTCTATATTTTTATGCCAAATATAAGAGGAATGATGAGTTTCTCTCTGATAGTATAAAATGTCACGTTTCCTTACAACACGCAAATGCTTTACTTCAAAAGGCCAAATCTAAAGGTGCTGTCTAGCTTGATTTATTTGGTCCTATTTTAATCAGGACTGTTTTGCCCTACAAACTAAATTGCTTTGAGGAGGCCCTGTCTCTGGGAAGCACATTATCATTTTGGCTCACACAGCAGGATGCTTCCTTCCCTGTAATGGGGCTTCTTTCAGCTCCTCTATAGGGCAGGATCTTGATGGGAAGGAAGGGAAAAGCAAGGTCAGACATTGTCATGGCACAGACAGTACTGTGACAATGGATAAACAGGTGCACAGGAGTGCAGGCATGCATACAAGTTCGAGAGAGTCTGCTCCTGTAACTCAGAGTTAGGTTGCCCATGGGCAGCCTCCCAAAACATTCCAACCTATGCCAGTGCTTAAGGCTGTAGGACTGGAATAACCACGAGTAATAAATACTGCGTGAAATTCGGTAGAACTTGCAGCTTCCACCTCCAACTTCTTTGTGGATCCAACATTCTAAGAAATAGTTGCTATCTTTTACAGTTGAGCCAAGGAGGTTGAGAGCAGATAAGGGACTCATGTGAGGATCTGTACCATATTAGTTGTGGTAGAATCGTCGATCCCAGAGCCCAATTCTTTGCATTATATATTCTATCTCTGATCAAAAGTTAAACTAAAAGTGCTTTTGGATAATTAGCCAAGGAGCCAATAATTCAATGCTTAAGAAAGACTAGTATTATATGATAAAGAACATTCAGAAAAGATTTCATTGGACTACCAGTTCATAAGCTGGCATTGAGCATGAATAGGCTATTATGGATAGACATGGTAAAGTGCAAAGATAATAGGACTTGGTTTTTGTCCTTTGAGAGTTGATTTGAGTTAGGGAGGTCAAAGTTAAAATACCTTAGTAGCAATTTAGAAGCAAGAACGAGTATGTCAGAAAAAAGCCTGGTGACTTGGACGGTTAGAGTTGGACGTGCACATTGATGAGTGGCTAGGGGGAGTAAGATAGAAGAGGTGGGGCCTTTTTGGCTTACTTCTTGGGTCTCCTGTCTTCTGGTTTTTCAGCTGTTTCTTGGAGGGAGTCATAATACTGGTAATATGGGTCGAATGGATAGGCCATGACTCAACCATGTTATCTGGACAAGTAGTAGACATGTCTTTAAAAATTAGCATGACTTTTTTTCTCTTGTGTTTAAATCTAAAAGCAATAGGGTGAGTATATGTGTAAAGTTTGCCAAACATTAAGGGCAAAATAAACAACTAATAAACAACCCATATAACTGAGGAGCATATTTCCATATAACGAAGAAAGAGCAAAATGAGATCAGGAAAGTGAATGTAAAGAAATATAATGATTTATCACGAAATGTTATGACCCAACATAGTTAATAGAGAAAGGAATCCATTTTCATAGGATGCATATGGGACTCAAGATTTTTTGGCAGTTGGAGCATCTACCTTGTTCCCTTCTCTCTAGTCTGTCTTTCCCTTTCCAACATACAAAATAAAATGAAAGCACTTACAGAGCAAGAGAAAACCTGAGGGGAAAATGTCCGTCTCAAAGCCAGACGGGCAGAGTCACCGCCGGCTGCACACATTTCACTGTTTGGTGGTAGCTCTGCAGCTGCCAAGTACATCTCAAGAGTGACTGTAAACACTTTTGGCCCCAGTGGAGTCAGGGATCCAGAAGGCTGACAGAGCGTCCGTGCACCATCTGCCAGCAGGGGACGGGGACAGGCCAAATGCTGATCGAATTACACCCGTGTGACACTTCCTACTGTAATCACACCCTCCTTTTGCAGAGGCCAGGCTGGGACTAGAAGAGCAACCACTGTGATCAATGTCATCAGAGAAGGCTGGTGTCAGTGCGCAGCCCAGGTCAGCAGTTAAGAGAGCTCGGGCAAGCATCTGCTTGCTGCAAGAGGCATTCGCCTAAAAGGGCTGCCTAAGCTACCAGATGGAAGAAAGAGAAATGTTTTTACAGAAGTATGGCCTGTGCTTAATAATGATTAGGTTTGAGTGAGGTATAGCATGAATAAAATGTTTTAAAAAATAAGGGTTTTGAGAAATCTCACTGATCAAGGCACACATAAATACATAAAGCAATACAGGGAGAGAATGCTATTAAATATATTTTATATATATCTAATATATATATATTAAATATATGAAGAAAAGATCTCAAGTTCAAAATATTTTCATGTAATCATCTTTCATATATATTTTTGGTCACTTCACCCAGCATGTGGAATCTTACTTCCCCTGACCAGGGATTGAACCCACGGCCCCTGCACTGGAAGTATGGAGTCTTAACCATTGGACCCAGGGAAGTCCCTTTCAAATATTTTTAGTGCACATGTTATCCCTTAGAGTTTCTTCTTCTTTCTTTCTAATCCCCTCCTTCTACTCAGTTAGCCATAGCTTTCTGATACTGGGCATGACCTCATTAATAAGAACAGTCCCTGGGCTGGCAAGTATGTACACCCCAGAGGGCTTAGCAGTGTTAGGCAAAGACTAGCACTAGGTATATTTCAATTCAACTGGGAATGGGGAAGGCTTGAACCTCAATCATGTTTTACCCTTGCTTCCAATAGGAAGGTTGCTTATGTTGGGAAATGGAAGTACAAAAAGCAAAGGTATCGAGTTCTTAGATTCCAGAAGAAGCTGGTCTTGGGTTGGTTGGTATATCAGACAACCAACATTTTATTTGGCTAAGAAGAAAGGTCCACAGAAGTCTGTCTGTCTCTCTCTCGTATATATATATACATACACACTGGGAAGTAAAATGTTCATAATGTTTACATGAGACTTAGTAAAACTCCAAATTGAATAACTCCTTCTACTATTGTTTTATGTAAGACTAGAATTTGTAAACATTCACCTATGGTCCCAGTTAAGCATTCAGATGAACAGAGTGGGCTGAATTCATGCTTCTCAGAATATGTTTTGCAGACCAGCTGGTCCATCACAGGACAAGTATAGACTTTGAGAGTAAGTGGTTAGAAACTTTTATAGCACTTTGACAGAGTACTTTTTTTATGTCTGTTGAATCAAATGATAAATAATTTGGGTTTGTGTTTCATGTGTGTAATGTTATTTAATTTTTCAAATATTCATTTTATGATATCTTACAAAGTTATCAATCCATGAAGGACAGGGAGTAAAAAAATCCTTGATGATAGTTGCTTGCATACTGCTAACTTAATAAGGCTTTAATAAGGCTAACTGTGCATTCCACAATTATCTGTGCACATATACATGCTTACTTCCAAGGCCAGTGTTTAACGAGGAAAACCAAGGTGAAATTTATCATGTCATGATCCCACGGAAGAGGTTTTAAAGGGCACAAAATCTGCTTCCTAAAGCTGTCTGCTGAGCTAGCTCAATGATGTCGGGGAAAAAAAATAAACCAGAGGGTTTGAGAAAGTGGTCACTATTTAATGATACAAACAACTTCCTTTGTAGAAACTCTCCATCTCAGTACCTGTGGGCACCATAGAAGAGCAGGCTATTGCGGAGAAAACTTTATTTTATACCATTTAAAAATGGAGATATTAACACTTCATGTGTCATAAATACTCCTTTTTTTCTGGGTAAAAATCCACTTCACTACCTTTTCAGCAATCCATAATAATCTTTTAGCAAGATCTCTTTTTTCCTCCCTTTTTCTATACTTTTCTTATCTTCTGTTTCTTTCTTCTCTGTATCTGTGCTGAGTTGTTGGCAGTTAGAGAGTTATGGGCTTAAAGTTTTAGTATTAACAGGAAATGAATTTGGTATAGATTGTCGCTTGTTAAATATGTCACAAGTGATACAAAGTTCTACCTTTTTATGTCTCTAAATATAAATATATGGTTTAATACTTTCCAACCTCAGTCCATTGGAAATCCTTGGAGAGGGGTATTTGTATAAAGGTACAATAATATGATAACATAGAAACAATAGAAAGTAACACGATAATCAAGGTGGAAAAATTAATTCTTAAAATGTCACTTAATTTCAAGTAATTAATGAGAGAAGATACAGAAATTTTATTTTGACATATGTAGGTTTGTAAATAGGAGGACTTGGTTCTTTTACTCTGTTTTGTACAGAACTGAATATATTGAACCTTGCAGGGTTACTGTTTATTTCTGGTCAAATAAGTTTTTCTATTCATGTTCAAATTATCTCCAGTAGCTGTTCCAAGCCTAGCTAATTATCAGAATTGCCTGGAGAGCTACCAAATAAAAAATCTTTGGAGGTGAGACCTGGGAATCCCTAAACTTAAAATCCTCTATAGGTGATTTTAATGAACACTTTAGTTTGGGAAATACTTGTCTGGAGGCAATAGTCCCAAGTGGGAAAAAAACTAATTTAACATTTTTAGAAGCATCTTAATTCAAATGTAGGACGTTCCATTCCTTCTCGAAGTTCTATGGCACCTCTTAAGACATGGGCTAAACCATGTGGCACGTATGCTGTGTGGATCCCTGTTATCTCCTTAAGGATGAGGACACATTTTCTTTTATTGCTCTCTGCCACATGCTTATTGCATTGCACTGAGGCATTCAATTAACACCACTGAATAAAGTGGCATTCCCAAGAGAAATTGTGGCTGAAAAAGGGAGTAGAGCATTAATAGGAGGTGGTAAGAAGTTATTACACACCAGAGGCTGCCTTGAGCAGCCAACTGCTGGTGGAAACTGTCCCTCTTCTGAGAATCCCTTACCAACGGGAAATTTTTAGGACTCTGTACCGCTATGGAGTCCTTAGATATCTCAGAAGGGGGACACAGGATTGCAAGAAAGCTAAGAGATTAGCCAAAGCATTGTCTTCTAAAAAGAAAAAACACATTTCAAGTGAAACTTAAATTTATAACTCATATACTCTAACTTAAAAAACATCCGGAGGAGAATTCTCAAACTCACACAAATGCTATTTCCAAGTGTCAATACACAATTGTCACTATTAAAAAAAAGCAGACAATTAAGAAAAGAATTCAATCCTGGTGAATAACTTATGTGCAACAATAACTAACTGAGGCAATCATTTTAAGAATACATCATGGGCTTCCCTGGTGGCGCAGTGGTTGAGAATCCGCCTGCCAATGCAGGGGACACAGGTTTGAGCCCTGGTCTGGGAAGATCCCACATGCCGCGGAGCAACTAGGCCCGTGAGCCACAACTACTGAGCCTGCGTGTCTGGAGCCTGTGCTCCGCAACAAGAGAGGCCGCGATAGTGAGAGGCCCGCGCACCGCGATGAAGAGTGGCCCCCGCTTGCCACAACTGGAGAAAGCCCTCGTACAGAAACGAAGACCCAACACAGCCATAAATAAATAAATAAATAAATAAAAACAAAGAATACATCATAATTACTAAAGCCATCTGTAATTTAATTTCAAGATATGGGATTACTGTTTCTATTAAAATGGCAGTATTAAGGTAAGCAGTATTTTTCAGTATTTTTTAAATTTTTGATCATAAATAGTTGCTTGTAATGACAAAATTAATTATGGCCCTGTTTAATATTGCCATATTTGGCAATTAACAATTGTGCTCTATCATCTAAGAAAACTTTTTCTTACAAGGTATTAGGCCCAATTGAAGAACATTGGTAAGGATGAAAACAAACTGCATGGCTAATAAAAGTGCTCGAAATGTCAGGTAGAGTCTGAGAGCTGTATTTTACATGTTTCTTCTTTTTCATATCTTTCTAAGATTGTACCTTAAAAAGATCACCTTCATCTCTTGTTCTAATTCTTATTTCATTGGATTAATCAATTCTCAAAGATTTATAGAATGATAGAGTACATCATGCCTTGATGAAAACCACTCATTCAGCTTTTCTGGCGTTTATTCATATGAATATTAACCTCATTGCTTGACACAATTTAAGGGATAAGTCTATATTCCCCACAAACAACCTGTTGAAAACACCTGACTGATCTCAGCAAAGACTTCCCAGCACAAAGACGTAGGTTGAGTCTAGCAGTCTCTTTTTCCTCACCATACCTCTTAGGTGTCTATCATACCCAGGCAGCATGCCATCCCACCTGCTCTCCCCGCTTAGAATTTTGGTTGCCATGGTTTGAAATTACCTGACTTGTAGCTTATTATATTAACTTGCTAATCAATTTCCTCTGTGTAATAAAGGGCTTTAAACCCAATTAGTATATGCATTTTATGTTTTTTTAGAAAGAAGTTTTTATGAAAGAAATATAAGCCCATGTTAAATTACATGTTACACAAGGGTTTATAATGGAAAACAAGAATTCTTTTTCCCAATTTATTCTCACTTACAACCTGCCCTTCAGGGGCAACTGTTTTAAGACATATGAGCATTTAGTTTTCTTGTAGTTACCTATCTCCCAAATACATGTTCACTGCTATATCTTTACAAAATTTAGAAATTTTTACTGCTGTCTTCTTTTATAAGTGAGGATTTAGTTTACTTATCCTACCTTCATCTTCCCTAACACCTTTCCCATTTAATAGTTATTTTACTATTCTAGTTCTTCTATTGTTGCTTTTCTAAGTTTAAATAATTATTGAAAACTTTATTTCCTGTTCCATCATAAATAACTCAATGCTGAACCTATACATTAAGGATATTGGCACCCTTATCTTTCTGGCATTTTTCCTCCGTACCTTCACGTTTCCACCATTTGTTCAAGTCACATTAAATTTTATACTGCTAGATTGATAACATTTATATTTAGTTCTATATTCCAAATATAATCTTAGGTGTTTAATCTATAGAGTGAGTTTAAAAGTTGAAAACCAATAAGCTAAGTTATCTTAAATTTTTTTTTTACTTTTACATTATTGTGACCACAAAAATTTGGCTCACTGTATAGCAGAGTTGTGGGCTATGCTTATATTTACTTCTTAGGTGTTCTCATGGGTCAAATTTGGTAGCACTCAAGGGAGAATATTTCTACAATTGTGTTCAAATGTAATATCTTCTTTTATACTCCACCAATTATTCAAATATTTAATTTGATTCATATTTGACTATGGATTTTTTTGTTTGATGTTTTAAACTTTTCCCTAGTTTCTGTTGCCTTTGTTTTTTTTCTTATTGGGATAAAAGACGTATGCTCTTTTCATTATATCCCTAATACGATCCAGGTTCTTAATCATTTTAGTTATTTCTTGAACTGATTATGTTCCTCTTTTTGCAGGCATTCTTCTTGGAGACCACCTTCCATTTTACCTTAGACTATCATTTTTTAGACTTGTATTGAAGAAATTAGAATCATTCTTAATATTTCAGTTCTTTTGCTGGTGAATTGGCAGAATTGCGCTAACTTAAAATTGCACATGGCCATATGACTTGCTTTGGGCAACAGTATATGAGTGAAAGATCCTAAAAGCCAGTGGGCAATATACCATATTCTTCCCCCTGATACACAGGGATGGGTGGAGACTCCAAATTCTAAATCCCAGAGTGAGGAGACATGAACCAGAGCCCTCATCCATTACTCATAAAATAGTCATTTATTGAACACACAGTATGTGCCAGATTTTATGTATGTATATGTGTGTGTGTATATATATATGTATGAATGGATGTCTACAGAGAAACCTAGACGATTTGTTAGATTTTTGAAGCTATGAATTGCATATTCAGGCACCTGAGACTCTAGGGCAGAGTTATGTTGCAGAGCCTGAGAGTTGTTCTAGAATGGAGCAGAAAATGATGGAAGAAAATTGGAGCTTGTCAAAGACAAATAGGACGTATTGGGGGACAAGTTATCAGCATTCACAATCCCATTATTGGATCAGGTAATAGATTCACTCAGGCAAGTTGGTGCTTTCACAGGGCTGCAGAAAGCTCCTCTTTGCTCATCTTCTAAAAGAGTAGTAGATCTAAGGTTATACCCCCTTAGTTGGTACCACCTTAAGGGCAAACCTTGTGGATATTAAAAGACACAGTATGGTTCAGGTGATCCTAGGAGAAGCTGGGAGTGGAGAAGGGAAGAGTCACAGAGTCTCACCCTGGAGTGTTCAAAAGCAGAGCCATCCTCTATCCTTACTGAATGTCTATTCATTCAACAATTCATTCCCTCAACGACATTGGTCCTTTACTTGCTACATACTATTTAGATGCTGGGGATACAGCCAGTGATCAGAATGGCAAATTTCTTGCCAATTTGATTTTAGATTCTAGAAAAGAGAGAGCAAATATGCAGTATATCAGGTAGGGGGAAATGTGATAAAGAATAATGAAGTTGAGTAAGAGAATGAGACAGAGGCCAGGTTCTTTCATAGTGCAGTTAGGGAAGGCATTCTAGGATGGAAACCTTTGGGCAGAGATAAGAAGGACATGAGAGAGCTGCTTACTTGAATGTTTGGAAAAAGAATTTTAAGGCTGAGGAAACTCTAAGAACAAAGACCCTGAATCAGGAGCAAGCTTGGCTTGAATAAGGAGCTGTGAGAATTTCAATGTGGCTCTCGAGAAGGAATCTAGCAGCCTTAGTAGTAAAGGAACCCAGGGCCAGATCGTTAAGGGACTTATGGGTCAAGAAAGGTTTGGTGTTTATTCTGTGTGAGCTGTGAAGCTACCAGAGGAATTTAAACAGAACATGACATGGTCTGATGTGAATTTTCAAAGGCTCGCTCCTGTTGTTAGCAGAATAGACAATGAGACACAAGTTTAAGTTCAAAGTAATTTTTTTCTCAAGACTTTAAAGTCTTAGCTGCATTTTAGTGTTCTCTTTTGCTGATAAATTTGATATATGTATTATTTTCATTCTTTAATTGGGAATACATTTTTTTATTACTGATAAACTTTTAGGATCTTCTCATTCTTGTGCTCTGAAATTTCATAATGATGTGTTTCGGATAATGATGTGCTTGTGTTTAAAATTTATCTTGCTCTGCGTTTTCTGGAGCTTTTCAGTTTAAAGGCTCATGTCCCACTTCAGCTCCTGGACCTCTTCTCTATTATTGTTTTGAAAAACATTTTCCTCTCAGTGTCCTCTATTCTTTTTTTCCAGAAATTTTATTAAAAATATTTAACTTTCTGTTTTAAGCTTCTATGCCTTTTATATTTCTATTTTTCTTACTACAGAGTTAAGCATTTATTTGTATCTCTGCTTCTATTAAAAGTAGAAAAACCAAAGTTAGAATAAAAAGACTATATGTCTCAAGTAAAAGTGGGAGCTTCTATAATTTTTATGTGAAATTGAATGATGTTTAATGTGTTTAATATGTACGATTTTCATTAACTTGTACATGCCAGTTTGCTCCTTTCTGACCTTAAATTGATGGTCTTCCTTCTCTTAACTTTTAAACTATCATTACAGTGAGATCTCAGAAAATAAGGGATAAATTTGTCTTGTAAACCTAACTTATTTTAATGATGTCCTTATCTTCAAGGGAGAAGAAAATAGGTTATTTGCTCAGTCATTTCAGACTGTTCAGATAATACCACAAACTTTTGACTAAAACCATCCCTGAATGCTAACTCCGTGTCTCTCAACTGTGAATCATTCACTTTGTATAATATAATTGCTTCATCCAATAGCTGCTTTTAGATGTCAACTAAATTAAAAATTTTTGATATGCAAATTGCATTGGCTGCACATGTATTTTCTGTGACCGTGTGTCACCTATCCATTTGAAACTGCACAGTCACTCTTCCTGATTTGTAATTAAGATGGCAAGACCAGATTTTCAGTTGGAAATTATCTCTGGAGTCAAAACTAAATAGAAATGAATGCTGTCAGAAAACTGGCTTTGTCCCTAAAGCAGGAGGAAGGAAATCAGAACCTTAAAGAAAGCTTCAAGAAATTAGGACTCCAAGCTCTGAGGCCAAATTCACATAACCTATGGTACAAGGTACAAATGACCACAATACTTTGCAGCTCTTTCTATGGAGAAGTGAAGTCTATTTCCCCATCCCTTGAGTTTAGGCTTGGCCAGATAACTTGTTTTGAATATTAAAACAGTAGTAAATATGCCACATGTAGGGACTGAAAGAGTGCTTATCCACCCTGGGAATTGCCATCTCTCTTTACGGGATGATTACCCTGTGAAGTCAGTCCAGCCAGCAAGAATGGGAGACAATGGAGTGCAAGCTCATCCACCTAAGCTGGACCATCTCACCAAGCAACCAGACTCCAGCTCTCCTGGGTTCTGACCACAGACCTGGGAGTGAGCTCAGCTGAGACCAGCAGGAAAACCACACAGCTGAGCTGTGCCCAATTTACCAAACTATGGGCTTGTGAGATATGTTTACGGTTGCTGTTATTTTAAATCATTTGGAGTGATTTGTTACGCAGCCAAGATAACTGACACACTACCTTTGTCAGACAGGAATATTGCAGTGAGATGTTAATATAAAGATTGATCTGGGCTCCTGTGCCTCGGCAGGGCCGATGCAGGATCCTGGTGGCTGAGGCCAGTGGCAGCAGCTGCGGAGTCTGGGTTTCAACCAGAGCCAGGCTGCAGCGAGCTCGGTGGCATAACCCCGCAGGCAATGCCCCCCACCTGAGGTGACCTCCTGGGAGGGAGCACACCCCAACCCATGCCTCTGCATCCCAGCAGGGCTCTAGCCCTCTTAAAGATGAAAAAAAAAATTGATCTGAAACAGAGTCAAACTGAAGACCAGCCTTTTGGGAAACCCACGAGTGCTGGCTTGAAAACACAGAAAACAGTCTCTGCTTAGTTAACAGTCAAATAATCGTAACCATTTGAGATTAAAAAATGAAGAAGTTAGCATAAACAACAACTGAGAGAATAGAAGATTATAGAAAAATCTGAAGAGCTCTATAAAATAAAAAAGATGGAAGATAGGAATAAGAACATAAGACACCAGCAGGATATTTTCATTAAAGAAAATGTCAGATTTAAAATAGAATCAAGCATAAGCTTAGGAAATAAAAATATAACCATTAAAACTAGCAATCTAATTTGAAAATTCATGTAAAAGTGTGGACTAAGTAAAGAAAAATCATAGTAAGTGAAAAACACGAAATAGGATGATAAAAATAAATCCAAGTATCAGTATTCTCAACATAGGTGAATGGATTAATCATAGCAAAAAGAGACACAAAGGACTTGTTTTTTAAAAATTCAAAAATATGTTTACAAGAAACAAACCTGAAAGTTATGACGCTGAAATGTTAAAAATAGGAATAAGAAAGATAGAAAGAAAAACTGTTAACCAAAATTTACCTATTATCAATGTTAATATCAAAAAAATAGGATTTAAGGAGGAAATTGCTCAAGTTAATCACCCCTTTCTTCTCTCATGTTCCGAACCAATTGAGAAATGCATATAGGAGTCAGTAAGGTAGGGATAAAATTGTCACCTTTATAATTCATAAGGACGGGGGCCAGGGATGGCTTAAGTTTTGTCAAAAATACATGCTTCTACTTTTTCTGAATTAGAAATAAATAAATAAATAAATAACAAGACCATCACACAACCTTCACCCAGTCACAGGCCGGTCTGGGCACACACTGAGTAGAGCCACACCGACTGAGTTTACCATCTCCCAGAGGGAACACCAGTATGCACACTCTCTCCAGACATTCCAATCTAGGGGCCAGAAGTGACTGAGTTTGAATGACTAGCTCCTTTACCAAATTCACTAATCAGAATAGTTCATTCTTCTTTCCCTGGTTTCTATTTCTATCAATATGGCAGACTACTTATCTAGAAAAATTCTCATGGTAAAGAATACTTTATGGGCTTCCCTGGTGGCGCAGTGGTTGAGAGTCCGCCTGCCGATGCAGGGGACAGGGGTTCGTGTCCCGGTCCGGGAAGATACCACATGCCGCGGAGTGGCTAGGCCTGTGAGCCATGGCCGCTGAGCCTGTGCGTCCGGAGCCTGTGCTCCGCAACGGGAGAGGCCACAACAGTGAGAGGCCTGCGTACCGCAAAAAAAAAAAAAAAGAAAAAAAAAAGAATACTTTATGGTAGATATAAAATTAAATTATATATATGAAAATATGACCAAACTGATGATAGGTGATGGAAATACGTAGAAGCCAAAAACTACAACAAATCTCATATCTCATTGTAGATTTGTATTACCCTCTAATGCATGGCAGAAGCATATAGAATCCTCTCTGGAGGAAAATACTTTAAATTGAGACCTCAAAGAGTTCATGCACATTAATTTTCAAATAATATAACCTAGAAGAAAAAAATCACGAAACACACAAGGGTACACACAAGGATACAAGCCACCATTACTGAAGTCATCAAAAACAACAAAACCATAGATATCGACAAACTGATACTAAAGTTTATACGGAGAGTAAAAGACCCAGAATAGCCAATAAAATATTGAAAGAGAAGAACAAAATTGGCAGACTGACACTACCCAACTTCGAGACTTAGTATAATTAAGACAGTGTGGTAATGGCAAAAGAATAAACAAATAGATCAATGGAACAGAATATGGAGCCCAGAAATAGACTCACATGAAAAATAGTTAACTGATCTTTGACAAAGGGGCAAAGGCAATACAATGGAGTAAAGATAGTCTTTTCAACAAACAGTGCTGAAAAAAAATGGACATCCACCTGCAAATGAATGAATCTAGACACAGAACTTCTACTCTTCACAAAAATTAACTCAAAATGAATCATAGACCTAAATGTAAAATGCAAAACTATAAAATGATAAGATAACATAAAAGAAATCCTATATGACTTTGGGTATAGTGATGACATTTTAGATACAACACCAAAGTCAAGACCCATGAAAGAATAATTGGTAAGCTGGAATTCATTAAAATTTTAAACTTCTGCTCTGCAAAAGCAA
Source organism: Orcinus orca (assembly GCF_937001465.1). Lineage (NCBI taxonomy): Eukaryota > Metazoa > Chordata > Mammalia > Artiodactyla > Delphinidae > Orcinus > Orcinus orca. The sequence goes on from NC_064562.1 coordinate 138,000,585, forward strand.
ATGGCTAGAGAATGAGAAGACAAGCCATGGATTGGGAGAAAAAACTTGCAGGACATATCTGATAAAAGACTGCTATCCAAAATATACAAAGAACTCTTAAAATTCAACAATAAGAGTACACTCAAACTGATTAAAAAATAGGTCACCTCACCAAAGAAGTTATACAGGAGGCAAATAAGCATATGAAAAGATTCAATCCCTTGAAAATCCTCTATTTAGGAGTAGGAAATGACTGGCATGAGGAGTAGGTTAGAGTGCAATATCCTTAAGCCATGTACTTATATAGTTTTTATGAGAATGAAGATGAAAATTTTTAAAAAGATAGATCCAGAGTTTTATGCATTTGCAATATCACCACTTGAAAAATCACATAAATTACTTCTTAGAAATATGTCAGGATCATTCCTAAAGCAACTTTAACTCTACCCAGACATGTAGAATTATCTCTTTTAAAATAAGTACGTGTCTACTAGTATTCTTTTATTTAATTATTGTGTGGGAAAAAAAGAGACACATTTTAAAGAAACTCAGTACAGAATCATACAGAACCCCCTGTACTAAGAGTTAATTCCATTATATAGATATTTCTACTACCTGAATTAAAACTCAATAGGATATTTAGAGATCAGGCACTGCTTTGCTTTTAAAACTGGAAACAGAATTGGTTTCATTTTTAAGCTCTATTAGTCTGTAGCACCTGTCTCTGATATTTTTCTTCTTTAAGTTATAACAGTTCTCTGTTGCAGATGAGTGCTATTTTGATAGTTCTTCACAAACTAAAAACATGGGGTCTCTTACAAGCAGGGGATTCTTGGCAACTTATTATCTGTTTATTTTCTCTGGAATCAAATTTCCATAGATCCAACGGCATAGTCTATAAAATGTTGCATATCCATACATTAAACTCATCACAGATGACCTAACTATATCTATGATGTATGCATATAGCAATATATATCTGTACTCTTAAGCTTAATTCACTTTCAAAAAAACTGTTCTAAACTTACTTTGTCTATATTTGTGCACTCATTTAAAAATCCTATACTCTGTTCAAAATGTATCAATGTAATTTTATCAGCAAAAAAAGCACACAAACAAAAGACAGAGAAGTTTATAAGCCTCTGTCTGGTATTCTTCTGCTCTGTTTTGTTTTGTTTTGGACAATGTCTGCTTTGCTCCGAGTCTATGTAATTGAATCTACAGATGCCACTCTCAGTCAGACTCAATCTCTCCTCATTTTCTGAGTCATTATTTATCAAGATAGAGTAAAAATATCAATAATCCGGGTCCCTTCTCACCATCTATCTCATGGGGCTTATAATTAATCTCTATTCACAGGTCAGGTGGACATATGGTCTCAGTTTTGCCATTTTCTAGTCTGATACTCAGCAAATGCACTAGAGTAGCTCTGTCCAGTAGAACTGTCTTAAACAATGAAAATGTTTTCTTGAGCTGTATAATATTATAACCAGTAGCCACTGAGCACTTGAAATGTGGCTAGTTAATTTTAGATAGTCACATAGAGCTGGCAGCTACCATATTAGATAGTGCAACACTAGAGATTCCCTGATCCTAGTTGATATTCCCCAAAATAATTCTCTACCTGCTTTCTTGCCTTCTGATGCAGAACATACCAAATGTACTCTATTTCTTTTCCTAATGACTGTGAGTCATCATTATTGGATTGTAGAATGCTGCATCTGGAAGAGAATGGAGAGCAATGTTCTCCCAGACTGTGGAGGCATTCAGAGAGATTTAATGCATGCATTTCTCTCTATATTAGATGCCTCTACAGTGTAATTATTTTTCATCTTGCCACTCTTTTACCTTTTACTTTGTTATTATCTGTAACTCCCTATCTGACTTGTGTGCTTGGTGTAGCCACCACTGCAGTACTTCTACTTTGTTGTCTTCTGTACCTTAATACACAGTAAAGCATGTTAGAAGTGACCAGGTAATCAAACTGGTCAAATTAAATTTTACTTTAACTCTCTGCATGCCTCTGTCCTGCTCTGCTACCGAGTAGAATGTTATGAATATTACGTCCTGCCTTTTCCTTGGAGATTCTCAGTGAAGCACAACTGAAAGGCACAATTGAAAGAGCTTGGAATTTAAAATAAGAAAGTTTGGGGGTTAGACTCATGGCTCAACTGTATGACTTTGGCCTGAGCCAATCTCATCTCTCCTTAAGGATTAGTTTTCTCATTTGTTAATCATCATCTTCAGTATTATCATCACTAACACTGATGAAGTTCTGTGCATGTGTCAAGCAATGTTCTAAGTGCTTTCCCTGTAGTAACTCACTTTAATCTTCACAATACCCTATGAATTAAATGCTATTATTTATCCACAGTTTACAAATGAAGAAACTGAGATATGAACAGATTAAGTAACTAACTTTCAGACCTGTGTTTCCAAGTTGCAAGTGTTTTGTTTCTTTGAGAGACATTTAATTGTCCTTTGGGTTTGTGATTTTATTCTGGGTGATTTAACTTTGGGGTAGTAGGTTTGTAGATAAGAGCACACCATAAAGCACTTTGGAATTTCTAGAGAAATTGCAGGCAGCATTCATTATTCAATAAACTGAGTGGGGATCTATCCTTCCCTAATGAAGAAATGGTCAGAGCAATGCGGCCTGGGGACAAGCAAAAGAAATTAAGTCAGTTTGGCTACAATCTGTTAGGGTTTTATAAAACCTGTGTGTGGTATTAATTTAAGCTTGGGATTTGGAGAGAGTCAAGAAAAGGTTTACATGACAAAGTCACTAATGCATTGGCTTATGAGGGAAAATCTAGGGTTAGTAGAATTTTTGCCCAATTTGATTTTAAAAAAGCATTTTCAAGATTTTATTTTGATTCTAAATATCTATGTTAATGTAAGCTCGACAACCTTGTTCTGGAAATAAACTTGTCTATTTAATGATATTTCTATGGGAATTCTCCCAAGTGTAATTTGATGATTCATGTAGAGTTCTGAGTATCTAAATGTCTTTTAAACTAATTGCCTCTGTGTATAAACAAGGGACTTTGTAATGGAAAGGAAGTCACACCTAGCTATTTTTATTTTAGAAAAGACAAAAATATTGTAAGGAGATGCCATTATCCTGTAGGCATCATCTGTACTAGAAGCTGTCTTTGCTTGGAAACTGACTCTCAATGTAAGCTGGTTAAATGGAATTTCCTGCTGAACTGGTGAACTAGTGATAAGGTTGCTATAGTGGACTCACATGAGCTAAATTTTTCATGAAAGTAGATAGAAAATATTAACATCAATAATGATCTTCAAAAATCCCACTTAGTGTTGCTCAGAGAATGGAAGGTGCTTTATCATCTTCTTTATGGTTCTTCTGCATACATCCTCTCACATCCTCTCACATCGTCTTCACCATCATCGCCACACTCAGCAAAATATACAGATAATTTTTGCATTCATATATTTAAGAAAGCTTAGCATTAAAAATTATGGTAGATTTTAGTTTAGATGAAAGAAAAGCCACGTATTGTTTAGCAACATTTCCTCTCAAATGATAATCATAAAATTGAATTTCTCCAGTAGTCATTTGCGGTACTGTGTGATTCTTATCCTCTAATGGCCACGGACTTGGCAGTCTGGGGGACAGTTGTGCCGGAAGACAAAAGCACCTCATCAGCACCTCTGGTTCATCCACTTTTAGGACTGACCATCAGAGCTCAGGCTGGCTAGGAATGGGTAGCTTCAGGATCTCTCAAACAGATTTCCTCATAACTCACTTTTGTTTTGTAGGTTTGAGGGTAGCAGCTAACATATCAACAAAGCAAACCTATGTTCACTAGAAACTTAGCAGGGGCTACCAATGCTGGCTGCTACTTCATCTTGCTGGAAATTCTTAGCCTTTTTTTCTTCTTAAAGTATCAGGAACCTGATTAATGACAGGGCAGTTACTGCCCAATGAAAGTAAATGGCTAAAGACCTATGGCTGGCAACATTCAGAATGATTTAGATTACAATGCATCCACAGGGCCTAAATGCTAATTTGGCACTAATTTGTGTTTAAAATCTTAATAAGATTTTTAAAATTCTTTAGGAAATCCTGGAAGAGAAGCAGAAAACTAAACAATCCCATAAAGGAAAGCATTACAGTGGAACACAGGAACTGACAGTTGTGGCAGCAGAGTGTGAAAAATAAAACTCATTTAAATCCTGTTTGTTTACAAGTTTGCATTGCATTGCTTAAACTCTAGGCTCATGTTGTTAAAATTCTATGAAGAAAAAAATATAGGCTGGATTATCTGGGCCAGCGCTTATTATTTTCAGTGTTCTGCCTTGTTCTCATGCATACACTCTCGTTTTGTGGGGTTTTGTTGTTACTGTTTTGGGGATTTTTTTTTCTTTTTTTTTTTTTTGGTACGCGGGCCTCTCACTGTTGTGGCCTCTCCCATTGCGGAACACAGGCTCCGGACGCGCAGGCTCAGCGGCCATGGCTCACGGGCCCAGCTGCTCTGCTGCATGTGGGATCTTCCCGGACCGGGGCACGAACCCGTGTCCCCTGCATCGGCAGGCGGACTCTCAACCACTGTGCCACCAGGGAAGCCCTGTCTGCAATCTTTACATTCACGCAAGGGTAGATTTTTTCTTCAAAATAATGTGATTAACTTCTTTACATGATGTTTAGCAATAAAACAAAAATCCCATTTTTTGTCTTTTGAGAAGTTAGCACAGCATGTGGGGAGTGATAAAGGAAATACAATGTTCTCCTTCTTAAGTCACAGAATCAGGAGACTGGGGGTGTAAACAACTGAGGGAAAAATCTCAGTAGAGTGGTTTCCTTCTCTGCTAGAATTATATGCGTCTCTGTAATTCATCAGTTGCCAACATTTTAATTTTATTTGTTTATTTATTTTTTGTGGCACGCGGGCCTCTCACTGTTGTGGCCTCTCCCGCTGCGGAGCACAGACTCCGGACGCGCAGGCTCAGCGGCCATGGCCCACGGGCCCAGCCGCTCCGCGGCATGTGGGATCCTCCCGGACCGGGGCACGAACCCGTGTCCCCCGCAACGGCAGGCGGACTCCCAACCACTGCGCCACCAGGGAAGCCCTGCCAACATTTTATAAGACAACATTCTGCAAGTCAGTGAATGCATCTGGATTAATAATGTCTAGAGTCTAAATAGAATTTACAAGACAGATTAAACCTGGAGACATGATGTTAGGTAAAGAGAGTTGAGAAGAAGGTAAAGTGAATGTGAATTCTGACAAGTGATTATGGGAAAAGCTCCTTTAAAGAAAGGATCAGCAGCACAGTTTAATGGTTGAACACCAAGGGGAAAACCCGAGTGCTGATTTTATGTTCAGAGAAATTATGTTAGAAAAGTGTGGCTAAAATTAAATTTGTATTTTTATTCTAACCTCCTATTTTTTTCCCTTAGTTCTATCATTAAAGGAATAAAAATGGAGAGTGACACTTCTTGTTCTTGGGCTTGGAATTCAGCCCAAAATGAATTCCATTCTGCATTCTTGATTAACATTCACTCATCTATTTTTGCAGTCTTTGAATATGGGAAGAAAGAGATTTTTCAGATTCACACCATATAACTCATGTAACTAAAAAATAGCTTTCTGTTCATGCTTCAGGCCTGGCAGACAGGTAATAAAGAATACAAGCTTGGCCTTCTTTGAAGAAACTTTGTATTGAGAAAACAAATTATGACACTTTCTAAATTTTTAAGAAACACTGCCATAGAATCCAAGCATATGCCTTATAAAGTACAGGATATTCCATGTTTAATTCCTATTAAATTTATTAAGACATACCTGGGATGTCAGCAGCTGTGCATTCCTGAAAATCTTTGTGGTCTGAAAAGTCATACGCAAAAATATCAGAGCCTATGATAAAAATAGGACTTGGGGAAAAACTTCCCCAAACCCATGCAACTCTGTAACCAAGGCAACAATAAAAATAATAATCATGTCATGAAATAACTTAGCCCAGGGATGCTACCCTAGGGATATCAAATAGGTACAAAAACAATAAAGTAGAAATGTGGGTTTGGGGGCCACTGAGATGATGCAGATATAAGCGAAGGTCTGTATTCTTGGATGAAGAGCAACCTGCAGAGAGAGCCATGCCAAGCTCAGGAGCGCGGCTCTGGGATCAGAGTCCCAGGGCAGCAGTTGGTTGCTAATTTTCTTATAATACAGCTAAAAATGTTCTTACCTGTGCAGTAGTCAAGCTAAGAGTTTTTCCCTTTTCTAACAAAGATTGTCATTCTATTCTTGCTATACCAGTCTCTCTTGTCTAGGAAAATTTGTTTATGAAACTACTCAACTTCATATTACACTGATGTCATCTCTCCTACTTACCAATCATGTATGAGCTAACTTGTGTTAAAGAAATACGTATTGTCCCAGATCAACGATAGGCATCTGAGGAGATTTCTCTATGTGCCCATTACTTAACTGAGTTGCGATGTCCATGTCTATATCTTTCTTCCTCTATTTTATTATCCTGGTGTGGCCATTAAGAACCCCTCACATATCTCTCTACATATGTGTCATATATTTTTTTCCTAAATCTAATGCTAAAGACAAGCATTATGTAAATTTCCACTTTCCATAGCCATCTCTCTGGGTGCCTTGTAGCTGTTCAGAGGTAGAGAAAGATCATGATATAAATGTGAAGTAGAAGCCACCAGAGAGCTGGGAGGATGACCCAGAGTGTTCAGGGACATGGAAGGCCAGGCAAGAGCATGTGGCAGAAGGACGAGAGGTCAACAGCCTCAGACACAGCCCAGAGTTCATGGTAGGAATGGCTGATGGAGACACAGTCTTCGTATTTAACAGTAATGAACTTGTTGGTGGCTTTAACAGCTTCAGTGGACTTAGGGTAGCCAGAAATCAGATTTCAAGAGTCTGAAGACTCAACTTGGGGAAACATGTAGAGAAAGAGAGTGTAAATGACTCTTTCATGAAATTTGATTACAAAAGAGAAGAGAAAATTAGGTCAGTAGCTGGAGGAGGATGGGGCTTTGGTTGTTTGTTTTATTGTGAAAAAAATCAAATGTTTAAATGCTGTTGTGGTGGATGGGGACACAGAACATAGACTAGAAAATGAGTCTATTGTAGAGCATGGTCTCAAAGAAGACGGAAGTTGGACAACAGAGGTGTAGAAACAAGGTGGGCAAATTTACATTGTAATCGGAGAGAAAAGGAAATGACAGCTGCACACGAGTAAGGTGGACATTAGAAGAGGGAAGTTGAAAATGTTTTTGTTTAATGTTCTCTATTTTCTCTGAAGCAAAAGAGAAAAGAAATTTACAGTGTTGGATGTCTGTAATCGCTGCTGTCGAGGACAAAAAAAAGATGCAAAGTCTCCCCAGAAAGCAGAGAAGGGCCATAAGATGAAGGGTCCCTTTTCCCCATCATTTCTGGAACTCAGTCTGAACTGACCCATGTGTGACACCCATGCTTGGGAAGACAACTCAAGACCTATGTGTTCCAGGAGAGAGGTCCCTTCCCCTGTGTAATCCTGATGAGATCTACCCAGTCCAGATTTGGTTCTTGTTAGACTCTTGAGGAAAACAATTCTGTAAACCTTCTCGGCAGCTCTTCTGTGCATCTTTCACATGGGTAAAGTAGGAAGAAGATGGCTTTGGCATGAGGCAGATGCAGATTGGCCTCTTGGCTTCATGGCTTCTTAATGGTATAGCGTGGATTTCATTCTCTGGATTTCTTTTAATTTCTACACAAAGGAGGGTTAAACATCTACCTTTCACTGTTGTTACAAGGATTAAACGAGGCAGTAAGTGCAAATTTCCTGGCACAGAGTAGATACTCAGCAAATAAAGTTTCACTTCCTTCTGTAGTTAAATAGTGCTTCTAGACTTTGTTAGCTTAATAGGAGAGGAAATGACTAGGTTGAGAATTTGGAACAAGACTCTGCCAACATTAAAAACTTTTCCTTGCTTTTCATCATTAAATTGTCAAATAACATTCATGGAAGAGATTTGCGTTATGTATTTAGGTTTCTCAAGTTAATAATAAGTGTATGTTTAAGAAAGAAGAGACATTCTAGTGCCTGCTAAACCCTGACAAGTTGGCATTAATGCCAGAAAAAAAAAAGAAAGAAACCTAACAGTTCTGATAGGGATAAAGATGACTCATACTTATTTTTTTTTTCGGATTTCAACAGAATCATTCAGGCAGATTAGATAATGGCTTATAAGATGAGATAAAACTCTATCATTGACAAAAAGTTCCTCACAGTTAAATCCCAGAGTTTTCCTTTCTTATTTTAGGTACAGATGACCCTTGAACAACGCGGGGACTGGGGGAGCACCAACCCTCTAAGCAGTGGAAAATCCGTGTATAGCTTTAGGGTCGGCCCTCCTTGTCTGTGCTTCCATATCTGCCAATGCAACACACTGCAGATTCAACCAAACTCACATTCTCTACTAGATATTTAGTGGAAAAAAATCTGCACGGAAGTAGACCCACCCGGTTCAAATCTGTGTTGTTCCAGGGTCAACACTACTAGGTAAAATTTGATGGTCTCTTCAGACACAGGTACTTTTGGGGATCCACTATCAAGCAAATAAAATACCAACTAGAAGACATAAGATAGAGGCCCCCAGAAGGTGTTTGCTTCATTTCACATTTTAGCAGGTGCCATAGGGCCTGTTTCAATGGATAGAATTATAGCTCAAGAAGGTTAAATTCTTAAAGCAGTTTTAGCCCCAAGTCACAGTAGTGTATACATGTCTGTATTTACACACATACACATACAACATTTTAGAGAGTTTACTAGCTATTTTTCCATTTTGCTGGCAATTTATATTTGTTCATGAGCTTTCAGAAATAAGACCTCAGTTTTGTTTGTTGCTGCTTTTGCTGAATAGCAAATGCACTTCCACGGAAACAGAAGTAAGACTCAACCTGCCTATCTCGGTTACTTTAGTGGACTACTTACTTTAGTTACTCTGCTTTTTCACTCTAAGAAATATTTTTAAATCATTGGAGAAATCAACATACAAATATAAACAAGGCTCCAACTACCAAAGAATGGCTACAGACGTGAAGCTTGGCCTCATGAACACCTCCCCTGAATAAAGGGATGATTGATCTCATCCTGATGCTTGGTGCTCCCAGCCTGAGAATTATTTTATTTGTGCTGTGATGAACCGTGGGACTGCGGTACCATCTGCCTCAAGGACAGTGTTTCCAGGATGGGATAGAGACAAAGGTCTATTATCATCTTTTAACATTTTATAAAATGCTTTGACAGGTCAATCCTGTGAAATAACTTCAAGCTCAGAAAAGATGAACTTTTCAGATGATAAACATCTGGTTCCTTCTTTCATGCTTATCAGAATCTTTTCCAAGAGATTTGCTATACCTGAGTTTTTATCACACATTTTATAACAATGATATTAAGGTACATAGCATAGACATGCTTAAAAGACCTTTTTAAAACATATAAGATTTATCAGATGAGAAACACTATAGTTTACATACCAATGATTTGGAACAGAGCACATGATATAATAAAATGGATCTTTTGGACAAATTGTAAAACTTCAGATGATGAAACTTATTGCTAACTTGCAATTTACGGTGAAAATACAATGGAAGATACACAAGTTATACTGATGGATAAAAGAAAATAAATGAGAGTAAGAGACAGGAGTAAGGCTTTGAACCTTTAATGGCAGTTTAAGAAGACTCAGAAAGGCCATTAGAGGCTGTTTTTAATACCTCACACTGACCCAGAGCTAGCGATGGTAGAAAAGCCTTAAATTATTACTCAAACGGGTAAATGAGAGTCACTCTAAATAAAAGAGAAGTAGATGGTTTAATTTAGAATTTATTTCTATTCCCTGATGTCAGTAAAAAGCTCCTGCAATCAAAACAGTGACAAATTAGATTTCTGACAACTTTTAAGGGTTTTAGATGTTGAGGTCACACTTTATTATCTCTAACTGCACCTTAAAATGTATTGCTTTATTTCCTTAACACTTGTGTAGGATTGTTTTTTCTTTTTTCATATAGGAGAATACCATTTAGGATGCTAATGAAACAGTTCAGATGAGAAATGATAGCTCTGAATTAAAGAAGTAACAATGAGAGTGGAGAAAAGGGACTGACTGAAGAAATGTCCATATATTTATCAAAGATATGTATGTAATTAATTGGATATTGGAGGCAAAGGAGAAGAAAGTCGTGAAAGTGACTTACAGTCTTTTTGTTTGGATGAGTCATGAATAAATGGCAAAGCCTTTCGCTGAGACTGGGTATAAAACACAACAGGAAGATTTGGAAGAAAAATATGAACTTCATTTTGTAATGTTTATTATAAATTGCTCACTTGGTGGGATATCAAATAGTCTGCCAAACATATAGATTTGGAGCTTAGGAGGTGAGCTGGAGCTAACGATTTGGCCATCTCATGAGTGAAAAGCTGGTAGTTGAAGTCACAACAATAAATCGGGTTGCTCACAGAAAATAAGTAGCATGAGAGAAGGACAAAGATAAAACTGTGAAAAATAGCGAAAATTAAAGAGCAGCAGAGGAAATGAAGACAAGAAGGAAACACCTAGAGCACTGGTCTGATTAAGTTGGAGGGTCAGTATAGTTTAGAGAAAATAAAGGAGGCCAAGACTTTAAAATGTGAGAAGTGACTACCACTGAACAAAGCCATAGAATGAATAAATCCCTATTGGATTTTGCAGTTAAGAAAGTATCAGTGGTGATCTTAGAGTGAGTGGTTTCCATAGGGTGGTGTTAAACTTGAACTGATTATGAGGGGATTAAGTGGAGACATAGACTTCTTTTTTAGTAGGTTTGACACAGAGAGTGGATTCTAGCTGGAGGGAGTAAAGGACCCAGGGAGATTTCTTTCTTTTAAGTTTAAGAGAGTTGAACTTATTTAAATAGAAAAGGGAATAACCAGTAGAGAAGGAAAGGATGAAGTATAAAACAAAGAATGGTAAATGATGGAGGTAAAATTTTGGAGCAGACCAGACATGATAAGATCCGGCACAAAGGTGAAAGAATTAGATTGGACAGAAGGAGAGCTACGTTTTTCCCTCAGAAGAAAAAACAGATGCATCCTTCTACAACAACTACTCCAATTCCTTTTATTTTTGATGGATAAGGTTACTGCTTATGCACCTCTAAACTCAGAGGGATAAACTATTAAACACTCAATAGATGATGGTAAATAAATTCAGTCATGCTAATCAACAGTCTCCAGGTAAGAAGCAGGAAGAGCAAAATCTAGCTGTATCCAGGAGCTTGTGTCCATGAATGCTCTAATTACCATCAATTCCATACAGCAACCATAAAACCACAGTGGAAAAGAAAGCTTCAGGCAAGAAGCTGGATGACACTAGCCGTGGAGTCACCCAGCTAATTGTGCCTCCTGTGAGTCCATATTCACAGCACAATAACCTCTTTTTTTTTTGATATTTATTTATTTATTTGGTTGCACCAGGTCTTAGTTGCGGCAGGAGGGCTGCTTAGTTGTGGCATGCGAACTCTTAGTTGTGGCATGCATGTGGGATCTAGTTCCCTGACCAGGGATCGAACCCAGACCCTCTGCTTTGGGAGCACGGAGTCTCATCTGCTGCACCACCAGGGAAGTCCCACAACAACCTCTCTACGCCTTTCTGCAAGTGATTTCCCAATGGTCATGTTATTCCTTTCCCTGGGTAATTCTAATTCTATTTTCTTTTGTAGCTAGTATGAGCCAGTCCCTGAAAGACTGATCACTACTGGCTACAATATTAAAAAGCATGGTTCTGGACTTTAAAGCTTGGGAGAACTGAGTCTTGACCAAGATGATTTCATAAAACCCATCACACCTATGGGTGATCAGCTCCCTCCAAATGCCATTGCTACCATCTTTGATCTCAAACGACATCTTTTTCAACCAAGATGTTGATGAAATTATACAAAAGAGGAATATCATCTACCCATTTCTTTCTAATCCCATGCCTTAAGTTTTCCCCAGTTTGAGTTAATGTCTGGGTGTGCTAGGCCCGTGTTTCTTTTCATGGCTGCAGTGTGCCTTATAGCTTGATTATAGCTGTGCATTGGCAATGTTTAATTCAGTCTTTAACATGCCTCTCATTTTTTCTATCCTAGGATGTTTTTTTGACAAGGTAAAATAACTAAGCATAATGTCTTTATTTCTCTTTCAAAACTGAGGGAATAAAACAAAGATTCAGTCATGACCAGAGGCCCTCTAGTCCACAGAAATTTGATTTATTTGATGATGTGAAAGCCTAGCTTTTATAGTTCAGTTACAGGTATGGTTGGAATCCAAGTATGAAAATTATATTTTGTAAGTCTTATAAATACTAGAATGATAAATTAAGTGCAGGGTAAGTAAGAACTGAAAATGCCAGCAAGAACAGAGAAACTGTTCAGTGATTTTTAAGAAAGGGAAAGGAAATTTAACCTCTAAGGGATTGCTGATGCTTTCTGAATAGAAGATTGATGAGCATCAAGATGCTATCTTTTTCTCTAACTTATATCTGAGGTTCTTTTTTTGCCCTCACAGATGTTGGTTAAATTTGTTACTTTTCATTCATTTGTACCTTTAGTTCAGAGTTTATTATCTCCTTATGGCAATTGCTTGAAGGATGGCAACATTTGATACCTGTGTGGGATATAACCATAGCACCCATTTTGGTGATTCTCAATTTAGAGACAGATGGCATTTAGCGGCAGCAACTGTGGAAAGAGAGAAATTTTGTATAACTGTCAAAGTTCACCGTACTTGAAACCAAGGTGTTGATTGTATATCTCACAGCTCTCTTCACATAAGTAACTCTCAAAAACAATAAGGACTGGTGGTGTAGGCATCCCACATAGTATATCCTGGTTCAAAGTTTAGATAGAGCTAATACACACACACACACACACACACACATACACACACACACACACACACACACACACACACCACTATGCGCGTGCATGCAACAGGAAGAAAATTTCCCTTTAGAGTCAGGATTCGTCAACTGTTAACATAAAGAGAGGCAAAAGAAAGAATCTTTAAATGAATAAAACATATCGATTTATTTAGCTCTCCTTTGTAAGCACTGATCTTTCGTTGCTGATAGATGGGTGATGCTTAAATTTTATACCACGTTTTTTTCTGGAAATCTTTATGTCAATGTTGAGGAGTAAAGAGAGGAAATAGAAATTTAATAGGGCCAGATTGTGGGAAGCTGAGAGAAGAGTTTGATGTTTATTTCATAAGCAATAGGGAAACTGTACTTTCTTAAATGCGAATGTAACATGAAAGCCTGAATTGTTTTAAGAAAAGGATTATATCAATAGTTAAATTCCTTGTGTTCACAGGACTCATCCCGAGAAGAAGTAACCAAATATTTGTTAGTAACAATATAACATTAATGTCAAGACCTGCCATATGTCACAGTTCTAAGGCTTATGAAATTTGAATTGGACAAAAGAGTGAGCTTGCCTCGGGCTAGTGCTTGGCGTTGGTGAGAGTGGTTGAGACACCAAAACCCAGTGTTCACCCCCAGCCAACACCCCAGATTCAGTGTGTGTGTTTTTGTTTGTTGGCATGCTTGCTTTTTTTCTGCCCTTTTATTTAAGTTATTTAAGTTGGGCTTAAGCATTTTAAGTAAGTTCATAAAGGATACCCAAGAATAGGCATTATTCTTACATTCAAAAGTACTTTTGAGCTTCGTTCATTTTTTCATGTCTCTATGGTATTTTAATGGGCAGCTGTGAGGAGGTGTGACAGGCACTGGCTGACTTCTATCATCCTAACTCAGGAGTTTTGACAACTTTTGGATTCTCAATTGGTCTAGTATGTGCAAAGCATTACTTGCCTCCAAGATGGGAGAGGTGAGGACAGGTAGATAACTGTGACATGAGAAATTGAAAGAAACAAAAAAGAATGATTACTCCAAGAAATAGGTAGTTCAAGATAAAAGCAAACTTTTTCCTTAATAAGCTCTAACCATCAGAAAAGCCCTCGCCTAGAGAAGTGTTTTGTTATTAACAAAATGCGTTTCTTATAGTTACAGTCGACTCTCTTTTTATGTTCGTTATTTGGAGTTTGCAGCAGAAGATTCTGAGCTTTAATCATTAATTTACTTTTCAGGACACCACTTTATCTTTGTTTTGTCCATCCCAAACTTCTAGTACCATGTTTTGCGATTACTGTCAATGGCTCTGTTTTCTATTATTCAAGTTATAAGGGTGCTAAGAAAATGTATTCGTTATTTTACAGGACAAAAACCCAATTCATAGTTTACTTTGCTTCATGCTGTAATATTTTAGGTAAAGTACACAAGCATTATCTTTATATTTTTGATAATCTCATTTGACTCTTTCCAAAGGGTGTTAGTGTGAGGTTTTCTGATGGCCAGAGCACCATGTAAATATAAAACACATCTTCTTGGGCTGGGGTGGGGAGATCTATGTTACTGGACCTGCAGGAATATAATACAAAATTACTTTATTGCCTATTGACCCATAGTGCCCTGCCACCAATATCTAGACATTTATTGTCCCTTTTGACATCCAAGCAGATGGGTATTACTTACATTTAAACAGTGTTGTGTATTGCAATGTACATATTGTCAAAATCCTTATGAAATTAATTTCAGTAAATGTATAGAAATAATAATTTGTTTAAAAAGATTATTTTTAAAGTTTGTATAATTATGTAACACATTTCCTAGCTTGATTCTCTTGGAATCCAAGCATGCCTCAGAAGACGTGAAGGATGGATGGAGGTCAACCATGGTCTATTTACACAAAAAATGAGACACTTTGTGGGAAGGAAAAGAGAGGATTGAGAAGTCAAAGTTATTTGGGGATAATGGGCCAGAGTTAGTAGAGAAGGATCATTCTAAAAATAACCTTTTATTCAGATCATCCTCTGATCTCGTCCCCATAACTCATGCTTGAATGCTACCAAAAGCGAGTGGCAAAAGAATGTATGAGAAATGTTTCAAAAGCAATTAAACTTCCATCTCCATGAGACATGAAGAGTGCAAGAGTATCTTCTGCCAGAGCAGCTGCCCATGAACTGGGATGGCAGAGAACATCTTTGGTACAACATTAGCACCTTCACACTGTCCCCATCAGTTTTCTGGGGACCCGAGTAGGTTTTACTGGGAGTGACGGGAGCTTTGTGGCCTAGTTATGGCTTTTCACATTAGAAGTATTAAAAAACAAAATTTAACTGAATAAAATTTCAACATCGTGTTGGCTTTATTTTGATAATTCATGAATCAGGCAGCAGCCAGTCTAGCAGTCAGAAAGGAGCTCCAAGGACTGTACAAAGTGAAAGATTTGCAGAGGCAGAAGGAGAGGGAGCAAGGAGGTTACACCAGGCAAAAAGGGAATTCGCCGTGGCAAGGCCACTTTCCTTTAAGGGATGGCAGGGCCTATTAGACAGATTATCTCACTAGTACTGATCAGGTGATTCCAGTTTGACTGGTTTAAGATTCCCTTTCTGGGAGAGCTGACACTGTAATTAAGTCATGGTTTGCAGACATGGGGCTTAGCATAAGTGACTCTATTTTGGACCTGTTATCTGGTTTTGGACAGGAACAATAAAAGAAATTATACTTGGGAAGAATTTATGAAGGAAGAATGTTATCATACTTAAAAGGCAGATGGAGACAAAGTCAGTTAAACCTCATATTAGTGTTTTTTTCTTACCGCGACTATTATTTTTTCCAGATTAACCTAGCTTGGAAAAGTGTAGTTAATTATTTTATTTAAAAATTTTTTATGTTAATTTTAATGTAGCTTCTTATCCCTATGTTCAAATAAGATAGAGATGTAAGATATGTAATCAAAATATTTTCTGTATTATGTAATCGCTAATTCTGTATTACTAATAATTTCAAGGTTAAAGACGCTAAACACAACATATTATTTTAAAATAATATGCTTCTCAGATGTATTCCTAAAATTGATTCACGGAAACATGCTATATAATACAAGTCTCTGCTCAACACGACCCTTGGATAAATACATTTTTAAAACTCACATTCTTTTTTATTAAATGACTCTGGTAATCTGCTTCCAAATAGCTCTCAATCATCTGCACCTCTTGGCATTCATGCCCAGTTTAGTCCCTCCCCTTTTTTGTGGGCTGGACTAATGACTATCTTCTTTGTTTTTATATTTCATACATACTTTATATTTTATAATTATTAATATTTTTGAGTTTGTCTTAGGTTGAATAGAACCTAATTCTATAGTGAATTGATGCTGTTCTTTGTCATCTGGTAGCTAGTATAAAAAAACAAAAAATTGTATGGACCGTTTAGGTCTGTTTCATGGGACACCAGCAGCATATTAGATGCTCATAGAACAAACACATCCAGTCCCTACCTTGGCCATATATCTACGGTCTGAGAAACCAGGAAGAACAAGTACATCTACAAGTACACAAATCGTAACTTTGTGGCAAGAGGAAGTTGGCATCATTAACAGAGCAGAGAATTTTATCTCATATTTTAAAGACAAGAAAATATTCTTTTGACCCTTACTTGATTGAAATGGATTTCCTAGAGAACATAAAGGTTCACATGGACTTGTGGGTCAAAGAGCCTTTGGCTGGCGGGTCTTTGCAAATTGGCATTTCTATTTTTAGAACCTATCCAGACAGGGAACTGACAGTGTTCTTTTTATTTCCCTGAACCTGACCTTGGCTTTGTTGGTGAGTCTGTTAGTCTATCTTATTTACTAAATGTCCACAAGATCAGCACACTAGCCCTACACAGTCAGTTCAAAAATATGGAGAATTTTGTTTGCTGGGGTTTTAAATATTTTTTTCCACAAAGAAATAAAACACTGTCTTTTAAGCTCCTGGAGGGTGGAGATTTGTATTTGTCTTATTTCTCAGCACCAGAAGAGTGCTGTCATAGAACAGGTACTCATTAGTATGTGTTTCAAGTTTTACTCCAACTTAAGGATATCAGGAAACATGAAAGACATTTGAACTTTTTCCATGTGCATTCAGAGCACGATACATATAGTGGGTGTGCTAGCTTGCTTTCATAATGCCATATTCTAAACATACCCTGCTTTAATAATATTATTAGATAGGGAAGAAGACCTAGAAAAATCTCTTTTACTTCCTGGGAAACTTAAAAACGAGAATCTTTTTTTTTTTTTTGGCACTTTGCTTATACCTTACGGCACTTGCTACTTTCTTCTACCCTCCCTGTGACTCAGCCCATCTCTCTTTATTCCATGAAGTCTCAGAAGCTGGAACAACACTTGGAATAGGACTGACATTAACAATCTAACTCTTAGTGGAGAAGAGAAATGAAGAAAAATTAGACTTAAGGAAGCTATGGTACTGGGCAATAAAAAACTGACCAGAGCAGGGCCAAGGGGAAGGAAGCACGGGAACTAGGGCCAAAGAGTAGGAACCAACTCTTGCCTCTCCTAAGGACCTGCTCATTCAATAATCTGATCTCCATCTAGAGTCTTGCTATCCTTTTAATCCAGAGAGGAAAAGAGGTGTGTTGGCTGAGAACATCGGGAAAGTTGTTAGCACTATGACAAATGTGGTGCACTGACACATTCTCTGGCCGGGTTCTACACAAACCCTAAAATCCGTGTACTATTGATTTAATACTCCACGGTTAAAGAATGCATGATTTATTTTCGGCAACCATCTACACATTTAGTTAAGTGCTTTATATTAAGGAAGTCATATTATGTGTTGAAGGTTGTGAGGATTTCATACCATGAACTTGTCTGTTGGTATGTGTATGTGTGTGTGTGTGTGGTGTGTATGTGAGTATGTATATATATATATATATTAAACCTTATCTATTTACCTAGAATTACCTTATGTATTTATATATAAATACATAAGGTAGTAATATATATATAATATATATTTATATATAAAAATATGAATACACAAGGTAATTCTAGGTCAATATGTAAGGTTATATATATATGATATATATTTATTATATTTACCTAGAATTACCTTATGTATTATATAGACGATATATACCTTAGATATTATAGATTATATATTACCTTATAAGGTAATGCAATATAAATTATAGAGTATTACGTTATGTATTATACACATACATATATATTATGCACGTATACATAACAGTGTATATATTAATATATAAGCACATAAGGTGATTCTAGGTAAATAGATAAGGTTTTATATATATATGATATGATATATATATATAATGCAGCATGAGGCTTATTCCCTTCTTTCATGAAGCCTGTTTGGTGCCACACGACTGTAGTGCAACTGAATAAAATATTAGATTTTCATCTGAGGGTAAGCAGTGCCGTGCCCCTGGGGGAGAAGGCAGTAGGAGAGAGGGGTTTGTGGACCTATTTAAATAGAGTAGGTCGCTAACTCATTGGAATTCCAGTCTATTAGCTCAGTGGGTTCAAGAGTTCACAAGAACCTAAAGTCCTCACATAATACTTGATATGTTTTATGAAATAAGAAATGAGTTACGTAGATGTTAGAGAGAAAAAAGTTATTTGTCTACTAGTTCACCTGAAGGCATTGTATTCAGCCCTGAGGTTTTCGTTCCATTTTATCAGATTTTACATCAATTCCATAATGTAAAATCAGGTTTTGTATATCAGACAAAATCTGGAGAGGGTAAGCTATAAGATTTTACATATAATCTGGGTTTTCCTGTAGGTTTGAAATTAGAATATTTACTTAAAAACTCAAATATTTTAATTGTAAAATATGGTGGTGTGAAATTGGATTTGAAAAATAAAATGTAATTTATTTATCTATTTAGTCATCTAATATGTCTTTTTGCACTGCTCTATTCCAAAAGGATTTGACTCATAAAAATTAATTATATGTAAAAAATTGAGGAGGAAATTGCCAACCAGCTCATTAACTAAACTTTATTAAATGTCATTTAGGTGTCAGAAACTTTCACATCCATCACCTCATATATTCCATTCCACAAAATCTGTCAGGTTTATTTTTATTTTTTAAAAGACATTGAAGCTCTTTAGGTGAAGTCATTTACTTGCCCATTATAAAAAAATAAGTAAATGGTAGAGCTTGTGTTCAAGCCAGGACTTCTGTCTCTATGACAGTTTCCCCAATACTCCCCATCACTTTTTCTTTAGCTTAGAATCATGATCAAAGTTATATTTTTCAAACTGTGAAAAGATTAGACACAAGACAAAAATTTCCTGGTGAATTAAGTAGAAAAGCACAGCTTCAGTCCGTTACCAACATGCAACAGGTCTGGGGTAGGAGGAGTGAAGCAAATGTTCTACTAATGTGTGTTTTCCCGGCTTTAATGATAGATTTCACTGTATATGAATTTCATTCTGGGAGCTGAATCATAGACTATTTTGATTATTCTAAAATAAAGAATATGTGCAAATTGTTATTGACTGGAGAAAAACCTAAAGGCCAAAGTGTTCCCAGAGACAGTCTCAGAACTGTTCAGACCAGGCTCCCTCCAACTCCACAGCATAACTGTTGTTAATAACTTGTCACTCTCAAGCACTGTCATCAGTGTTTTCACACCTGTTGCCTCTCTTCCCAAGTCCAAATCCTGAGTGCTGATACCTTTTAGCAGAAAGCCACTCCTTCTATGTTACTGAGAAATCAGTACCGCTGAGCGGTTTTCCTTCATCCAGCTGCACTTCTAGCATCACCACTGTGGCTTTCAGATGGCTGCTCACCCGTTCCTACCATCCCAGAAGAACTCTGTGCCTCACGTTTTGAAGTGAAAGTGTCTAACTGTATTTGCAATCTGTCTGTCTCCACTAGGACCTTGCTCTGTTATTTATACCTTCTCTCTACCATTTTTTATTCTTTGTAAGAAAATGCATGGAATTCTAATAATTTTTCAGGCCACGTGCAGATCCCCACCCTCCATGTTCTAGTACACTTCGATTCCCATCTACCTCTTAGCTGTTCCTATTCAGCCTCCAAGTGCTCAAGTATTACTAATTAACATATAGTTTATGTATCTGTGTGTGTTTCTGCATGGCTATGCATGGAAAGGTCTCTTCAGTGACAGACTTATTGCCCTTTGTTTAGATACTATCAGTAGTAATTTTAGGCAAGCCAAATGCTGCTTTAAATATAGTATTAAATATTGTGTAGGAATAAGGATCATGAACGCTGCACACTTGGCATAGACAAGTTATTTAGTTTCTCTGTGTCTTATTTTCCTCATTTAAGATGGGGATATTGGTAGTATCTACCTCATAGATTTCTAAGAGAGTTACATGAGTTAAGAGTGTAGATGGCTTAGAAGAGCACCTGTCATGTAATAAGCTCTGTGTGATGATGATTGATGATGACGATGACGATGCAACTGACACATTTGTGGGGTCGCCTGTCTCTGTTGTCTCTGCATTGTCTGTATTGATTCTCTAGTCCACACTTTTCCTGAAGATGGGTGCATCATTTAATTTGATGCTGTATAATCATGACTTCAGTTCTGTTTTAAACAAATTACAGTGAGATGTTGTAAAACAACATAGCTATGCCAATGCTGTCACTGTTGGGAAATTATTTTTTAAAAAAGCATATCCTATAGATCAGTTCCTATAGTATTGAACCAAACAGCAAATAGTTTCATATGTTTCCCTAATTAATATCTTGGTTTAACCTTATGACTGAGTAATCCTTATTTGCTAGCTAAGAGCTAGAGCTATAAAACACCCACAGTCAAAAAATCTGTTAACTTACTCCCTCTTCCCCACGAATACCTCAAGGAAGTGATATCCTCTTTCATCTTCAAGAAGACAATGCCTTGCCTGAGCTAGCAGAGAGGTGTGAAATATTTACCCTCTATTTATTATCCTGTTGTCAGGTACTTAGATTGGTCATCTTTGGAGCAGGAAACTTTCTTATTACTCTAATAAGGAATGTAATGTTTTCTTAATAGCTAAAACAGCTTACATTATCATGTTAAAGTGATTTCACAATCTTAAAAGCCTGAGTAAAAGTAAGCAGGTGGTATGGGAAAACAAAAGTAGAAAGAGAGAGGAAAGGAATGAAGCAAGATAAATATAGGGTGATAAACACAGGTGAAGCCTGAGGCAAACATAAGGGCATGAGTTAGAGATTCTCACAAGAGAACATTTGTCACTGGTGGTGGGGTGAGTAATATGCAGAAACTAGAAAAGGAGAAAATCTCACTCAGGAATCCCAGAGTGAAATAACTAGTTGGTTCTTGCTTAGAGTCCATCTCTCGCAAAGTAGCCATCGAACTATTGGGCGGCACTACCGTCATCTGAAGATTCACCTGGGTGATGATCTGCTTCTAAAATCATCCACAGAACTTTTGGCAGACTCAGAAAATCTACTTCCAACCTTATTCATGTGGATCGTTCTACAGGGGTGCTTCACGTCATGGCAGCTGGCTTTCTCCAGAAGCAAGAATTCCAAGAGAATAAGAGAACGCCGAAGCACCCAAGACGGAAGCCACCATCTTTGATAATCTCATCTCAGAAGCGACATCTCATCACTTCCGCCATATTCGATGAATTAGAAATGAGTCATTAAATCCAGACCACACTCAAGGGGAGGGCATTGCACAAGGACATGAATACCAGGGGGTGGGATAATCAGAGCCCATTTTCACACTGCCTCTCACACTGAATTCAACACTATCCCTCAGGCCAATCCCAAACTTGTATACAGGTGACTGGAGAATTCAGGTACGTATCTGGAGAATGATAATGGTATGGAGGAAAACCTTTTATTTTGTTAAAGTTCTACTCTTCATCTAACAATTCGGAAATACAAGAACAACGACAAAAAATGTTTCTTTCTTAGAGGTACACACAGAATTTTTTTTAATATTTAAATTGAGTTACCTGGTATTTGTTTTAAACTATCTCAGTTTTAAAACACTGGCATTTAAAAACAACAAGATGGCAAAGATGAGTGAAGCATTGTTGAACTGTACTATGGATACTTAAAAAAAAAATAACCATAGGTACTTATCACACCGAACAAACTTAACAATTTCTTGGAATAATGTAACACCCAGGAAATATTCAAAGTTCCTAGTTTGCCTCCAATATATCTTTTTACAGTTGATTTATTTATCCAGGACCCTAATAAGGATCTACCTTATTGATTTAGCTGAGTATATGCTTGTAGTGTCTTTTATCTCCTGTATTTTCTGTAAATTGCTTTTTTTTTTTTTCGGTACGCGGGCCTCTCACTGTTGTGGCCTCTCCCGTTGAGGAGCACAGGCTCCGGACGCGCAGGCTCAGCGGCCATGGCTCACGGGCCGAGCCGCTCCGCGGCATGTGGGATCCTCCTGGACCAGGGCACGAACCCGAGTCCCCTGCATCGGCAGGCGGACTCTCAACCACTGCGCCACCAGGGAAGCCCTGTAAATTGCTTTTTATAACTAGAGGTTTGACAGGATTCCAATTCAATTATTTTGGCAAAAATACTTCATAGGTTATTCTGTGTACTTCTTCTATGAATCAGGAGATGTGATATTAATGATATTATGAGATTTAATGATATTACATCGATTGTTTTGTTCAGGTGTTGTCAGCTTGAATAATCCATTGTAAAATTCTCAATCTTTAACCTAATTACTCTAGCATTGTGATCCCGTTCCAGATGAAGTCTTTCATTCTTTGCCGCAAAATAGTAATTTTCAAATCAGATCATTTCTTTGACATTTACAGGTTAGAATTCCTCTTTAAGGATACTTTTTTTTCTCCTCACATATGTGGTTTCCCTGAAATATAGTTTATACAGCAAAGGCAAGATAAATTAATGAAATATAAATTTTAAATTATTTCTGAAATTACTTGCTTAATTTTTGTCCACAAAAATGTGCATAGTAAATTTATTTATACCTCAGTAGTTTTTTAAAAATAAACAAAGCCATATTTACCACCTACTAGTTAAAATTCCAAAGAGAACCTTTTGCCAATAGCACATATATCTGATTTGAAATTTAATGCCTTTTGAATGAGAATTCCAAAACAGATGTTGGGCAAATTCATGTGACTAATGAAAATAAACTACCATATCTCCACAAGCATTGAACTGGGATAGCCTTTGGATAATTTTCTCTGGGCTTTGAAAATGAACTTTTTTTCTAAAAGAAACAATCAAAAATAAACACCTCTGAGAGAGTAAAGGAAGAACATAAAATTAATATTATTTCTCAATCATGAAAAATGACTATTACATATCAGGTATTTTATATGTTAACTGCATGGATTTTTCAAGACTTGGATCTTTTAACATATGGAAAGAGACAGAATGAAATGTTTGACTTATTTCTATTTCTGAGCTTTGCTGCTATTAAAAGCCTGTTTATCATGCCTTTCATAATTTGTGGGAAGTTAAGAATGAATAGCAAAGTCAATCATTTTTGTCGTGTTTTCTCTTTCCAGGATCAATACTTACAAAACAATGCAAAACTGCATGATTAGAAAATGATGTTACAGCTTTTCATATTTTTATCTGTATTATTTATTTTAAGGTAATCTGATTTGCCATGCTTTGTCAGTTTACTTAATAACACCCATTCATTGACTACCTTCTATGTTCAAAGAATCGGTCTAGAGCTTGTAAGGATCAAAGATCCACAAGGCATGATTTTGGGGCATTTTCGCAGTGTAGTGGTTCGCCTCACACAAGGCATGATTGTTCCCTTGAAGAAAAGCACTTTCTATTGGAAATCACAGACTTATATGCACTGTGAGTAATGAAGTAGGAGATGGAGAAGGCTAGATACTCTTGGTTTTGGGGCAGGTAACTGAGGGAAGCTAGGAAATGACAAATGTTTTGTGTTACTGGTGAAATGGTGGTGCACTGATATGGAAAAATGAAACTATTCAACCTCACTCTTGAGTGACTAAGTCTCTTGAATGGAAAAGCAATACATTCTCTTTTGGACTCCTAAATCCAGCCATTAAATACTACTTGTCTCGTTAGTTGACTCAATTGGCCTCTCATATGAAAGGAGAGCAACTATATCACTTCCATTCATTGGAAATGACTCTAGCATTGGGAAAAATAAGATTCCTTTTTTGAACTTAACAGAAAATCCTTTCCTTTTTGTCTGGGTGACATTTATAGTAATGACAACTTATTCTGGTTTTGGAGCAATTACATTTTCTGATTTTACTTTTTTTTCTTCATCAGAAGTTAGAAGAGTGTAACTTTTCATAGGATTCTAACTTCAGCATAGATGGTTTGCTTGTCAGCTCTTCAAATCTATCATTTAACGACCACCAACCAGAATATGAGACGAAAAGAAAAACCTCACACAGAACACAGAATTTGGAATTTGGAGAGTTGCTGCTGCATTATCTTGCTATGTAACTGTAGAATGCAAAGCCTTAACATTTGCACAATAGCTAGCTTACTACCATCAAGTCAAAAGGCCAAGAGTGGAATAACTACCCAATTGGTTATTGGCAGAGTGTGAGGGATCAGTATTTTGTAAATACTCTTACAGGGTCTGTTGTTTACAACCAAAAAGAAAGTAATTGCTGCCATAAAATGTGGTCTCACACAGCTTGGCAATCCTCTATAAACCTTGGGAAGGACAAATGTATTTGGACCCCATGTCAGTAGTCCTGTGGAATGAGCTTTGGTCGTCCAATTGAAGTAGGCTGTTGATACTGAATGGGAAGTGACTTCTTGTTGTAACTACCCTTTACCAATTATGGATGTTTACCTGAGAAATCAAGACGCATACCTGCTGTTTTATTATGCCATTCCCTTCTAAATTGCTTTTAGTGCATATCTGTTTAGTCCAACAAAAAAGAAAAGGAA
Source organism: Orcinus orca (assembly GCF_937001465.1). Taxonomy (NCBI): domain Eukaryota; kingdom Metazoa; phylum Chordata; class Mammalia; order Artiodactyla; family Delphinidae; genus Orcinus; species Orcinus orca. The sequence continues at coordinate 138,025,380 of NC_064562.1, forward strand.
AATGTGAAAGCATTCCAGTTTGGCCCTTACTTGCAAAGCTGCCAATTGACAACAAGCACCAAGTGGTTTACTTATGTGTTCTGAAGCACCCTGTTATCTAGTTAACATAAATATTGAATTCTACACACTGTCTTCTCAGCTTGAGATTCATACACGTATTGTTTACAGCCTTGCCTCTCACTGCAAAAACAAAGTCCTGGTCATGTTCCTTCCATGAAACTACCTTTGATGAGCTTTTAGATTTACTATTTACTCCAAAATGGGCTACAGCTGGAAATTGACATTAACTCTCTTGAAATATAGTCTCTCTGTTTCTCCCACTCATTTTGGCTATCTTTGATAAACAGATTAAAATAACTTGGCCTTGTTTTTAACATAAAATGGGTCATTCCATCAGTGTTTGGTCTAGATTCTTTTTTTTAATTGATAGTTTTGTAACTCAATTAGATACTGAAAACAATATATATTCTTGAGTTTTATTGCTGTTAGAGAGGTTTTTACCCCAACAAGATTTTATCAACAGAGCTGAGTTAATACGACTTTGGTGTTTACTGCAAGTGTCAGCTTTTGGGTTTGCTCTCCCTGCCTCACACTGAAATGTTCTCTACTTCCTCCACCACTGTATACTACCCTTACCTGCACAATTCAGAAGGTGGGACTTCTGAATAAACCGGGGTTGTGGCAGATAGAGAATACCAAATTATTTGGAAGATAACTTGATCAGATGGGAAGAGAAAAAATTGTAAGCATCACATGTAAATGGACCAAAAATATTTTCTACTTTATGCCAATAAAATAAACTTGCAAGGAATTAATCATAACAGATTTATGTGGAGTGTTTATAGGTCAGAGATTCTGTAGTTTTCCTATTTTTCTATATTAATTATTTGTCTTTTAACAATCAATTACTATTAATTCAATAACTGACTGATTTGCAAATGTAATACATAGAGGGGAATTACCTCAAAGACTTATGAACTGCCATGTATGAAAAAATATACACAACTGGCCTGACAAAACTAATAGAGTCAATTAAAAATAAAGCCAATCAGAATAGTATTAAAGTTTACATGAAAATTCAATCTGTTTCTACTTTAGAAAGTAGAAATATATTATTATTGATATGAATATTCTATAGTTCCTTTCTGGGAATTTCAAAGAGCTGCAAGGGCTTTTCAAGAAAAAGTAAAACAATCTTTGAAAACAAATGTGAGCATATGAAAGAAAAAAAGAATAATACCCAGGATAATTCTTAGTGACCACAATTTGTCTTATGATGCTTTTTTAAAAAAATAAAACCACCCTACTTTATGAGTCATCAGATTTATTCTATGACTAGTTTTGACGAGGTCCCACAAAGGGTAGGAGCACACATTCAGCATCCTCACCCTTATACCAAATTGGAAATTGCTAAATGGGATTTAGTCAATTGCTGACTTATTTAAAATAAAATAAAAATTTCAGAATAAGATTAGGTTTTGGCTTAGATAATAAAGTACTGTTATCCTAAATAAATAAATAAATAAGGTCATCTTAAATACAATTTTTTATCTAATTAATTTGTGGGCTTGCTATTCATAATCAGAGATACCCTTAAAAGTGAGATTATCAAATTTCCTCATTACCCTATTTTCAGTCACCTGTTTAGGGTTTTTCACTTTATTCAATGGAAAGATGTTTAATTTAATGCTTATACTCTCATGGATTTGACCAAACACGGCACAACTTGACACAAAGTAGATGTTTAGTTAGATTGTGATTGAATGAATAAATGAATTGTTGAGCCAAAGGTTAAAATTGGAATTACTCTAATAGTTATTACATTAGCTTTCATGAAAGTACATTATACATTGGTGTGTATCTATAAAGTAAATTTTGTACTTACTTGATTCCTCCAGCAGTTTGAAGATTTTTTTTTTGTTACTAAGATATTCAAACAAATCTTTATCAGTGTCATCGAGTCAAAAGAATGATATAATTTTGCACTTAAGAAATTGTATCCTGAAATAAATTAACATACAGAATTTAAAACATCTGGTATATCAATAGAGCTAAGTTAACGATGAATGAAATTTTATTAGGTGGAATTTGAAGGTAGGATTATATTTTTGTTTTATGGGTTAGATTATTCTCTTCCTAAGATGAGTAAAATTGAAAGTAAAATGTTATCTGGCATAATGGTAATTTTATTATAATGAGGAAAATATTTTGTCCAATAATACTACGTTTTTTGGAGGAGAACATAACATTTAATGGTTATTTCATTTCAAGTTTTGGTCATGTTTTAAGTGGATTCAAGAGCTGCAAGCTAAGTGCAGCGTACCCTCTGGTGCTCTGCAAAAATAAGTTTACACATTAGATTATGACTCCCCTAGAAATAATGTGAATGAGCTAATTTCAAAACAACGTTTTAATCTGCTGGCTTTTCTAACAATGTCAAATGAATTCGCTCCACACTTGTAATTCCAACCTTAGCATTACTATTAATCAAGAGGAATTTCACATCTTTCCGTTGCCTCACAAATTTTGGTGTTATCCAAGAAAACAGAAACAGATGATTTTTTTTTTTCTTTTTTTTTCTTTTTGGTACGCGGGCCTCTCACTGTTGTGGCCTTTCCCGTTGCGGAGCACAGGCTGCGGACGCGCAGGCTCAGTGGCCATGGCTCACGGGTCCAGCTGCTCCGCGGCATGTGGAATTTTCCCGGACCGGGGCACGAACCCGTGTCCCCTGCATTGACAGACGGACTCTCAACCACTGCGCCACCAGGGAAGCCCGAAACGGATGATTTTTATTTTTCATCCTTACTCTCATTTCTCCTTGTCCCGGAACGAGCTCCCAGTTTCCTGAAATACCTTTTACAACAGAGTGGCTGCTTTCTAATTAAGTGGTTAGTTCTACAGAGCCGCCGTATGATGTCTCTTTTACTTTAATGAGTTAATAGATTAAATGTTACCTCTGAGGAGGATTGCAACAGCCTATGGAGTAGACAGGTGGCAGATTATCAGCAGTGCTCACACATCAGTTAAGTCACAATTTCAGTTTCTATAAATGAACAGCCTGAGCATGAAATATAAATGACTAAAAATTAAATTTAAGCTATAGTATTTTGCCCTAAGAGTAATTGGAAGAACCTGAATGTATAGTTATGATTAAAACTATGGATCGTCACACCAAGGGACAATGGCATTTTATGGTATTTCTATAAAATGAATTCAGAAGCCCTGTGGAGTTAGGGTAGGGACCTCTAAAAATAGATGATGACCTTCCACATTAAATATACATATACACACCCCAGTGATTGTTTGATGAATTATTCATCACTGTAACAAAGGGCATTACATATTTTAAAAAGAAATGCTAAACACAAACTTTTTAATATTACCACACACACACTCACACATACAGTCACACACTTGAAATGCTATATTGTTGAGTGATGTTTGGGCTATAGTCTTGATTTGAGCCTTCTGTTCGAATATTATGATAGCTACCTTTTTCAAATTTCACAAACAAATCTATGTTGATTATTGATTCCATTTAGTAGATTTTGGAAGACTGAACTATAGTTTTAAGTCTATCTCAGATCCTTTGTAGATTAAAAAAAATAACTATGTGTTAGTGTTATATAAACTATGATATTTTGGATCAATTAGAAATATTTATTATAGGAGTTACTAGTAATTTTTAAGTGCACCCTTCAAGAATAATAAATGCCATTTAGATTACAGGAAAAAAGAAATTGGGCAAATATTATTGTATTGCCATTTTCTAAAACTGTGTTTTATATTCAGAGTAGTCCCGAATGACTATTTTAAGGCTATACCATTCTTTTCATCTTGATTACCTAGGTCATAATTATAGTCTATCTTGTTATCTGCTAATTTACCCTATCACTTTCCATTCTGGCTGCCATGTTCTTATTCTCTATTAGTTTACCCCTATATGAGCCAGGATTACTGGTTTCTAGTACATATTTGCCACGAAGTGTTTGTTCATGGGTGGAAGCTGAAAGTTTTGCTTTTTGGAGAATTCATACCAGCCTTTGCACTCTGATGATGTCCAAGATTTTGTGATATGTTTTTCTGAACATAGATGTAGGCATAGAGTATTTTTTTTCTTTTAACCTCAGCCCTATAAAATAAAATAAGAGGGAGTAAAAAATAAGAAAGAAATAATTTGCATGCCTCCATTTATAAGATCTTGGGCAATTTGTTTAATTTTTTGGGGGGGGGGTGTCTCTGTATCTAAGTATATAAAATGAGTGAGTTGGCTGAAAGAAGTGAGATCAATTAAACTAGATTATTTCCAGTGTTCTATTCAGCTAGAAAATTATAGCATATTAAGGCTTGGCTTTAAAATGGTGTGTTTTTGATGTTTATATTAAAAAAAGAAAGAAGAAGGCAAGAAAGAAAAAGAAAAAAACAACTTTGGATTAGGTCTCTTATGTAACTTAATTCATTTTTATATTTGCTGAATGAGGTCATATAAAAAATGTTTCAAGCTTATGTAACAGGTTCAGAAAATCAATTGTCAGGATAAGTTAGGGTAAAAGAGACGAGGGATCCCATTTCAGGATGTAAGCCTGAGGTGAAGGTGAGCACACAGTTGCCTTAAGCAAGACCTGGGCTGCAACATTGACTGTTGCCTTGAAGTAGAAATGTAACGATAAATTACTGTGACTTTTAACAGTGGAGAACTTTTCACTGCTGAGGAGGTGAATACATTAAAAGAAGAATTAGTTATATTTTTAAGGAAAAATTATAATGGGAGGGAATTACAGCAGGTTTTAGTTATCTTGGTACAAAGATACCCAGTGATAATTTTGCCTGAATTTGCAGCACTGATTGGGCCAAATAATTGGGTCAGTTAGATAAAGAATTTGATTTCTTTTTCATTGAATTGACTTTCTATTTTAGTGTCAATAGCCAGATTTGGTTTATATTAAATTTAAAGGCAAAAGGAGGTGGAATAGGATGAAGCATTTGTCCCATAAGACGTATTTTGCACCATAAAATAAATCACGAAAAAGAATCTTAAAATCGCTGCATGATTGTAATGGTTGTAGTGTATCTAGCAACTTTGGGTTCACATAATGTGTATTAATTTGTATCATCAGGGAGAACAACGGTGAACTGGGGTGTAGAATTAAGTTGGATTTGAAAACTCAGAGTTAGAGCAGACAGAAATAGCCAAAGCTATTCTCTATATAACCATTGGGATATTGGTGTGAATTGAACTAGGCTTTACAGAATATAAAGATAAAGTGATAATGGAAACCTGAAACATTTAAAACATTTGGTTACATTTACTGAGCCCCACATTTTTACTGTACATCTGAATGCAACTGAAATAGCATATCAACTAGTACTTCAACAAAAAGTTGTAATTTTTAAAATTAGGATGAATGTTTGAAATTAGGAGGAAAAAAGGATAAGTGTTTGGTAGTAAAATAGGAAGCAAACAAGCTATGTGAGTAGGAAAGTTAGAGTATATCAATAAACAGGATATTTTGAAGCTGTAAAAGAAAGTAAAGTACCTTTGTATGTGTCAATATGAAAATTGTGCAAGATGTTGTGTTATGTGAAAAACACAATGTGCTCAAAGATATGTTTTGAATGAATCTCTTTATTTTAAAAAACAATACATATTATCATGCTGGTTTATGTATTTTTGAAAAAAAGAAAAACATAAGAAAATGGTGCTATTAGATGCAGGCACCAAATTTTCACTTTTTATATTATACCTTTATTTGTTGTTTGAATTCTCTAAACAAGAACATATTTTACTTTTGTTATTTAAAAAATAAAGTGTCAATAAATATTATCTCAAAGGAAGGTTTATGGGCTATTTTTCCTTCATATTGTCCTCAAACTAGAAAAATGTTACTAATAAATCTAAATTAAAAAATTTTTAAACCACAGGAAAGAATTTGCAGAATTTGCATTTGATTATAAAAATCCCACTAATTGCATCAAGATTTATCTGTGTCTTGTAAGTACTCTTTTTAAGTTAGTCTCACAATTATTTGAGGATTTCTTAGGCCAATTGAAAGTTCCAGTAAATTATGCTATACTCTAAAATAAACCTACCTCCATAAAAGCCTTAAAGTTGCCTTCAAATATCAGAGGAATAGCCTTGATTATCAGTACAGTGTCTTATCACAGGGTCTCTTTAAACATACTATGGACCCACCAAGAATAAAGTTCAAACTAAATCAGCCCAAGAGTCTCACTAGCTAAAATTCTGATATCAGTCTGGCAAGTAGCAGAAATGAGTAAAGGGGGAAGGTTCTAGTTTTGCTACCATAAAACACCAATATCCTCATCAATAATATTCAGCCATGTGACATTGATATGTATTGTCCATTGCAATCAACTTCCAAACTAGAACCAAGAATCATTCATTATAACTTAAAATTACTCCTGCCATTGGTGTATGAAAATTGAATTCTTTACATCAGTACTTAGAACAAAATATTTCTAGCATTGATTGTCGGCTGGAAATTATAGTCAGATGACAGTAATTATACAACTAGGTATCACTATGAAAAAATAAGTGATGAAACATTAAATAAAAGGCATTCTATTTTTCAATTAATGTGGCTAGAGTTACTTGTTTTTCTTGATCAGAGCCATGAAAATTGTTTAGATTAGCCACATTTTCAGTCCCATGGCTGAATTAGTAGGATTTGAGATCTCTACTGTCATTCCCTATCCCTGTGGCCTCCCATTTTATTACCAACTCTGGTTCATGTACTTGCTACCAACAGCCTGAGGCCCAGAAGTTGACACCCTTCCTCTTTGGGCCAATGGAGTCTCCACTGCATCTCAAATAGAAAGTGTCTATTGGGTGTTTAGCTTAATTCATTATAAGGAATGAGGATTTCAGGGAACGGGTTAATTTACTTAGCAACATTTTAGCAGGTAATGTGATTTCAAGCATAACCTTGCAGTTATAAGGCAGCGCACACCAAATACCAGTTTATCCTCCCTAGGTTTTTCAGGGATGAACAGAGTCTCATGGCCCTCTATGCTGCACTCCGGGAGGGCTTTTCTTGCACCAGAAGTTGGTTCGATGCTGTCCTTTCCTGGTCTTTGGCTCTCACATTCTGGCTCACAAAGTTCCTGACTCCCAGAAAGATCCATTCTTTCCATTTCTGGTTAAGGATAATTTTCTGAGTGACATTTTGGTGGTATCTAAAAGATGATGGTTTGTCCCTTCTGGATCTGAGACTTCTGTTTTCAAGAGGAATGATATGTATCCTGTAGTTAGCTCTGTTACTCTCTCATCGTTCCTGATTCCCAGGAGAAGAGTACCCGCACACACACATCTTTTTAGCTCTAATTTATATCCTTGAATTTTGGTTAAGACTGAAATCTTTGCAATAACCTCCAGCAAGCTTTTCCTGGCCTAATATGTCTAATCCAATCAATTTGAATCAATTTGAATGCTTCCTAGATCATCAAATCTTAGATAAGTTTTCTCAACCCATCTTGCATATCAGGTCATCCTCTAAGGTTTTTGTTTTTTTGTTTTGGGACTTTTTTTTTTCTGTTTCAGTCATTCTGAAAGGACCTGACCTCTATACTTGCCTTCCAGATCACTCACACTTTGATCTGCCATGTTGTTCTTACATCTATCCTCTGTAAAGGAAAAAAATGTTCTGAAACAGTCTTAAGAAGTGTCTATGAATTCAAGGTTGTCTTTGATCATTGTTGTAGGGTTTTTGTTCACAAACAATATATTTACCTCAGGTAAAACAGAAAATCTCTAACGCAGTTGAACATATTTGGAGATAAATATATTGAAGAGATGGCTAATGGAATCAAAGCTAAATAGAAAGGAACTGAAAAGAGAAGGGGTTTAATGAGGAGAAATGAACCTGTAAAGGGTTTGTAGGTCTTCAGTAATTCAAGGAACAAAAGTAACTGATAATGAGGGAATCAGAAATTGAACGGTTATGGTACATATTGAAATCACCCAAGGTGATGGTAGTACCGAAGGATGACTCAAAGAGGATGCTTTAATAGTGACCTAGATATTGGGAAATAATAGCAAAGAGGAAGAATAAAGGGGCACAAGCCTAAAAAAAACAGAATCAAGAAGGATAGGGTGTTTAGAAATGGTAGTCAGCAGCATTGTAGGGCACCATCCCACCGTCGGATTCTGAGGCAATGGGGTGATACACAATGTTAGCTGCTTCCTCAGAGAAAGCTTTGGGGGTACAGTCTCCTCATAGTTTACCACAGTTGAAGGAAGTGAAAAAGTGCAGTAAGTTTTTATATTGAAAGGGAAGTTCCAAAGGGAGCATGAAGCAGAAATTGGATTATTAATAAGAATCTACTAGAGATATTGGTTATGAAAAGACAATTTTTGAAATAAAGAACTTAGTGTGTGGGCTTGATAGCAGATTGAATTTGGCCAAAGAATAAAATAGTGAGCTAAAAAGCAGCTCCAGGAATTTCCCCAGAATTGAGACCAAAAAATAATATAAAGTAAAATAAGAATGGAGCATAGAAGCAGAAATTTAGCCATGAGCTATGAAGAAAGCTCAGAAGCAGGAATAGTACATGAGGGGAAAAATTATTTAAAGAAATAATAATTGAATATTCATCCCCTTCACAAAAAAATATGAGATCTCATTTTAAAAGGTAAGTAGGATGCTGAGAAAGAGAAAAAAATGTGCATTCAGACACATAAGAGGATAACATCATTAATGCCTCTGGTGAGAAAAGCAGATACCTCAAAAATCAAGGATGAGAAGAACTTTCTCAAGGTAAAGATATACATATTGATTTTAAATTGTTGAAGGAAAGTAAATCTAAGTCTAGAATTTTCTCTTTAGTTAAATTATTTAAATGTAAGCTAATAAAAGTATTTTTAGGAATAAATGCATTCAGAATAAAATTTACCACTAAAAGACCTTCTCAGAAAGAATATTGTAGAATATATTACATCCAGAAGAGAAATAAAGCTAGGTGAAATGCATTAAGATATGGGAAATAAGTTTACTTATAGAGCTTATTGAAGTTTATTGCTGCCTAATAAACAACGTTTAAAAACTGTATACTCATAATAATCCATAAATAAACTCCAGACAATATCAACAGTTGGGGCAGTGTTTGAGAGAAGGGAGACTGAAGTGTGTAAAAGCAGAAAAAGATTCTTGTCTTGCTCCAGATATAGACATACCAATATATTAATAAGCAGTAGACACTGTCAAAATACAAATAAATAACATAAACATGTACAAGCTCCACAAGAAAAAATAACAGAAGAAAATATGTCTAATATAAGGCCTGAAAAGCACGAAGGTATGAAAAGTGAATAAAATGAAAAAAATATAGTGTAGAGAATATAAAAATATAATTCAGATAAAAGAAAAACTGAAAAGTAATTACAACAATGTAGAAGGTTAAATTTGTCAATTAAAAGATTTTATCTCCATATTGACTAAAATTCAAGTTCCAGCAATACACTATTCAGACATATTTACCTAAGAGATACACTTAGAAAGTAGAGGTCAGAAAGATTGATGATAAAGTGAGGGAAAAAATAAAACCAGAAAAATATCTTTCAAAAAATAGTCATAAAATGAATTTTGATATCAAACTAAGTATAATTTAGGGTGAAAGATCATAAGAGCAAAGAAAGTTTCCTCTCTAATGGAGGATTGTATGTCTCTGTCTACTGTTGAGCTTGTCAGGCTATGGGATTTGCATTGAAAGGCAATTTACATATTGTAGGTAGTCTGCCCATTTAAATGTTCCCTTTTGTCTCCATCAGACCAGTTTCCCAGCATCCGGAGCTTGTTCTGTCAATCAGAAGTTTTTCCCAAGGGGCACTTTTTCCATAAGACTGAAATAATTTGACCTGGAACTTACTTCTCATTGGTTTTTTAATTCCTCCTAAGAGCTAATCAGAGAGGTGAGAGTCCATCGTTTTGGGCACAGCTATTTTATCATGTTTAGGGATGCAGCTTCCAAAAAAAAAAATAGTAATAGAAAGCAGAATATATCTTGAGGCAAGTCACATTGGCCAAATAAAAATGTGTCTTTCGACAGTTGTTCATTTTGAACCAGAAGAAGTCACTGCATGCCCCCAATACTTATCTAGTCCTACTTTTAAGTTACAACAACTACATAAGGAAAGTCCAAAAATATAGGCTGGTACTACTTTATCTTTTTCTTTATTCAAAGTGAAATAATCACAAAACAATTTTTGAGAAAACGCCTAGATACTAGACAACCCCTATGATTTATGAAATATGTGTAGCATTTGGTTTATCTTTCCGCTTTCACAAGGCCTCATAGAAAGGTTTCCCCCATTATGCCAAGGAAAGAATGGAGTTAATTGAAACACTCGGTTTAATTCATCATTTGAATGATGTCAAAGATAAACACCCCAAATTTATTTTTCCTAGTAATTTTATTTAGTCATCTTTATTTTTCATGAATTTCTGTTTTCTTGAATCTCCTCAGACTTTATTGGCACTCTATCAATCAGTAGCAGAAAACAGAGAAATCATTGGATCATCTACTGGGATGAAGTAGAGGCTGTATGGAAAATAGTGTGGCCAAGACAACCAAGCACTCAAAATAGAATTAAACTCTCATGATAACTACAACCACAATATGCCAGGAAGGAAACAAAAAAGAAATTGTCCCCAAATGAAAGAGGAGGGGAAGCAGCGTGGGGCAGTCACACTCTTGGTTCTTTGAATAACTTGCATTATGTCCTTGGGTGATTCACTTAATTTCCTTGGGTTTTGGATTCCCCTCTGTAAAATGAGAGGATTGGACTAAATCAGTAGTTTCTAAATTATGAACCTTGGAATAATTGCAAGAAAGCCTTGAATTCATATACTTTATATACTTCTACAATTACTAGGGTCCAAAAGTCCAATTGTAGTCATGGGACAGTTGCAAAAATATGTTTATATGTTTTAAAACAGTCCTCATTTGGAAAATTATTAAATAAGACACACTGGCTAAATGATGTGTGAAGTCTTTTCAGACTATAGAATGCCATTATTTTATGAGTTAGATATCCAGGTGTTGAGGTGTCTGATTCCTGATTGAAATCTTTCTCCTGAAACTGTATTGTTATTGGAAAGAGCAGTGAGACTGTAGTTAGGACTGTGGTTTTCCAAGCTGGAATTTCATTCATTAATTGTTACCTTAGGCCAGTTATGTAAATGTTTATTTCCTTCATTTGAGATGACCCTTTGGAAAGACCTAGAAAAAGTTTAACGTGTTGTTCAAATTTAAGATGCTTTTATTGGTCAACTACTCTCAGCCATCTAATGCTAAATTTGCAGAGTAGGAATAAGAATCAGCTGTTAGGTCTGTTTATCATTGTAGCTGTTTTCAGCTTCTTTTTCTTTTACCCCTTCCATATTAATTTGCTGTTCAACTCTCTAGTTATTTTTCCACTTCCAGGCTGATCTATTGTTTGTGGTTTAAGGATCTTTAATACTTAATAACTCCAGCAGTAATACTTGCTATTTTTAGAAGAGAAATAAATTAAATTCTAGCAAAGCAAACCAACAGATTGCCTGGAAATTGAACAGAATAATAATAATAGTAATAATCTAATATTATTTTATAGGCATAGAATTTTTCTTCTTCCTCTTGTTTGTCAGTTTCTGAAATACATGATTCTTTTTTTCTCAGCTCTGTCTTTTCTCTGCGTGCCTGTGTGTAAGTGTTTGTGAGCATGTGCATTTATCCTTCTTTCAGAGCAGTGCTTAGTCAAAGGCTCCTATTTATATTCTTGTCAGTTATTCGTTTATTTCTGGGTCCCTGATGATTGACTCCATGACCACTGAAACTGCTCCTGTCCTGTGAGAACTGCTCATTTTGCTGTGGGACCAAAGGAAGTTCGCTTCTTGTCCAGTTATTGGATTTCACTCCTTCTTAACTCACGCCATGTGAGCAGATGTACTCACTTGGAAATGGAAATAAATGGTTATCACTTGAAACAGAAGGGATCAGGGCTTCACACATCTGAAGCACCCTGCTTTCAGAATTATTAAAGACTCTCCTTGAAAGTAACAGAGATTCCGCAATGCTCAACCATCTTAATCTTCAATTAACTTTTAATCACTCTTTTAACAATGTCTTACAGACATGGATAAATTGTACAAGATGCCAACTAACTTAATATTCATTGGAAAATATGATTAAATAAAAGCAATTTTTTTACTTCAGTTAAACACATGAACTAATTTAAAGGAAAGAGGGGAAAAAAGTTCTCTATAAGCGAATAATAAGGAATCAATTTTTCTATATTCGATGTATTTGTCAAGCAGGCACAGGATTATTTTGGTAAACTGATATGTTATCCTTAAATGTTATCTGAACTCCAGATTCATATGTCCAAGCTCCTACTTGATATCCTATTTGAATGTTCACTTAACATGTGTCAAATTGGGTTTCTTATGTCTCTCTTCTCCGCATTATCCTACTTTTCTTAACATCTTTGACATTTCAGTTAATGGCAGTTCATTCCTCCCAGTTTCAAAGACCAAAATCTTGGAATCATCCTTGATTTTTCTCTTTCTTTTTCACAGTGACTCTAAAGGTAAATTCAGTTAACTCTACTTTCAAAATATATCTTGACCATGACCGCCTCTTTTCACTTTCAATGGTACCACTCTTATGAAAGCTTACATTTTGCCTGGGTTGTTTCACCTTTCCACACATTTTTGTCTATTAGCAAAACAGCAGTCACACCTGCCCTATTAAAACATTAGCCAAACCATGTCACTCTTGTCTGTGAAAGTCTCTAATGTCTTCCAATATCACTCAGAGAATAAAGCCAAAGTCTTCAAGGGCCTAAGAAGATCTATGCCTCTGGACACTCTCTCCTATTAATTTCCCACTGATAAAGCTTTCGAATAGGGTGTCTCAACCTTCATTGTACCCTCATTCTGTTACCGAATAGGTCAACTGGACCAGCACCTGGGTCCTAGCCTGGATTAAGACCTGCTATCTCAGCCAGGGACATTCTTTTCCCTGATCAGATTAGCACAGCCAATAACAATACTGATGCTGAGACTGGAACAGCACAAGCTTTATCAATGGCCAGAGAATGAAGAAGCAGGAACCTAGTTCACAGATGAACCTCTCAACCCAATTCGGGCTGAGACACCAAATATGTAGGAGGATTGAACAAGGTAAAAGGGAGGGAATTGGAAAGAATGGGAGAAATATTCATGAGTTATCAGAGAACAGGGATATGGTTTGGACTCAGAACTGATGCAACTCTCCTTTTCAGTCCTTGTATGGGTTTTTCTGGTTGTTGTCATGACAGTTGCCAACTCTCAGGGCTCTGGTGGGTGTGTCATTTAGCACGCTAATGTATTACAGTAAGCATATAATGAGGCTCAAGGTCTACTGCAAGTCAAATCCTCCACCATCTTGGACCTAGTGGGCTCTAAATGGTTCTTTTTTTTTTCTCTTTGCAGCTTCCTCCTGAAACTTACACAAGAGTAATTGCTTTCTATTTGAGGGAGGGGCAGGGGTATGATTCTGGGGCAACAGCCTTGGTAACTATTCCATTTGGAAAGCCAAAACCCAGATTCTCTAGAATTCTCTAGATTCTCTAGAATCTGGGATGTGAATAGTGTCCATCAATTAAATGCAATTGCAGCAATTTAAAACATGGAAGCAAGGTAGAGGCCATACTCTTTGCTCTGCATGAATATCTTTAGGAAGTTGCATGGTAGCCTCAGTATCCTTGTCTGCCCCCAGTTCACACAAATCTAGACACTGGTGGTATGATGGTGATAGTAGTAGCCACCGTTTTCTGCTCTCTCCATCACAGCTAAGATGGTGAGTCCTTCAGCTCCTTAAATCAGTGGTAGACCTCCTTGATTCTCTGTTAATGTTATATTAATAATAATGTTAACACATTATTCCCTGTATTGAATAATTAAAATTTTGTTCTGTTTGACATACAAAAAGAAGTGGTTTTTCCTGTGGTTAACCTCTATTGCTATACGCTCTTCCTCACTTAGATCTTTAGGAAAATGTCATTGTCTCAGTGAGATCTTAGTGGGCCACCCTATGTAAAATTTCACCTACAAAAACACACTTCCTATTTCCTTCCCACGATTTATTTTTTCTTCGCACTTTCATCATTCTAGTATATAATCTATTTCACATATTTTACCATCTTATTTATTGCTGCCTCCCCCAAGAATGTGAGATTTATAAAGGTCAGGATTTTTTTAATGACTGCTGTATACCCAGTGCCTAGAACAATGCCTTGTACATTGAAGGTACTCTGAAAAAAATTGTTGAATGAATGAATAAAAATCACGTGACAGGGCTTCCCTGGTGGCTCAGTGGTTGAGAGTCCGCCTGCCGATGCAGGGGACACGGGTTCGTGTCCCGATCCGGGAAGATCCCGCATGCCGCGGAGCGGCTGGGCCCGTGAGCCATGGCCGCTGAGCCTGCGCGTCCGGAGCCTGTGCTCCGCAATGGGAGAGACCACAACAGTGAGAGGCCCGCGTACCGCAAAAAAAAAAAAAAAAAAAAAAAATCATGTGACATTCTGTACTCCCAGTGACACCTTATGTGTATGTGCAAAAGTGTAAGAATATATATATATATATCAATACACACACTGTTGGTTGGCATGTGCATTATTCATAAAAAGCTAAGTTTCTTTAAATATATTTTGTGTCATGTTTTGAGTGGAGTGGTATTCAGTATTCAGCATAGTTTCCCTTCTTTTTTAAAGGGTTACAAAGCAGTGCTATGTTTCAGGACTATACTGATAAATTGAAACAATAGCTACAAAATCTGAGAAGTATCCTGAATGGAAGAAGGAGTTCATTGTTAATGCTTTTTGACCTCAGATTCCATTTTAAATAACATGAGAAAGGCATTTTAGTTTTCCAGTTGACCCCAGATATTTGGTTGGTTTGATCAGGCCTTAAAGATTTTTATTTTTAGCTGCTTAGCTGCATTAAATCTAAGTTTCCAGATTTTTCTGAAATGGTCTCTGTAGCTTCTTTCTTCACTAGATTCAGTATCAAGTAAAAGAGCAAGGCAGAGGCAGAATCTATAGGCTCACTTGACTCCCAGAAAATAGGGAAATTAACGTTATGAAATGTAGCCTGCCTCACTCTCATTCTTGTCCTCAATGGCTGTTTTCAAAGGCCGTGAATACTCCATTGCAAATAATTGCCCCCTCCCCTCCCCCCATCCCCCTCAGAAACACAGACACAAACACACTCAGACATGCACAGTCACAGGCCAGCATACAAAAGATGCACCCCTCCCCCAACTACACACACACACACACACACACACACACACACACACACACACACACACACAACTATGAAGAAAAATCAATACTTGACCTTTCCAAGCAGTGGAGACATGGAGGCTTCTATTTCTAGTATCTGATTTTTAACATGCAATTCCATATTTGGGATCGGTCAGAAGAGATCAATGGCTCATTTTATTAGTATCAGGCATCAGAGAAGTTGAAAACCTCTCCAGGGATTATTCTGGGGTAAAGCATCCAAACACAGAAATTATTTTCTGTTACACAGTTGGGTTGAATTGAGGAGTTATTCCTTTCTCTTGTCACACCAGATCATTGGTAATTTGAATCAAAGCAAGAAATTTTGTTCCTAAAGGGCCTTAGAGTTGCTCTTATTGACATTCTGCTTCTTCTTCCCTTTTTTCCCCTAGGTTTGTTTGGCTCCTTAGATAACTTCAGAATCATCTTATATAATTTTTAAAGAAATAGATCAAAGCCTCTGGAATCAATGAAACTGAAAAAGAGAGGAGGATTAAGGGATCTTAAAACTGGCATAATATTATTTTTAGTAGTGGCACGTAGTTATTTAAGAACCTGTGAGTATTATGGGGCCATGACACTTTTATTTTGTAAGGACAATTTTAGAGTATGATTTTTTTTTTTAAGTAGGAAAGTGCTTCGTATTCAGAATAGAAAAACGTAGCTCCCTGCCCTCGCCTCTCCATATACACATTCCACTGCATTGCTTTCAGCTTGCTACCCAAAATTTCAATACATCTGTTCGTTTTGATTCGTTTATGATATAATTTATAGATTTTACTTAAAAAAGGTATTTTCCATTTCAAAAAGGCAAAGAAAATTGATTTAAAAAACAAAGCATTGTCATTTATTAGAAATATTTAGTTGGTGGCAATGGAAATGCCCTAGATAAAATTATTATAAAACCAGCATAACTTCTTCTTTGTGGAATTTTCAAACTCTCGGCCCTGAAGAAATCCAGTTAATGAATGAATGAATGAATGATTGTGTCTTTCCACCCATCCATTCATTTATAGTAGGCTTTTACTGAAGATTTACTAACTACCCAGTGCGATGAAAGAAGTGAAGGATACAAAAATAATGATTCACAGTGAGTCACAGTTCAGTAGGGGAAATAGACACTCAGTTCCATCATGGCATAGTAAGTACAAAACCAAAAAATATGTGGGTACACAGAGAATGGCATTTAAGTTATTTCAAGCTTGAGGTTTTGGTGTACATAATATTAAATTTACATTACCCTCTTTGTTTAAAATTTCAAGGTCTCCCTCAACTGAAAGAGATTCTCTTTGGGAATTGTTATTCTTAAACCTCAAAAAAAATTTTTTTTCTTTTATAAACTGTGAAAACTCAGCTTTAGCTAAAATGCTGCTAGTACGCATAGGGAGAACAAAAGTTGTGGTCTGTTGTATATTCCTGAGAAGGACTGAAATGAGGCTAAATAAAACAGTGATTTTCTGTAGCATTGATTTCTTCAGAATATGTAGTTCGATAAGAGTTCGAAGGAACGAGCCAGCTGGTTGTCTGTTACAATACAGCAATGACCACAGTTTCATTGTTGTCAAACCCAAATTCCTGTGCCTGATGTACAGTGAAGCCAAACAAACTGAAACATCAGAGTATGGAGCAGAGAAAGGTTTATTGCAGGGCTGAGCAAGGAGAATGGGGCAGTTCATGCTCAAAAGACCTGAACTCCCCAGTGGGTTTCAGGGAAGCGGTGTTTAGAGGCAAAGTGAGGGAGGGGAGTCCCAGGGTGTGTGATCAATCCTCTGATTGTGCACAGTCCTCTGATTAGTTGATGGTGAGGTAACAGGGTGGTGTCACATGGGTTAACATTATCAAACCTCAGGCTCCAGTAGGTCTGGGGACTACACACTTATGGTCGTCAAGTAGTTAACTTCTTCCGTTTGGAGGGGGTTTTAGCATCTGTAAAACAACTCAGGAAATATGGCTCAGATACTGTTATGTAGGTACTTCAGAGAGGAGCTAAAGATTCTGTGATGCCATATGGCTGATTTACTGTTTAAATTTACCGGTTCTCCTGATCCAAAACTGCTATTTTTGTCCCTACATGTTTGCATCCTTTCCATCATTAATTCTTGAGACAAGCTTTTGTGACTCAGGGGAGGCCTGGGAGATTGCAGCTTTTCTATACAGAAGTGGTAGGCAGAGGACATGGGAGGAGGGTCTGTCCTGGGAAGGCCCTATATGGTCCTACTCAGATACACCATGATGAGACAATTGTTTCATCAATTAGGAAATCATCAAAAGGACATAATTTTAACAAGCTCTTTGACATAAAAAAAGTCTTAATATGGCCGTGCTGAAGAGGTATTCTAAAAATTGTATTATTGTTTTAATTTAGACTTGCATTATAGCAATATAATATGATCCATTGATATAATTCAAGTTTAAATTAATGTCCTGCAAATAGAAGATATGCTATTTCAGGGAGCTTAGGATATGCTTCTAAATTTACCTTATTCACAAGTATAATACTTTGGACATTTTGTCAAAACACACTTGTGGAACATTTAGAATTAATGTTGAAGTTATTCATATTTCTTTTCTTTGTCAATTATGTAATATTTACTATATAAGCTTAAGTTGCAAAACATAATAAAAAATTTAGGAAACTTCTACTACTCACTCTCCTAAATGTTAATTATTTTATTGCTTTATAAGATTCTATCACATATGTATGAACATTTGACTAACATGTTGTTTGATTTTGAATGAATTTTACATTTGTAGAAATTATATGCTCTATTCTACATTTTCACTCAATATTATATTCCTGAGATTTATTATTGCAGTTAATTATTTTTCATTGCCATATATTTTACTGGTTAAATAAACCACATATTTTATCCATTCTCCTGTGATTGGTATTTAGGATGGTTCCACTTGGAGAAGGTGTATCACACACAATGCTGTTATGAATATTTTTGTGTATATTTCCAGTAGCATATATGTGGGAATTTCTGTAGAGTATGTACTTAAAAGGAAATTTCTGGATCATATGCAATGCTCATGTTTAACATGATAATTTTTTTTTCAAAGATACTGAGGCAGGAGATAGGCGCATCCCAGGCTGAGCAGCTGGAATCTGGCCCTTGTGGACAGGTACTCCAAGATAAAGATAATAGTAGGAACAAAAAGGAGCTGAGTCCTGCTTGGATAGAAGATAAGGAGACACATATTTCTCATTCTTGAGGTCAAGGAGACCCCCCAAACTACACATGCACAGAAAGGTGCCTCAGAGGTCAGAGAAGGGAGGGAGCACCAGGCCATAATATGTTCCTCTTCCCAGAAACCCTTGCACTGGAATCCATCTTGGCTAAAAGATGCACACACACACAGGGGAGGGCTCTGAGTTAAACCACATATGGACTCAGAGCCAGGCAAAGCGATATGATGGGCCAGAGGAAACCCGGAAAAACTGCCCCATATAAGTAATTTAAACTACCCAAAGGTGTGACCCTTTCTGCCCCTGTGTGTCTATCCACACGCACTTTTTTCCTCCTAGTAAACACTTTACTTGCTTCACTACTTTCCGTCTATTTGTTGAAATTCCATTCTCCAAAGCAGAAGAGCCAGGGCCTTGTCACTAGCCACTGGCCCTCATGGTCTAGTGGTTAGGATTAGCTGCTCTCACTGCTGCAGCCTGGCTTTAATCTCTGGTCAGGGAATTGAGATCCTACTTCAAGTCCCTGCAGGCCAAGGTCACCTGTGATCAATACTGTATTCATTTATAGTGCTACCATAAAGTATGATACTTCCCATTGAGCAAACATTTCTGCCAACATTTAATATTGTCATCTTTCATAATTTTGTTCAGTATTTCTTATTTG
Organism: Orcinus orca; assembly: GCF_937001465.1. Taxonomy (NCBI): domain Eukaryota; kingdom Metazoa; phylum Chordata; class Mammalia; order Artiodactyla; family Delphinidae; genus Orcinus; species Orcinus orca. The sequence continues at coordinate 138,044,559 of NC_064562.1, forward strand.
GAAGGGCACAGGGAAATATTTTTAATCAAAATAATAAAATAGGTAGATGATAGCCACTAATCAATGAAAAGAGGATTTCTTTATATATCAATATTGGAATTCATTTGAAAACATTCTGTTTAATAGGTGGTTATTTTTTCTTAGCAAAAGAAAAAATAGACCATGTGAAATTTTTAAAAACTGTAATGAATTTTATGCAAAAACTATAAAATATGACTTCACAGACCATGTGAAATTTTTAAAAACTGTAATGAATTTTATGCAAAAACTATAAAATATGACTTCATTAAATGCATATTTTATCTTTTGCCTCTATTATGAATTGAACAATATAGGGAAAGCAAATTAATAGAACTGTAATTTTCTAAAATTTGATTTGCAATACTGTTGTTTCAAACTTAATGAGTATACTCACCATCAACATGGATATATTATGTAAACATTATGATCCATCTGTTTTGTCTGGGCAGAGCAACTAGTGTTTATTTTATTGACTATTGAGAAAATTGGACACCTCTGGCTTTCTCATCTGCTTAAATCAATAGCTGAATTCATAAACATCACCTGTTTTATAGAACATACAAAATTAAGGTAATGTAAATATACTTCAAATGTTACTATCTTTAAATGCCATTCCTTTGTATTCCTGACATAAATCTGTATCTTTTAATTAAATAATCCTATCCATTTTGGTAAGGAATTCAGAAAGGAAGAAAACACTTCAATAAAACAGAAGTAAATGTTAGCTTCTTTTTTTTGTAACATCTTTATTGGAGTATAATTGCTTTACAATGGTGTGTTAGTTTCTACTGTATAACAAAGTGAATCAGCTATATGTATACATATATCCCCATATCTCCTCCCTCTTGTGTCTCCCTCCCACCCTCACTATCCCACCTCTCAAGAGGGACACAAACCACCTAGCTGATCTCCCTGTGCTATACGGCTGCTTCCGGCTAGCTACCTATTTTACATTTGGTAGTGTATATATGCCCATGTCACTCTTTCACTTCGTCCCACCTTACCATTCCCCCTCCCAGTGTCATAAAGTCCATTCTCTACTTCTGCATCTTTATTCCTGTCCTGTCCCTAGGTTCTTTGGAACCAATTTTGTTTGTTTAGATTCCTAATATATGTGTTAGCATACAGTATTTGTTTTTCTCTTTCTGACTTACTTCACTCTGTAGGACAGTCTCTAGGTCCATCCACCTCACTACAAATAACTCAATTTTGCTTCTTTTTATGGCTGAGTAATATTCCATTGTATATGTGTGCCACATCTTCTTTATCCATTCATCTGTCAATGGACACTTAGGTTGCTTCCATGTCCTGGCTATTGTAAATAGAGCTGCAATGAACATTGTAGTACATGAAACTTTTTGAATTATGGTTTTCTAAGGGTATATGCCCAGTAGTGAGATTGCTGTGTCATATGATAGTTCTATTTTTAGTTTTTTTAAGGAACCTCCCTACTGTTCTCCATAGTGGGTGTATCAGTTTACATTTCCACCAGCAGGGCAAGAGTGTTCCCTTTTCTCCACACCCTCTTCAGCATTTATTGCTTTTAGATTTTTTGATGATGGCCCTTCTGACCAGTGTGATGTGATACCTCATTGTAGTTCTGATTTGCATTTCTCTAATGATTACTGATGTTGAGCATCCTTTCATGTGTTTGTTGGTAATCTGTGTATCTTCTTTGGAGAAATGTCTACTTAGGTCTTCTTCCCATTTTGGGATTGGGTTGTTTGATTTTTGATATTGAACTGCATGCGCTGCTTGCATATTTTTGAGATTAATCCTTTGTCAGTTGCTTCATTTGCAAATGCTTTCCTCCAATCTGAGGGTTGTCTTTTTGTCTTGTTTATGGTTTCCTTTGCTGTGCAAAAGCTTTTAGGTTTCATTAGGTCCCATTTGTTTATTTTTGTTTTTATTTCCATTTCTCTAGGAGGTGGGTCAAAAAGGATCTTGATGGCATATATGTCATAGAGTGTTCTGCCTATGTTTTCCTCTAAGAGTTTGATAGTGTCTGGCTTTACATTTAGGTCTCTAATCCACTTTGAGTTTATTTTTGTGTATGGTGTAAAGGAGGGTTCTAATTTCATTCTTTTACATGTAGCTGTCCAGTTTTCCAGGCACCACTTATTAGAGAGGCTATCTTTTCTCCATTGTATATTCTTGCTTCCTTTATCAAAGATAAGGTGACCTTATGTGCGTGGGTTTACTTCTAGGATTTTTATGCTGTTCCATTGATCTATATCTCTGTTTTTGTGCCAGTACCATACTGTCTTGATTACTGTAGCTTTGTAGTATAGGCTGAAGTCCAGGAGCCTGATTGCTCCAGCTCCATTTTTCTTTCTCAAGATTGCTTTGGCTATTCGGGGTCTTTTGTGTTTCCATACAAATTGTGAAATGTTTTGTTCTACTTCTGTGAAAAATGACATTGGTAGTTTGATAGGGATTGCATTGAATCTGTAGATTGCTTTGGGTAGTATAATGATTTTCACAATGTTGATTTTTCTAATCCAAGAACATAGTGTATCTCTCCATCTGTCTGTATCATCTTTAATTTCTTTCATCAGTGTCTTATAGTTTTCTGCATACAGATCTTTTGTCTCCTTAGGTAGATTTATTCCTAGGTATTTTATTCTTTTTGTTGCAGTGGTAAATGGGAGTGTTTCCTTAATTTCTCTTTCAGATTTTTCATCATTAGTGTATAGGAATGAAAGAGATTTTTGTGCATTAATTTTGTATCCTGCTACTTTACCAAATTCATTGATTATCTCTAGTAGTTTTCTGGTAGCATCATTAGGATTCTCTAGGTATATGATCATGTCAACTGCAAACAGTGACAGTTTTACTTCTTATTTTCTGATTTGGATTTCTTTTATTTCTTTCTCTTCTCTGATTGCTGTGGCTAAAACTTCCAAAACTATGCTGAATAATAGTGGTGAGAATGGGCAACCTTGTCTTGTTCCTGATCTTAGTGGAAATGCTTTCAGTTTTTCACCATTGAGAACGATGTTGGCTCTGGGTTTGTCATATATGGCCTTTATTACGTTGAGGTAAGTTCCCTCTATCCCTACTTTCTGGAAGGTTTTTTATCATAAATGGGTGTTGAATTTCGATGAAAGCTTTTTCTACATCTATTGAAATGATCATATTTTCTCCTTCAATTTGTTAATATGGTTTATCACATGGATTGATTTGCGTATATTGAAGAATCCTTGTATTATTAGGATAAACCCCACTTGATCATGTTGTATGATCCTTTTACTGTGCCACTGGATTGTGTTTGCTTGTACTTTATTGAGGATTTTTGCAACTATGTTCATCAGTGATATTGACCTGTAGTTTTCTTTCTTTGTGACATCTTTTTCTGCTTTTGATATCAGGGTGATGGTGGCCTCATAGAATGAGTTTCAGAGCATTCCTCCCTCTGCTATATTTTGGAAGAGTTTGAGAAGGATAGGTGTTATCTCTTCTCTGAAAGTTTGATAGAATTCTCCTGTGAAGCCCTCTGGTCCTGGGCTTTTGTTTGTTCAAAGATTTTTAACCACAGGTTCAATTTCAGTGCTTGTGATTGGTCTGTTTATATTTTCTATTTCTTCCTGGTTCAGTCTCGGAAGGTTGTGCTTTTCTAAGAATTTGTCCATTTCTTCCAAGTTGTCCATTTTATTGGATATAGTTGCTTGTAGTAGTCTCCATGATCCTTTGTATTTCTGAAGTGTCAGTTGTTACTTCTCCTTTTTCATTTCTAATTCTATTGATTTGAGTCTTCTCCCTTTTTTTCTTGATGAGTCTGGCTAATGTTTTATCAATTTTGCTTATCTCTTCAAAGAACCAGCTTTTAATTTTATTGATCTTTGTTGTTTTCTTCATTTTGTTTTCATTTATTTCCAATCTGATCTTTATGATTTCTTTCCTTCTGCTAACTTGGTTTTTTTTTGTTCTTCTTTCTCTAATTGCTGTTGGTGTAAGGTTAGGTTGTTTATCTGAGACGTTTCTTGTTTCCTGGGGTAGGATTGTATTGCTATATACATCCCCCTTAGAATTGCTTTTGTTGCATCCCATAGGTTTTGGGTCATAGTGTTTTCATTGTCATTTGTTTCTAGGTATTTTTAAATTTCTTCTTTGATTTCTTCAGTGACCTCTTGGTTATTAAGTAGTGTATTGTTTAGCCTCCATGCGTTTGTATTTTTCACAGATTTTTTTCCTATAACTGATATCTAGTCTCATAGCATTGTGGTCAGAAAAGATACTTGATACGATTTCAATTTTGTTAAACTTACCATGGCTTGATTTGTGACCCAAGATATGATCTATCCTGGAGAATGTTCTATGGGCACTTGAGAAGAAAGTGTATTCTGTTGTTTAGGGGTGGAATGTCCTATAATTATCAATTAAGTTCATCTTGTTTAATGTATCATTTAAAGCTTGTGTTTCCTTAGTTATTTTCACTTTGGATGATCTGTCCATTGGTGAAAGTGAGGTGTTAAAGTCCCCTACTATGATTATCTTCCTGTCAATTTCCCCTATTATTAAGGCTGTTAGCATTTTCCTTATGTATTGAGGTGCTCCTATGTTGGGTGCATAAATATTTACAATTGTTACATCTTCTTCTTGGATTGATCCCTTGATCTTTATGTAGTGTCCTTCTTTGTCTCTTGTAATAGTCTTTATTTTAAAGTCTACTTTGTCTGATATGAGAATTGCTACTCCAGCTTTCTTTTGATTTCCATTTGCATTGAATATCTTTTTTCCATCCCATCACATTCAGTCTGTTATGTGTCTCTAGGTCTCAAGTGGGTCTCTTGTAGACAGCATATATACGGGTCTTGTTTTGTATCAGTTCAGCCAGTCTATGTCTTTTGGTTAGAGCATTTAATTCATTTACATTTAAGATATTTATTGATATGTCTGTTCTTGGTACCATTTTCTTAATTGTTTTGGGTTTGTTATTGTAGGTCTTTTCCTTCTCTTGTGTTTCCTGCCTAGAGAAGTTCCTTTAGCATTTGCTGTAAAGCTGGTTTGGTGGTGCTGAATTCTCTTACCTTTTGCTTTATTGTAAAGATTTTAATTTATCCATCGAATTTGAATGAGATCCTTGCTGGGTAGAGTAATCTTGGCTGTAGGTTTTTCCCTTTCATCACTTTAAATATGCCCTGCAACACCCTTCTGGCTTGCAGAGTTTCTGCTGAGAAATCAGCTCTTAACCTTATGAGGATTGCCTTGTATATTATTTGTTGCTTTTCCCTTGCTACTTTTAATATTTTTTCTTTGTATTTAAATTTCGATAGTTTGATTAATATGTGTCTTGGCACGTTTGTCCTTGGATTTATCCTGTATGGGACTCTCTGTGCTTCCTGGACTTGATTGATTATTTCTTTCCCATATTAGGGAAGTTTTCAACTATAATCTCTTCAAATATTTTCTCAGTCCCTTTCTTTTTGTCTTCTTCTTCTGGGACCTCTATAACTCGAATGTTAGTGTGTTTAATGTCCCAGAAGTCTCTGAGACTGTCCTCAATTCTTTTCATCCTTTTTTATTTATTCTGCTCTGCAGTAGTTATTTCTACTCTTTTATCATCCAGGTCAATTCTCTGTTCTTCTGCCTCAGTTATTCTGCTATTGATTCCTTCTAGAGAAGTTTTAATTTCATTTATTGTCTTGTTCATCATTGTTTGTTTGCTCTTTATTTCTTCTAAGTCCTTTTTAAATGTTTCTTGTATTTTCTCCATTCTATATCCAAGATTTTGGATCATCTTTACTATTATTACTCTGAATTATTTTCCAGGTATCCTGCCTATTTCCTCTTCATATGTTTGGTCTGGTGGGTTTTTACCTTGCTCCTTCATCTGCTGTGTGTTTCTCTGTCTTTTCATTTCGCTTAACTTACTGTGTTTGGGGCTTCCTTTTCCCAGGTTGCATGTTCATAGTTCTCATCACTTTTGGCACCTGTCCCCAGTGGATAAGGTTGTTTCAGTGGGTTTTGTAGGCTTCTTGGTGGAGGCAACTTGTGCCTGTGTTCTGGTGGCAGAGGCTGGATCTTGTCTTTCTGGTGGGCAGGACCAAGTCCGATGGTGTGTTTTGGGGTGTCTGTGAACTTATTATGATTTTAGGCAGCCTCTCTGCTAATGGGTGGCTTTGTGTTTCTGTCTTGCTAGTTGTTTGGTATGGGTTCTCCAGCACTGGAGCTTGCTGGTCATTGAGTGAAGCTAGCTCTTAGCATTGAGATGGAGATTGCTGGAAGAGCTTTCGCTGTTTGATATTACGTGGGGCCGTGAGGTCTCTGGTCATCCAATTTCCTGAACTCGGCCGTCCCACCTAAGAGGCTCAGGCCTGACACCTGGCCAGAGCACCAAGACCCTGTCAACCACATGCCTTGGAGGAAAGGGAGAAATAGAAATAAATAAAATAAAATAATGAAAATAAAATATATTATTAAAAAATAAAAAAAACTAATAAGAAATTTAAGAAAGAATAAAAGAAGAGAGAAACCAAAGCAATAAACAAATCCACCAATGATAACAAGCACTAAAAACTATACTAAAAACTCCCCAAAAAACAAAAAAAAAGGACAGACATCATCCTAGGACAAATGGTAAAAGCAAAGCAATACAGACAAAGTCACACAAAAAAGCATACACATACACACTCACAAAAAGAGAAAAAGGAAAAAATATATATTTGCATATAAAAATAAAAAAGGAAGAAAGCAACCAAATCAATAAACTAATCTACCAATGATAGTAAGCTCTAAATACTGAACTAAGATAAACATAAAACCAGAAACAAATTAGATGCAGAAAGCAAACCCTAAGTCTACAGTTGCTCCTAAAGTCCACTGCCTCAATTTTGGGATGATTTGTTGTCTTTTCAAGTATTCCACAGATGCAGGGTACATCAAGTTGACTGTGGAGATTTAATCTGTTGCTCCTGAGGCTGCTGGGAGAAATTTCCCTTTCTCTTCTTTGTTTGCACAGCTCCCGGGGTTCAGCTTTGGATTTGGCCCTGTCTCTGCGTGTAGGTCGCCCTCTGGCATCTGTTCTTTGCCCAGACAGGACGGGGTTAAAGAGCAGCTGATTAGGGGGCTCTGGCTCACTCTGGCCAGGGAGAGGGAAGGGTATGGAATGAGGGGCGAGCCTGCAGCGACAGAGGGCATCGTGACGTTGCAACAGCCATAGGCACAGCTGTGTGTTCTCCTGTGGAAGTTGTCCTTGAATCAAGGGATCCGGGCACTGACAGGCTGTACAGTCTCCCGGGAGGGGAAGTGTGTCTAGTGACCTGTGTTTGCACACAGGCTTCTTGGTGGCTGCAGCAGCCACCTTAGTGTTTCATATCCATCTCTGGTGTCCATGCTGATAGCCGCAACTTGCGCCCATCTCTGGAGCTCATTTAGTCGGTGCTCTGAATGCCCTCTCCTCGTGCACCCCAAAACAATGGTCTCTTGCCTCTTAGGCAGGTCCAGACTTTTTCCCAGACTCCCTACCAGCTATTTGTGGTCCACTATCCCCCTTCAGTCTGTGTTCATGCAGCCAACCCCAGTCCACTCCCTGGGATCTGACCTCCAAAGCCTGAGCCTCAGCTCCCAGCCCCAACCTGCCCCGGCGGGTGAGCAGACATTCCTCTCGGGCTGGTGAGTCCTGGTTGGCACCGATCCTCTGTGCGGGAATCTCTCTGCTTTGCCCTCTGCACCCCTGTTGCTGCGCTCTCCTCCATGGCTCCAAAGCTTCCCCCACACCCCCGTCTCCGCCAGTGAAGGGGCTTCCTACTGTGTGAAAACTTTTCCTCCTTCACAGCTCCCCCCCAGAGGTGCAGGTCCCATCCCTATTCTTTTGTTTCTGTTTTTTATTTTTTCTTTTACCCTACCCAGGTACATGGGGAGTTTCTTGCCTGTTGGGAAGTCTGAGGTCTTCTGCCAGTGTTCAGTAGGTGTTCTGTAGGAGTTGTTCCACATGTAGATGTATTTTTGATGTATTTGTGGAGAGGAAGGTGATCTCCACATCTTACTCCTCCGCCATCTTGAAGAGCCTCCAAAAGTTAACTTCTAATAGCAGAATAGAGTGGTCACTATTACAAGGAAGAGTCCTCAAAGCCTTTTATAGAAATATCTTATTGCATTAAATATTTCAAAAATTTACCCTCAGCAAAAATAACTTTTTTTTCTTTTAATGCCTATATGCATTTTGGAAATAATATTTTGCCTTTCCATTTATAGATAAAGATGTCTGTACAAAGACCAGGGATTTCTAATATAAAAATGTAACTATCTGAAAATACACAGGTTCCAGGCTTATACTAACATATCTGGATAAAGAGCAGATGAAGTGCAAAGATCTGTTTGAGTCACTGAAATCAAGCTACTTATCATTTCCTGAGTGACATCCCCCAGCTTTACTGAGGAAACCCTCTTTCCAAAAACTATTGGCTTGGCATATTTCTATGAGAATGTCTGTACCCCAAGTACCATTAAACTTTTTTTTTTTAATCTGAGAAAATGAAATAACTCTTATACACTTTTAAAATGCAAAAATATTTATTATGATGTCAAAAACAGAATAAGGATTCTTTCCATGAATTACTTATTTCATAAAAAAATGAACAGTGATTATATTTCTCAAAGGTTCACAAAGTCACCATCATTGTGATCTTTCTCATCAGTGCCAAAACAACAAGAAGAGCCATATAAGTTTCCTGTAATTATAAGCCCCTGGAAACCAGTCCATAAAATTGAAACCAAAGCAGATTTCTTTTATTAGATTGCTACATAACTGTAAACCTCTGCATTTATAGTTATGGGAAATTTGCCTTAAAAAATAAAGCAAGCTAAATGGAAGCAGCACAAAAATTTAGGTAATTTTCTTGGTGAAAAGTATCATCTCTGTTTTATGGTTTATTCTTTATATACAAACAAATATAAAATATAATCCTTTAATGTCTAGACATGTTCCCCCACTGATTGACTGTATCTGTTCAGCTTAGATGGCCTATGCCATATCCACAAGTCTTTGAGAGTACTTAATAAGCATTTACAAAAATTTGTGATCTTAGATAAAGAAATAAGGATGACTGTGAAGGTTATACCTTGGTAGTCATTTTTATTTTTGAAATATTGTCAAACATTAAAGCATAAAAAAGCATCTGGTTCATAGCAATCTAATATGTGAACACCAAACATCATTCCATTTTTAAAACAGCTAGTGAATGTTAAAATGAACAATGCTTGGATTTAATAATTAAACACAAAGCAATTCCTTCAGTTTTGGATTACTCTGTTGTGAAAAAATATAAGAATAGTATACAAGAGTCACTAAAGATTTTTGACATCTTGAAAAATGTTTGGTAAATACCTTGACATTCTTAAGCCTCTTTTAAGACTTTTGTTAATTTTATTAAACTCAAAGTTTTAAAATTTTTTGTAGGTTTTCATTTAAAGTTCTTTCAGAACATTTTTAAAGGGAGAACATAGATGGGGTTTCCTCACCTGATTAATTTCTTTTTTTCTGGTTACACTCTTGAGATAAATTATCTCTCCCTGTTTAGGGGGAGGCTAGAAAGACTCTAGGAAATCTTCTCATGGAAGCATGTTGTCAAGAGGACCAGGGTTTGCCCTAACATTACCCAGATATTTGTTTTCTTAACCCATGGAACTTAACAATCAAGGCTTATTCCAGGGGTGTAGCTATTCCACTCAGGGGAGGAAACAGGCAGGCTCTCATTTTCAACCACTTGTACTTCGTGTTTTTTTTCTTGGATCCACTGGTAAGTATTAGAGAAGATACCTTTTCTCCACTCCTTGTACTTTTATAGTTCGTAGGAAATTTCCATTATGCAGGAGTAACAATGTAGGGAAATTTGTGGACTATCTTCTCCAGGGAAGATTGAAGAGATTAGGAAAGAAGCTGGGTAGGAGTGAATCAATCCTTTCTTTCTCTTTCTTCAAGAAACCTGTGCTCAATGGGTAGCCATTCTCTGCTCATCCCTATGATGTATTTTCCAGGTGGACCAGATGTCTTGTGTTCACTCATCTAGTTCCACTTTCCACTTCTGTTTTGCCTGGTGTCCACCCCAAGAGGATAACTTGGATGGAATATATCAAATGATCCTTTTTCCTCTGGCTTTTGGGTGGATATGGCTAACAGGGAGTTGTGGTAGAAGATTGAATAGAAGCAGAACATTGAGTTCAAGTTGTCTATCTCATTGGCTGTCTCCTGCAGAATTGCCTATCTCCTTTCATAGTGACTCGATTTGACTCTCTCTTTCTGACTTTAAAAAAACTTCTTTGGGCCTAGGGCTAAAAATAGCTCTGCTGTCGACCAGCCCATGGTTTTTCAGCATTCCTATGCGTTGTCCATGTGATGCTAAATAGTTCCTATATTTGACTTTATTTAAATGACTCTAATATCCTTCTGAGACCATGGCTGCTACACAGAGCAGAGATTTGGGGGAAATAAGTTTAATTCAGAGAAATATTTGAAGCCCTATTTTGGCTGTAATCCCAACATTCATTTTCTAATTTAATCATAGTCATAATAAAGCTGATAAGAGCTCTCCATTTCTCTTACACCAATGTCTAATTTCAGAGTTGGTTCAGAACTAAAAAGGAGCAGAGAGGAATGTTAATTATATGTCCCTATGATACTCCAGTGTATTGATGCACAGCCAGTATCTTCAAAGTATGGAGAAGTCTAGGTATTTGATGTTCAAAAGAATAGGTGGAGTGTGAAGCTGTTCCTGTGACCAGTGTGGGAGCACCTACTTCCTAGTAGTAAGATTCAGTCTTCAGTGCTTTAGTTAGTGTGGTCTTGCCTATATTTTTCCCCTTGACAGTTTGGCTATATTGAGTTTCTGCAGCTATATGAATTTTTCAAAACTAGCATGATCTTCAGTAAGACACCTGGCCTTAGTATGCAGACTGCTATGGTTAACCTTGAACGATATAAAGATATATGTGGCCAGAAAAGGGTTTAGATCGCAGGAGAGTCTCAACTCCAAACAGGCAATGCTTAAGCATGCAAAGTGTTTGGGCAGTGGTAGGTATGACACATTTTTTGTCATCTCTGCAGAATATTTCTCAGTTAGTTCTTCAGCTGTCCAGGTCTCTGCAGATCAAAAGGCAGTCTTCAGTATAGGCTACTGAAAAGTATTAGAATATTTGAATATTATTAGGAACTGGCCTTTATGTTGCTAAGTGACAGGCATTAGATAGTGGCAGAAGATTAACTGACACATATTTCTCAATCTTCCTGGGAAATGCATAAAGGTCAAGGGCAGAGGATCTGGGCTCCTTCTGTCCTGTGACTCATCCTCAGGCTGATGGTCACCTTCCTCTCCACTCGCCCGCCATGTAGGTTCACATTTTTACTCTGATTTATTAGCAATATAATTTATGACCACCATTTTGGATTTTGGAGATTCTAATTGTGGCTTCTCTCACAAAAATGAATGATGAAGTAAGAGAGCATAGAAACCTTACTAATTAGGGAATATTCCATTTTCTTGGAAAGTATCATTTAACCCAAGTCCAAAAAGTAACCTAAAAAAGGATTGACCCTGCAGAAATCAGTTTGTTCAGGGAAGAGTTAAACTGGTTTTGAACAGTATGCTTTGGGTTTTTTGTCAGAATAAGAGAAAGAGAAAAGAAATAAAAATAAAGAAAAGCAAGGTAATTCCATTGGAAGAATTCTTTATTTATTAATCACACACTAAGCTCTGGGCCAACAGTGGCCATGAGACAGGTCCTCTCCTCATATTCTAATATTCTAGTGATAGAGTCTAATATTCTAGTGATAAAAACAGGTAATGCATATATATTAAATTAAATTAAAATGCATATAAAATATAGTATCTGAGGTTGATACACTTATAAGGAAAAATAAAGCAAGAAAAGGAGAAAAAAACTGGGAAGACTTGTGCTATTTTAATACAAGATAATATATGAAAAAAAGAGCCCCTCTGGGAAGGTAGGGTTTCAGGAGGGACTGAAGTGAAGCAAGAAAAACAAGCATACAAATATCACATGGGATATATTTCAGGTAAAGGGAATAGTATGTGCAAAGATCCTGAGACAGGAATATATTTGGTTTGACCAAGGTACCAAAAAAAAAAGCAGTATGATTCAGCCAATGAATGCATGGAAGAATGGTAGAGGATTAAGCTCAAGACACAGCCCAAAAAAGGCTTTTCTACATAATTTAATCTCTGCCCCGGCTGATGTATCCTGTCCAAGTCTGCTACTGAGGGAGGATGCTGAGGTCTGTCTCCTCAGGCAATCCTGTTATTGATCAGCCCAGGACTGTATCAACAATCACAATGCATGTAGCTGTAAGGCAGGAAGGTCAAAGATGTCAAGACCCACCCTCACTAAAGCATCACAACATTCTATTTTGGTCCCACATGAAAATTCCGCCCTCAGCCTGTCATTATGGTCTCCAAATGATGCTCTCATGTTTCTCAGCATTTCCTGGTCTATGCACTAATGACAGGAATAAATATAACCCGTGTCTTCCTCTCTTCCTTTCTGACTCAATGGAAAATAGTTGCTGAAGTTGGAGAGTTGAAGAGCAGTCTATCTGCTTTGTGCCTGCTGAAGCTAATTGAAGAGAGATCCACTTAACCTGGGACTACAATCAGTTTTCCTAATATATTGCCCCTTGGATTAAATTCACCAGCCCAGAGCTGTTGGCCAGGCTCCTGGTGCAGCAAAGTCATCCCTAGTGAGCTTACAGCATGAAGAAATAAGGAATAGGAGAGTTCTAATGACAGTTCCCTTGGGAGGGAGGATCCATAGGAGACAGAGCCTTCTGCAGTCACCCAGATCCCTTTATATATGCTCCTTCTTTATTGGGAAGGAGTAAGTGAGTGAGAGGTAGAGAATGACTAGGAGTTGCTCTCTCAAAAATCTTCTATGGAAATCTAAGGACATGGGAGCTGCATTCCCATTAATAACTATACTCTATCCATAAGAATCCCAAAAAAGAATTTGGAGAGATGTGAGGCTCCCCCACCCCAGGATGGCGTTCAAGTCAGTTTTATTTAGCTCTCAAAGAGAAGGGTAGCTCAGCTGATGTCTGCATTACAATTGTCAAGTCATGTTTCCTTCCTAGGGAACACTGTTTAGTTTTTGCTAGATTCGATCATATTACTTTGGACAATTAAAATTCTAAATCTAAATTAAGATTAGGACCATAATTACATCTCTCACATACTTCTTTATCATGGGGTATCTATTTCTTTCAAAAGAAAGCAATCTGTCATTTTAGATTACTGTCTTCTACCATAAGCAATAATACCTAATGGACTCAAGAAGCACTTACTGTGAAAATAATTGTTCATTGAAATGATAGTTGAATACCAGAAGATCCTTACCCCACCCTCAAATGGCCCTATTTTTACCATTAACATTATTACCACATGTTTTAAATAGCAGACCATAATCTGTTACAGTAAAATACAGCCTCATAGTCTCTGCCATGAGCAGTATTTTATATATGATACCCAGTAACTAAGAGAAGAAACAATTTAAACATGGAAGGAAAAATATTTCTAAATGCAAAATTATCAATATGTGTTTATATGTGTATGCATGTGATACTGTAGCAACTTGGGGCTTTTTTGTTTTAAATATTCTGAAATTACATTTCTATATTTAAAAACAGTCCTCTCCCATCAGATAAAATTATCTCCAAGACTGTCCTAAATTAGAAAAGAAGCAGATGTACTGGGATAGATCTTATCTCTAAAGCTGCTGACAGTGGAAATTAATCTCAAAGGTTTCTTTCCGTCTCCCTTTATGGGAAAGTGCATATAATCATCTGCCATCAAATGCACGCACAGACACTGTGGCCTCCAATGCATGCAGTGCGTGTCACCAAGCAGATTCATTCCCAGCACCCGTGACACGGCAAACTGTTCACCTGGGAAGGCATGTGCCCGGCAGCTAGGGTGCGAGCATATCCAAGAAATTGTTAGCCTCCCACTCTTCTTGCCTTCCCACGTACCCCCAATCCACTGAAATAGCTCATGGTGTAGCTGGAGTGAAATTGTCATAAAGAATGACAGATGATTTTTTCTCCTTTCAAGGCAAATCTGAGCAATTGAATTTTAAAGGAAATGAGGACTGAAAGAAAAGTGTACAGTGAGCTTATGCGATGCCTGTGAACACTGTGCTGCAATGAATCCACGCCGCCTCCCCAAAACACACACACAAAGGTTTGGTTTCCAAGCAATGGCCTTACCTCTGGCATTTATGCTTTTTTTTAATTGCATGTAATTTTGTATGGAGATTTGGTCTTTATAATTAGTGATAGAGATGATTGCTAATGAGGAAGACTCAAGTAAAAGCTCCAGATAATTCACACTGTACAACAGATTCTGCTTCCAAACAGCTGCCTCATTTTGCTGCATTCAAATTGCCAATTAGTATGAGGTGCTATTGGATATTATGTATGCAAAATTTGTTCATTTCCCAAACTCTGCCTTTTTGATCTTTTTCTTCACCTTATTTAAACAAAAGATGTCAAACATACTGAAAATAATAAGATAACGAATGCTTATTTACTCTTGCTCTCCTAACTAAACAAGTCAATATTTTGCCATATATTTTTGAATCAAATGCTATAGATAAAGTTGATATCTCTTTGTATCCTTCATTGATCTTCCCTCTCTCCCCAGATGTATCATTGTCCTTAAATTGGTATCATTCCTATTCATATGTTTGTATTATATGTGTCAGGTATTCATAGACTAGAAATAACACTGCATTTTTTTGTTTCTTAAAATTTCACAATTTTTATCACACTATTTATATATTTTGGCAATTTGCTTTTTACATTTAACACTGCTCTTTAAAAATTTACTTTTGCTGACTGATGCTGCTCTAATTTATTTATTTTAACTGCTATATAATATCCCCCCATCTGAATATAATACAATTGATTTGTCCATTTTCTTAATAATAAGCACTAAGATTCTTCTATTATAAACAATGCTGCAATGAAGATTTGTACATACCTGCTTTTACACATGTGTGAGTTTCTCTAGGGCTTATAACTGGGTATAGAATTGCTCCATTACAGGTGAGTTGCTTCTTCACATTTACCAGATATTTTCTGTGTGAAATTGCTCTCTAAAGCAGTTGTACCAGTTTTTACTCCCACGAAACACGGTGAGAATTCGCCTAAGTTGTATTCTCAGACACCTTAAAATTGTTTGCTTTTGATGGGAATAAAATGCTATTTCATTGTGGTTTTGAGATGTGTGACTATAATCACAAGTGGAGTTGAGTTTTTTAAATATTTGTTAGCTGTTGTCTGAATTGTCTGTCCACATCATTTGTCTGTTTTTCTATCAAATTATTTGCCATTTTTCTTTGGTTTATAGTAATTCCTTATATATTCTCTTTCCTATCCCTTTGTTCACTTTAGTCCCAGGGAATATTGGTAGGACACAAATGTAAATTAATCCAAATGAGAATGACATTCACTGAGCCCCACCAACCAAAGCAAAAACATCCTTTAAACTTAAAACCAATGAGGCCTTGGTAAATTTAAAGTAAAATCTACCCTTCCTGTTACATATATCAGCATATTCTCCACTTTGTTTTCTAAGTTTTGGTTTTTCACCAAATGATTGTTTCTGACAAAATCATTTTTTTATATCCGGCAAAATTTGAGGAGCTAGCTTATCTCCATAATCACAAATTGGTACTGAAAGTGAAACCATGAGAGAATATCGCTGTCTTCTAAGTTAAGTGAAAATTCAGATCTCTGAAATAAGAATTGTGGTAAAAATTTGATACACATTAAGACACATGTTATATGTGTATATATAATTTAGATTTTGTTTACTAATCCATAGTGAACTAGTAAACTGTCCTCTCCTGTATTCAGAACCTGCTACGTAATTTGTAGGGCCCAGTGCAAAATGAAAACATTCAAGGTCAATGAGAATTTCAATACAGAGATAGCAGAGCCCAAAGCTCTGTGTGTTGCACACGTTACATGAACTTGAACCTGACCCTGCCTACATTATGTTTAGATTACATTTTGTGCACCCTATCACATTCCAGCTATTATCTTATGCTAGACATATTTTTCTTTATTACACAATTGCTTTTGTATGTTAAAAATGCTGAACTCAATCTTTTACTTAGAAAATTATTTTCAACCATTCTTAGATAAACTGAATAATAAAATGTATACACTATTTTGAGGGTACTTATGACTGTGCAAATAAAGACAGAAATGAAAATCACAGAATGCTAATTTATTTATCAAGTGAGTATTTGGAAAGTACTGACTTCATGATGATGATAGTGAAATAGTTTTGATAAAATTCATCGAAATTTTCTACTGTGAGATAAGCAATTAAAGTTCAAAAGAACACTAGCAATACCACATTCCTAAGGACAACCAGTAAAACCTGCTTAACTAAGGGGGAGACAATGACCAAACACAGTTTAGACTGAAACTAAGGAAACACTGATGGCAATTTTGGATAGGGACTGCCACAGGGATTAGGTGGAAGCCTAAATGAGGCAGATAGATAATTCAACAAAGACCCATTGCCATACCTCCTACATGCCAGACCTTGAAAGTTGGAAATACAGCTGAGAACGGGCAAAAGATTGATTTTTATTCAGCTGAAAATAGATGTCTCTGTAGCTTAAACAGTGTCAGAATACAGAGAGAGGATGTAAGTATATTATGTAATACTTGACAGATTTGCCTTCCTATAAAAGAAAGAAAAGAGGTCCAATAGGTTAATGAAGCACCTAATAGGCAAGTGGAGTTAGCATAGAGTAATTTAAAATTTGCTGAAAGTCTAAGATCTAAGGTGCTAGTCAAACCTTCTACTGCAAGTACGAGCGTGAGCAGGAACGAATATGCAAAGTTTTTATAAAATTTCCACTTGAAAATTGGAACGATGGCGTTAAAATAAAATAAGACATTAGTTTTAAATATCCTGTTTATCACTTTATTTCTAGATACCTAATGATCTTTCACTTTACATATTTAATTTGCTTTTAAATTGTAAGCATTTTGAACAGAAATATTTTTTTAATTTTAATTATTTTTTAACATCTTTATTGGAGTATAATTGCTTTACAATGGTATGTTAGTTTCTGCTGTATAACAAAGTGAATCAGCTATATGTATACACATATCCCCATATCCCCTCTCTCTTGCATTTCCCTCCCACCCTCCTTATCCCACCCACCTAGATGGTCAAAAAGCACCGAGCTGATCTCCCTGTGCTATGTGGCTGCTTCCCACTAGCTATCTATTTTACATTTGGTAGTGTATATATGTCCATACCACTCTCTCACTTCGTCCCAGCTTAGCCTTCCCCTTCCTCGTCTCCTCAAGTCCATTTTCTACGTCTGCATCTTTATTCCTGTCCTGCCCCTAGGTTCTTCAGAATTATTATTATTTTTTTTTAGATTCCATATATATGTGTTAGCATACAGTATTTGTTTTTCTCTTTCTGACTTAGTTCACTCTGTATGACAGACTCTAGGTCCATCCACCTCACTACAAATAAATCAATTTCGTTTCTTTTTATGGCTGAGTAATATTTCATTGTATATATGTGCCACATCTTCTTTATCCATTCATCTGTTGATGGACACTTAGGTTGTTTCCATGTCCTGGCTATTGTAAACAGAGCTGCAATGGACATTGTAGTACATGACTCTTTTTGAGTTATGGTTTTCTCAGGATATATGCCCAGTAGTGGGATGGCTGGGTTGTATGTTAGTTCAATATTTAGTTTTGTAAGAAACCTCCATACTGTTCTCCATAGTGGCTGTATCAATTTACATTCCCACCAACAGTGCAAGAGGGTTCCCCTTTCTCCACACCCTCTCCAGTATTTATTGTTTGTAGATTTTTTGATAATGGCCATTCTGACTGGTGTGAGGTGATGCCTCATTGTATTTCTGATTTGCATTTCTATAATGATTAGTGATGTTGAGCATCCTTTCATGTGTTTGTTGGCAATCTGTATATCTTCTATGGAGAAATGTCTATTTAGGTCTTCTGTCCATTCTTGGATTAGGTTGTTTGTTTTTTTGATATTGAGCTGCATGAGCTGCTTGTGAATTTTGGAGGTTAATCCTCTGTCAGTTATTCATTTGCAAATATTGTCTCCCATTCTGAGGGTTGCCTTTTCTTCTTTTTTTTTTTTTTTTTTTGCAGTACGCAGGCCTCTTACTGTTGTGGCCTCTCCCATTGTGGAGCACAGGCTCCAGACGCGCAGGCTCAGTGGCCATGGCTCACGGGCCCAGCCGCTCCGCGGCATGTGGGATCTTCCCGGACCGGGTCACGAACCTGTATCCCCTGCATCGGCAGGCGGACTGTCAACCACTGCGCCACCAGGGAAGCCCTCGTTGGAAGATTTTTAATCACAATCTCAATTTCAGTGCATGTGATTTGTCTGTTTATATTTTCTATTTCTTCCTGCTTCAGTCTTGGAAGGTTGTGCTTTTCTAAGAATTTGTCCATTTCTTCCAGGTTGTCCATTTTATTGGCATATGGTTGCCTGTAGTAATCTCTCATGATCTTTTGTATTTCCGCAGTGTCAGTTGTTACTTCTCCTTTTTCATTTCTAATTCTACTGATTTGAGTCTTTTCCCTTTTTTTCTAGATGAGTCTGGCTAATGGTTTATCAATTTTGTTTATCTTCTTAAAGAATCAACTCTTAGTTTTATTGATCTTTGTTATATTTTCCTTCATTTATTTTTCATTTATTTCTGATCTGATGTTTATGATTTCTTTCCTTCTGCTAACTTTGGGTGTTTTTTTGTTCTTATTTCTCCAATTGCTTTAGGTGTAAGGTTAGCTTGTTTATTTGAGGTGTTTATTGTTTTTGAGGTAGGACTGTATTGCTAAAAACTTCCCTGTTAGAACTACGTTTACTGCACCCCAAAGGTTTGGGCTTGTCCTGTTTTCATTGCCATTTGTTTCTAGGGAATTTTTGATTTCCTCTTTGATTTCTCCAGTGATATCTTGGTTATTTAGTAGCGTGTTGTTTAGCCTCCATGTGTTTGTATTATTCTCAGACATTTTCGTGTAATTGATATCTAGCCTCATAGCATTGTGGTCAAAAAAAGTTGCTTGATAAAATTTCAATTTTGTTAAATTTACCACAGCTTGATTTGTGACCCAAGATATGATCTATCCTGGAGAATGTTCCATGAGCACTTGATAAGAAAGTGTATTCTGTTGTGTTTGGATGGCATGTCCTATAAATATCAATTAAGTCCTTCTTGTTTAATGTATCATTTAAAGTTTGTGTTTCCATATTTATTTTCATTTTGGACGATCTGTCCATTGGTGAAAGTGGTGTGTTTAAGTACCCTACTATGATTGCATTACTGTCAATTTCCCCTTTGATGGCTGTTAGCATTTTCCTTATGTATTGAGGTGCTCCTATGTTGGGTGCATAAATATTTACAATTGTTATATATTCTTCTTGGACTGATCCCTTGATCTTTATGTAGTGTTTTTCTTTGTCTCTTGTAATAGTCTTTATTTTAAAGTTTATTTTTTCTGATATGAGAATTGCTACTCCAGCTTTCTTTTGATTTCCATTTACATGGAATATCTTTTTCCATCCCCTCACTTTCAGTCTGTATGTGTCCCTAGGTCTCAAGTGGGTCTCTTGTACACAGCATATATATGAGTCTTGTTTTTGTATCTATTCATCCAGTCTATGTCTTTTGGTTGGAGCATTTAATCCATTTACATTTAAGGTAATTATCAATATGTATCTTCCTATTATCATATTCTTAATTGTTTTGGGTATGTTATTGTAGGTCTTTTCCTTCTTTTGTGTTTCCTGCCAGAGAAGTTCCTTTAGCATTTGTTTTAAAACTGGCTTGGTGGTGCTGAATTCTCTTAGCTTTTGCTTGTCTGTAAAGGTTTTAATTTCTCTGTCGAATCTGAATGAGATCCTTGCTGGGTAGAGTAATCTTGGTCATAGGTTTTTCCCTTTCATTGCGTTAAATATGTCCTGCCCCTCCCTTCGGGCTTGCAGAGTTTCTGCTGAAAGATCAGCTGTTAACCTTATGAGGATTCCCTTTTATTTTATTTGTTTTTTTTTTCCTTGCTGCTTTTAGTATTTTTTATTTGTATTTAATTTTTGATAGTTTGAATAATATGTGTCTTGGTGGGTTTCTCTTTGGATTTATACTGTTTGGGACCTTCTGTGCTTCCTGGCCTTAATTGACTATTTCCTTTCCCATATTAGGGAAGCTTTCAACTATAATCTCTTCAAATATTTTCTCAGTCCCTTTCTTTTTCTCTTCTTCTTCTGGTGCCCCTATAATTCAAACTTTGGTACATTTAGTGTTGTCCCAGAGGTCTCTAAGTCTGTTTCCAATTCATTTCATTCTTTTTTCTTTATTCTGTTCTGCAGTAGTTATTTCCACTATTTTATCTTCCAGGTCACTTATCTGTTCTTCTGCCTTAGTTATTCTGCTATTGATTCCTTCTGGAAAATTTTAATTTCACTTATTGTGTTGTTCATCATTGTTTGTTTGCTCTTTAGTTCTTCTAGGTCCTTGTTAAAGGTTTTGTGTATTCTCTCCATTCTATTTCCAAGGTTTTGGATCATCTTTATTATTATTACTCTGAAATCTTTTTCAGGTATACTGCCTATTTCCTCTTCATTTGCTTGGGCTGGTGGATTTTTACTTTTATCCTTCATCTGCTGTGTGTTTCTCTGTCTTCTCATTTTGCTTCACTCACTGTGTTTGGGGTCTCCTTTTCAGAGGCTAAAGGTTCGTAATTCCCATTGTTTTCTGCCCTTAGTGGCTATGGTTAGTTCAGTGGGTTGTGTAGGCTTCTTGATGGAGGAGACTATTGCCTGTGTTCTGTTGGATGTGGCCGGATCTTGTCTTTCTGGTGGGCAGGACCATGTCTGATCGTGTGTTTTGTGGTGTCTTTACCTTATTATGATTTTAGGCAGCCTCTCTGATAATGTGTGGGGCTGTGGTCCTGTCTTGCTAGTTGTTTGGCATAGGGTGTCCAGCACTGTAGCTTGCTGGTCGTTGAGTGGAGCTGGGTCTTAACATTGAGATAGTAATCTCTGGGAGAGCTTTCACCACTTGACATTATGTGGAGCCAGAATATCTCTGGTGGACCAATGTCCTGAACTTGGCTCTCACACCTCAGAGGCATAGTCCTGACACCCAGAAGGAGCACAAAGACCCTGTCAGTCACATGGCTCAGAAAAAAGGGGAGGGAAGAAAGAAAGAAAGAAAGAAAGAAAAAAATAAATTATTAAAGAAAAGAATTATTAAAAATAAAGATAATTAAAAAGTAATTAAAAAAAAGAGAAAGAAAGAAGAGAGCACCCAAACCAAAAAACAAATCCACCAATGACAACAAGCGCTAAAAACTATACTTAAAAAAAAAAACAGAAAAACAAAAAACATGGACAGACAGAACTCTAGGACAAACAGTAAAAGCAAAGCTATATAGACAAAATCACACAATGAAGCATACACATACACACTCACAAAAAGAGAAAAAGGAAATATATATATATATATATATTTATCTTTATACAAAAAAAAAAGGAGGAAGAGAGCAACCAAATCAATAAACAAATCTACCAATGATAATAAACTCTCAATACTAACCTACGATAAACATAAAGCCAGGAACAAATTAGATGCAGAAAACAAACCCCAAGTCTACATTTACTACTAAAGTCCACCGCCTCAATTTTGAGATGATTCATTTTCTATTCAGGTATTCCAAAGATGAAGCGTACATCAAGTTGATTGTGGAAATTTACTCTGCTGCTCCTGAGGCTGCTGGGAGAGATTTCCCTTTCTCTTCTTTGTTCGCATAGCTCCCATGGTTCAGCTTTGGATTTGGCCCCCTTCTGCGTGTAAGTTGCCTGACGGCATCTGTTCTTCGCTCAGATATGATAGGGTTAAAGTAGCAGCTGATTAGGGAGCTCTGCTCACTCAGGACGGGGGGGAAGGGAGGGGTATGGAATGCGGGGCAAGCCTGCGGTGGCAGAGGCCAGCGTGATGTTGCAACAGCCTGAGGCTCACCATTTGTTCTCCTGTGGAACTTGTCCCTGGATCACGGGACCCTGGCAGTGGCACGCTGCACAGGTTCCCAGGAAGAGAGGTGTATATAGTGAACTATGATTGCACACAGGTTTCTTGGTGGCTGCAGCAGAAGCTTTAGCGTTTCATGCTTATCTCTGCTGTCTGCACTGGTAGCCGCAGCTCGCGCCCGTCTCTGGAGCTCGTTTAGGCAGTTCTCTGAATACCCTCTCCTCGCACACACTGAAACGATGGTCTCTTGTCTCTTAGGCAGGTCCAGACTTTTCCCAGACTCCTTCCTGGCTAGCTGTGGCACCCTAGCCCCATTTAGGCTGTGTCTATGCAGCAACCCCAGTCCTGTCCCTGGGATCTGACCTTTGAAGCCCAAACCTCAGCTCCCAGCTCCCACCTACCCCAGAAAGTGAGCAGACAAGCCTCTCAGGCTTGTGAGTGTGGTGGGCACTGATTCTCTGTCCAGGAATCTCTCCACTTTGCCATCTGCACCCTTGTTTCTGCGCTATCCACCGTGGCTCCGAAGCTTCCACCAGCTCACCTGCCTTCTCCACCAGTGAAGGCTCTACCTAGTGTGTGGAAACTTTTACTCCTTCACAGCTCCCTCCCAGAGGTGCAGGTCCCATCCCTACTATTTTATCTTTGTTGTTTTCTTTTTTCTTTTGCCATACCTAGGTACATTGGGACTTTCTTGCCTTTTGGGAAGTCTGAGGTTTTCTGCCAATATTCAGTAGGTGTTTTGTAGGAGTTGTTCCACATGTAAATGTATTTCTCTTGTATTTGGGACAACATTAAATGCACCAACATTCGAATCTTAGGGGTCCCAGAAGAAGAAGAGGAAGAGAAAGAGACTGAGAAAATATTTGAAGAGATTATAGTTGAAAACTTCCCTAATATGGGAAAGGAAATAATGAAGTCCAGGGAGCACAGAGAGTACCATACAGGATAAATCCAAGGAGAAACATGCCAAGACACATATTAATCAAACTACCAAAAATTAAATACAAAGAAAAAGTATTAAAAGCAGCAAGGGAAAAGCAAAAAATAACATACAAGGGAATACCCATAAGGTTAAAAGCTGATCTTTCAGCAGGAACTCTGCAAGCCAGAAGGGAGTGGTAGGACATATTTAACGTGATGAAAGAGAAAAACCTACCACCAAGATTACCAGCAAGGATCTACCCAGCAAGGATCTCATTCAAATTTGAAGGAGAAATTAAAACCTTTACAAACAAGCAAAAACTAAGAGAATTCAGCACCACCAAACCAGTTTTAAAACAAATGCTAAAGGAACTTCTTTAGGCAGGAAACACAAGAGAAGGAAAAGACCTACAAACACAAACCCAAAACAATTAAGAAAATGGCAATAGAAAGATACATATTGATAATTACCTTAAATGTAAATGGATTAAATGCTCCAACCAAAAGACATAGACTGGATGAATGGATACAAAAACAAGACCCAAATATATGCTGTCTACAACAGACCCACTTGAGACCTAGGGACACATACAGACTGAAAGTGAGGGGATGGAAAAACATATTCCATGCAAATGGAAATCAAAAGAAAGCTGAAGTAGCAATTCTCATATCAGAAAAAAATAGACTTTAAAGAGCAAACAAACAATGATGAACAACACAGTAAGTGAAATTAAAATTTTCCAGAAGGAAAGAGACAAAGACAAGACAAGAGACAAAGAAGGACACTACATAATGATCAAGGGATCAATCCAAAAGGAAGATATACCAATTGTAAATATTTATGCACCAAACATAGGAGCACCTCAATACATAAGGATGATGCTAACAGCCATAAAAGGGAAATTGACAGTAACACATTCATATTAGGGGACTCTAACATCCCACTTTTGCCAATGGACAGATCATCCAAAATGTAAATAAATAAGGAAACACAAGCTTTAAATAATACATTAAACATGATGGTCTTAATTGATATTTATAGGACATTTCACCCCTAAACAACAGAATACACTTTCTTCTCAAGTGCTCATGGAACATTCTCCAGGATAGATCATATCTTGGGTCACATATCAATCCTTGGTAAATTTAACAAAATTGAAATTGTATCAAGTATCTCTTCTGACCACAATGTTATGAGGCTAGATATTAATATTAGGAAAAAAATCTGTGAAAAATACAAACACAGGGAGGCTAAACACAACTAAGTGACCAAGAGATCACTGGAGAAAGCAAAGAGGAAATCAAAAAATACCTAGAAACAAACGACAATGAAAACAGGACGCCCCCAAAACCTATGGGATGTAACAAAAGCAGTTCTAAGAGGGAAGTTTATAGTGATACAATCCTACCTCAAGAAACAAGAAACATCTCAAATAGACAATCTAAGCTTACACCTAAAGCAATTAGAGAAAGAAGAACCAAAGAACCCCAAAGTTAGCAGAAGGAAAGAAATAATAAAGATCAGATCAGAAATAAATGAAAAAGAAATGAAGGAAACAATAGTTAAGATCAATAAAACTAACTCTGGTTCCTTGAGAAGCTAAACAAAATTGGTAAACCACTAGCCAGACTCATCAAGAAAAAAAAGGAGAAGACTCTAATCAATAGAATTAGAAATGAAAAAGGAGAAGTAACAACTGACACTGCGGAAATACAAAGGATCATGAGAGATTACTACAAGCAACTATATGCCAATAAAATGGACAACCTGGAAGAAATGGACAAATTCTTAGAAAATCACAACCTTCTGAGACTGAACCAGGAGGAAAGAGAAAATATAAACAGACCAATCACAAGCACTGAAATTGAGACTGTGATTAAAAATCTTCCAACAAACAAAAGCCCAGGACCAGATGGCTTCACAGGTGAATTCTATCAAACTTTCAGAGAAGAGATAACACCCATCTTTCTCAAACTCTTCCAAAATATCGCAGAGAGAGGAACACTCCCAAACTCATTCTATGAGACCACCTTCACCCTGACACCAGAAGCAGACAAATATGTCCAAAAAAAGAAAACTACAGGCCAATATCATTGATGAACATAGATGCAAAAATCCTCAATAAAATACTAGTAAACAGAACCCAACAACACATTAAAAGAATCATACACCATGATCATGTGGAGTTTATCCCAGGAATGCAAGGATTCTTCAATATACTCAAATCAATCAAAGTGATACACTGTATTAACAAATTGAAGGAGAAAAACTATATGATCATCTCAATAGATGCAGAAAAAGCTTTCGACAAAATTCAACACCCACTTATGATAAAAACCCTCCAGGACATAGATATAAAGGGAACTTACCTCAACATAATAAAGGCCATATATGACAAACTCACAGCCAACATCATTCTCAATAGTGAAAAACTGAAACCATTTCCACTAAGATCAGGAACAAGACAAGGTTGCCCGCTCTCACCACTATTATTCAATATAGTTTTGGAAGTTTTACCCACAGCAATCAGAGAAGAATAAGAAATAAAAGAAATCCAAATCGGAAAAGAAGTAAAAGTGTCACTGTTTGCAGATGACATGATACTATACATAGAGAATCCTAAAGATGCTTCCAGAAACTTACTAGATTTAATCAGTTAATTCGGTAAAGTATCAGGATATAAAACTAATGCACAGAAATCTCTTTCATTCCTATATACTAGTGATGAAAAATTTGAAAGAGAAATTAAGTAAACACTCTCATTTACCATTGCAACAAAAAGAATAAAATACTTAGGAATAAATCTACCTAAGGAGACAAAAGATCTGTATGCAGAAAACTATAAGACACTGATAAAAGAAATTAAAGATGACACAAACAGATGGAGAGATATACCATGTTCTTGGATTGGAATAATCAACATTGTGAAAATGACTGTACTACCCAAAGCAATCTACAGATTCAATGCAATCCCTATCAAACTACCAAAGGAATTTTTCACAGAACTAGAACAAAAAATTTCACAGTTTGTATGTAAACACAAAAGACCCCAAATAGCCAAAGTAATCTTGAGAAAGGAAAATGGAGCCGGAGGAATCAGGCTCCCTGACTTCAGAATATACTACAAAGCTACAGTAATCAAGACAGTATGGTACTGGCACAAAAACAGAAATATAGATCAATGGAACAGGATAGAAAGCCCAGAGATAAACCCATGCACATATGGTCACTTTATCTTTGATAAAGTAGGTAAGGATATACAATGGAGAAAAGACAGCCTCTTCATGAGTGGTGCTGGGAAATCTGGACAGCTACATGTTAAAGAATGAAATTAGAATACTCCCTAACACCATACAGAAAAATAAACTGAAAATAGAATAAAGACCTAAATGTAAGGCCAGACACCATAAAATTCTTAGAGGAAAACATAGGCAGAACACTCTATGACATACATCACAGTGAGATCCTTTTTGACCTACCTCCTAGAGAAATGGAAATGAAAAGAAAAATAAACAAATGGTACTTAATGAAATGTAAAAGCTCTTGCACAGCAGAAGAAACCATAAACAAGACCAAAAGACAACCCTCAGAATGGGAGAAAATATTTGCAAATGAAGCAACTGACAAATGGTTACTCTCCAAAATATACAGGCAGCTCATGCAGCTCAATATCAATAAATCAAACCAGCCAATCTAAAAATGGGCAGTAGACTTAAATAGAAATTTCTCCAAAGAAGATATACAGATTGCCAACAAACACATGAAAGGATGCTCAACATCACTAATCATTAGAGAAATGCAAATCAAATTTACTATGAGGTATCACCACACACCGGTAAGAATGGTCATCATCAAAAGATCTACAAAGAATAAATTCTGGAGAGGGTGTGGAGAAAAGGAACACTTTGCCCTGCTGCTGGGAATGTAAATTGATACAGCCACTATGGAGAACATTATGGAGGTTCCTTAAAAACTAAACATAGAACTACCATACGACCCAGCAATCCCACTAGTGGACATATACCCTGAGAAAACTATAATTCAAAAAGAGTTATGTACCACAATGTTCATTGCAGTTCTATTTACAATAGTCAAGACATAAAACAACTTAAGTGTCCATCGACAGATGAATGGATAAAGAAGATGTGGCACATATATACAATGGAATATTACTCAGCCATAAAAAGAAATGAAATTGATTTATCTGTAGTGAGGTGGATGGACCTAGAGTCTGTCCTACAGAGTGAAGTAAGTCAGAATGAGAAAAACAAATACCGTATGCTAACACATATATATGGAATCTAAAATAAAAAAAGAGGTTCTCAAGAACCTAGGGTCAGGATAGGAATAAAGATGCAGACATAGAGAATGGACTTGAGGACACGGGGAAGGGGAAGGGGAAGCTGGGATAAAGTGAGAGAGTTGCAATGACATATATACACTACCAATTGTAAAATAGATAGCTATCGGGAAGCAGCCACATAGTACAGGGAGATCAGCTTGGTGCTTTGTTACCACCTAGAGTGGTGGGATAGTGAGGGTGGGAGGGAGACAGAAGAGGGAGGAGACATGGGGATATTTCTTTTTATATCACTGATTCACTTTGTTATAGAGACTTAACACATCATTCTAAAGCAATTATACTCCAATAAAGATATTTAAAAAATCTCTAAATGATGCAGTTAAGAGACTTGAAACATTTGGGATTCTCCTCTTTTATATTTTGAGCAGGAAAAAAAAATGCATTTTAGATTTGACCATGTTACTACAATGCAGAAAAAATGAGTATTTCAATCACTTGCAGATTAGTTCATATATCAAATTATGCATCAAATATTTTATGTATTTTGATAGTTTGCATATTTGTATACATCATAATATATTAAAATACATAAATTTTTTACATATAACAGTTTTATTATATAGTATAAT
This sequence comes from Orcinus orca, assembly GCF_937001465.1. Lineage (NCBI taxonomy): Eukaryota > Metazoa > Chordata > Mammalia > Artiodactyla > Delphinidae > Orcinus > Orcinus orca. The sequence continues at coordinate 138,072,493 of NC_064562.1, forward strand.
ATATTATATATTATGTATGAAATAGTTTATAGTATAAATCACAAATAGTTTATAGTAAATAATTCACATATTTATTTATAGTAAATAGTTCACAAATTGTCTCTATATTATACTATATATTTATTATATATTTCTATATAATTATGATATTATAGATTATATATATGTTATCATTTATGTATTACAATTACATACTTTTTATATTATGATATATAATTATATATTATAAAGAGACACTTGCTTTATCTAATAGTATTCTTGCTGTATGTTTTGGAATGGATACAGTAACAGCTTACCACCTCCATAAAACATCTGAAATAACTCACACAGATAGCTGTGTTTGAAAAAACATTTTCTGATTTTGTCAGTGTTCCATCTGAGGTGTTGGCATAACCACAATATAGGATGGAGAATCTCTAATAATATTTTAATCTGTTAAATCTTAAAATGGCTTTCTATTTTATTTTTGTCTCCAATTTAGTTTAAATCAAACTTAAAATTATCTGTATAGTCCTGCTATAGATAACCTATTTTCGAAGAAAGAATTGAGGCTTATTAAACATTTCGTACTCATAGGTCCTGAACATGGTTTACTTTCTTTGTGAAGTAGCATGGATGGAATGGAAAGAGATTGTGTCAGACATAACTGAGATTATTGCCAGCTTCATCATTTTAAAAAGATGTGGCTCTATTATAAAAGCCTCGAGAAATATGTCTGTTCAAAAGCATGTGCCTGCTTTCCTAGTTTCCACTGTTTCTAAGGGATTAGTTTCAAATTTTAAGATATAATGTATTCTCTTTCCCTCTGTATCAAGCAAGTTTACTTTTCCTATGTATGAGTTTGGTAAAATCAAACATAATAGTCCCAAATATTGTTCCATAAATAAGAAGATATTTATTCTCTAATGAAAACTTACTCCAATAATAATAATATGTTCATAAAGCAATGGAGAAAGAAAAACTGGAGGCTAGTGAAGATGTGGCTGGTGGAGCCATAGTCCAAGACCATCATCATGATGAGAACCAGCTTCTACTCTGATCAATTTTATTTTTTCTATAGTGTTGGCAGACAGTTTTCCATGGGTCACCAGTCTTTTATTGTTGCCTAATGTGCCAAAAATAGAGCCCTGAGTCCTTTTTCAGGATTGTCTTTTCATAGAGCACCCTTGAGGGATAAGGTATATCTCCCATTGTGATAAACAGAAAGTTTCTTTACTGCCTGCTATAAAATAACTAGATTCCCCAATCTCAGTGCTCTTCTACAGTGCAATCCACTTTGTTAAGTGTTTCATCTCCCCCCCATCATCCTCTGGAGACTTGGGAGCAAGAGGAACTGAAGCAAATACCCTGATGCTCATGTTGCTTGCTGTATGATGAGTAACACATTCCCTTGTCTCTGACCCAGGAGTCTTGTGTCTTCTACCAGTATCCAAAAAAAAGTGACAGACTAAGTTTTTAGCTCATCAAGGTAAGGTAAGATGAAATTTCAGAGGCAAAAGTTTTCACGATGAGGATGGGATCTTGAATAAGGTGACTTTCTGGAAGAGGAAGTAAAAGGCCCCACAAGCAAGTTTCAGAGTGAGAAGAAGACACCCTGAGATCTGCTAGTGAATGCTTTCACCCAAATTGTGAGCAAGGGAGAAGATGGTAGTGTCCCAAATGCTAATGAGACTGAGGACCAACAAGTAGAATGGAAGCAACAAGCTGCCCAAGTGGAATCTGGTTGTTTCCTAATCTCCTCTGTGCAGAAACAGGAAGAGATATCATGAATATGGGGCAGCAAACGCTATGGCCCCAGGTGAAAGATGAGGTAGCTATAGATGGTAAGCCTGGGCCCTCAAATGGCATTAGCAATGAGAAATTTACATTTTGATACAGAGCTTGGATGAACCGAAAACACAGGGGTCTCTTTGGTTGGGTTGTGTTCTGCTATCATGCCTCTCAAAACCAAAAGTAAATGCAAAGAGTCTTTCTTATTAGCATGGAGCCACTCTTTCACACAGTACCCCTGATCTCTCCTTCCTCCTTCTATGTCAACCTCAGCTGCTTTTAGGAGAAATATCCTTAGGATGAGGCCAAGATCTTAGTCCTCTCTTCAAAAGGGAACCAAGGCTAAATACACTTGTCTGAGTATGTTGGGGAGCTTTGGGGAGGGCTAATGCTTATGGTTCTACTGGATCCATGTACCAAAGTCACTTCCTACCCAGTCTTTTAGGCAGAGAAGGAAACTGAATTCAACCTATAGACTGTGGGACAAAGTCACTGTGGATGACCTTGTGGATGAGTGCTTTCAGCTGATTCAATTCACGATTGCAGTGGCTTTGACATCTGCACATACCATTGAATTGATGCATTACATGCTTCTACTTCCTGTCCCAAAAGAGTTACAGAGAATTCACCTTTTCAAAGACTGCCACGAGGGGAAAAATGTTAGTGAGACAGATCAATCCCTTCTCCCCTCCCACTTAACCCTCTTCCCTCTCCCTTCCTGGCTGGTCAAATAGAAACAAAATGAACTACAAGAAAGAGAAATGAAAATCACAGTTTTAGTTAAAGACTTAAAGGCTGCCAGAGTACTCAAAGAGATTGTTTCCCAGAAGAACAGTGCCGGCCAGATGAAGGTACCAATTACACCCCCTTTTTTAAAAATAAAAAGGCACATTTTAACCTGCTCCTAAGCTTTTGTTGAAATTGTACCCATGACTCGTGGAGGCTTGTAATGCTAGACTGATATCCTTATTTGTGAGTGCATCAGTTTGAATTCAATGACTAACAAAATGGAAAGTACTCAGTAGGCTTTCTTGGTCAAACAGGTACAATCTGTTCAGAGTGCAACTGGCCTGACCCAGGGACTTCTCAACTTTGCATGAAAACATGCTGCTCCTCTTTTAAGGAAACTTCATCCCCCACTTGATTGTCTAAAAAAATGCCATTGGATCAATAGGGACCTTAATCAGTGGGCACTGTCCACTGATACTGTCCATCAGTGAAAGTTAATTGTGTCCATGGATAGGAACAGCAATCTCGCCCCAATGACAACTCTGAAGACTAACTTTGGTAAAGGCTGGTCATCACAATGGGTTGAATTGGAAGCTGTGACCCTTCCCCTAGACAGTACTCCAGTGGATCATGTTATATTTTTATATACTATTATACATAACATGCATACACGTAACAGTCATATTTTTACTAACTCTTAAGCTGTTGCCAATGGCTTAGCCATCTGTTCTACTACTTGGAAGACTCCAAAATGGCAGATTAAAGATGATCCTCGTTATGACTGCAAAATGTGGAAGGCAATTGTGGTTGCTCATCTGACAGTCTGGGCTGTACACATAGATGCTCACATAAGGGCTCATTCTCTGATGAGAGTGAATGGAATCAGCTGCTGATCAAGCCTGCATTACTCACATTGGTGCCATTGTTACCTAGATGCATCATCACATAAGGCATGACTATTTCCACCATCATAAACTGGACACAATGTAAGAAGTCAAAACTTTCTGATACAGAAGATAACTGTAATAAAGGCTCCATTTTTTGATGTTTCATGGCTGCCAGCTTTTAAGCCTCACGTCTCACTCTTCCACTTCTGCCCCACATCTGGTCAAGCCGATGAGAAAACCTGTATGATCCCTCCTTTGATGCTGACAGGAAGTTCAAGCCACCCAAAGGAACATTACACTGGCTCCACCACCGAACCATCAAAACACTCCCAAGCCATTCTCCTTCCCTACTCTCTCAAGCCATTTCAGAATCTGTTTGAGAGTCACCTTGCTCTTCCTAGAAATCCTTGTCATATGAGTAATGAAACTTTTCACATCCTTTTGGTGTGTCTGCGACATTGTCAATGTCAACAACCAAACCAAATTTGGGGGTGGGAAGATGTGTTCTGTTTCTGTGGAATCTCCAAAACAGTTGGAGAAGAGAGCAGCATGGGTGTCTAGACAATGACCACCACCTCGCAGTGTCTTTCTTCTCTTTCTCTGACTTGCTAACTGCTGGTGAGAGTGCTCTTTGAGCTGCGTTGCTGCCTGCTGATAAGCTTGCACTTTAATTTAGGCTGTTTTATGTTGCATTTGCTGAGTTCTACTTAGCCTTTGTTATAGATTGAACTGACCCAGGTCAGAAGTCTGGGTAATTGGAATTTAGGGACAGGAGTATGAGCTTGGGGATGTCCTCTAAAAAGTTCTGGGTTGTGTATCTCTACCCAGACCAATCTGTGTGTAACAGATTGAACTGTGTGTCTCGATTCCACCATAAACTGTGCCTGACACTATGCTCAGGAGAATGACTCTTATTCTTTAACCATTGGTCATATGTCTCAACCACGCACTGACCCCATTCTGCAAAGAGCTCAAGGGCAAGGTTGATACTCTGTGCATTATGGGACCACCAGTGGTTGCTGGTATGGAAGAAGAATAGCAACTGTGTGACATTCTGGAATCATACTCCTAAAAGCAGATGACTCACTGAAACCTCACAAAATGCCTTTTCTGCTGCTGCTATTTATGCTTCTGTAACCAAAAAGATCTTGATCCTCAGAGTTTAGGGATTATCATAAGACCCTTGTAGCACAGTCAAAGGGTCACTTCAAACACTGCTCTTTGAAGGCCTCCACCCCTAACAATTCTGAGTCAAGTCACCTTGGTTAAATTCCTGAAAGTCATTTGATAAACCAAGGTCTGCTCCATCCCTGACAATGTCAAAAAAAGAGTTATTAACTATCTCAGTACCCACAACATGAAAAGAATTCCAACATCTTTAGGTCTTCTTGGGTTCTGAAGGCAACAAATTCCTCATTTACAAATTTTACATAATCCAGTTATACTGTTACATGCACATTGACCCATCTTGCATGGGACTTCCTCCAACAAAATCTCTAAAATCTGTCCAAGTTGCAATATAATAGGCATTTTGTTAGAGCCCCCACCAGAGATACCTTCACTACATAGGCTCTATCAGCCTCCTCTCATACCTCCTGGAATCTCTGGAACACCTGTGATGGCCATAAGTTGCCCATGGGCTTCTGATGCAAGAAATTGTGCTCTTTGGCCCCATGTTATATACCATTAGAGTGACAATTCTGGTCCATACTGGGCTGTCATGGAAATATAGGCTCTCATAAGTCCTAAACCCAAGATCTTCCATATCCAGCTGCTCATTATACCTTGGGTCATGAAAGTAGCACCGCAAAAGCATCGCCACTGAGGACTCCTGACACACGATAGAGCCAAACCTGAGCTCCTGGTATATTCCTCCTGCAGGAGGGGGTGGCCTTCCCTTTCCTCAGTCCTTTTCTGGATGCCATGGTGCTAAAGGAGGTCACCCCTCTCTCAGACTCTTTGGCTATTTATGGAGCACCTCAGGATCAGCTGAGTGAACAGAAAAAGGAGCTTGTAGAATTTGTGGATGGCTTCATCACCCTCACATATGATGAAGCTTGTTGCCATTCCTTCCTTAAACAGGATGCCCTTGATAAAGGATGAGACCCAAAGGTCACTATAATTGGCTAAACTTTAGGCAGTCACAGTAGCACTGGAAGACTTGATCAAAAATTGGCCCCATTTGAACATTTATACAGACCCATGGGCCATTGTCAATGGTCTATCTAGTATATTTAATGACAGCAACAGTGATTTCTTACCCAAGGCTGCTTCTTTGGTATAAAGAACTCTAGGCAACACTTGCCTGACAGATACACAAAATGTGAATCAAGGTCACATGCCTACTAAAGCTACAACACAAATCCTCACCAAGATATTCCTGATCCCCTTGGAAGTTTTATACGGTACTGATAATGACCAAGGCACTCATTCATTTCCCACAATGAACAATGTTGGACTTTTGAAAAAGGCATTTGATGGAAATTTCATCTCTTTTAATCACCTCAGGCTACAGACCTCATAGAGTGCCATAATGGCTTATGTAAACAAGCTCAAATTCAATTAAGTGAAAAATGGCACATGTGAGTCATCAGTCAACCATCAGGGGTCTGTTGTAATATGTCATCATTTTTTAATGTTTGGCTGTTGCCAGCTTTTAAGCTTCCCTCTTCCCTTTTCCATTTCTGCACTGTATCTGGGCAAGACAATTAAAAAGCCCAGGTGCTCCCTCTTTTGCTGTTTGTAGGATCTTCAAACCATATGTCAGAACACTCACCCTGGCCCCATTCCATAACCACCATAAAAACCCAAGCCAGTCTTGTTTCCCTGCTCACTTTTTTATTTTTTCAAACCTGTTGAGGAGCAACCTTGTTTGACCCAGAAAGTCTCATTGTGTGATTAATGAACACTGTTATATCTCTTGGTTTGTGTGTGGTATCATTAGTCTCAACAACTGAACCAAATTTTGAGTGGGGTCCACCTTGTTTCTGGGCAATGGCTATAATGCCAACTCTACCAGTTCTTGAAAAATTGACTGTATTTAACCCTTTTCAAGGTCACCATCTATGTCTTGCTATTGTTGAAACTTTCTAGTACAAATGATTGATCTCAGCCATAGCAAGTAGCCCTTGGGACCCTTGTAAAAAAACAGCGATGTTTTTAACTTTCCTGATCATCCATAGTTTGTAACAGTGAGCCTTTTGTTGAAAATCATCCAACAGTGGTCCAATAGTCAAGATATTCAAATGACATTCCATGTTCCCTAACATTTATAGGCATTTGTTATTACAGATCACTTGATAGACTCCTCAAAAATCAATACAAATATGTTTCTAACACTTCCTCTCTTACTGTCTTCTGGTTCACATTCTATAAGAGGGCAGTTTCGTCATTGAATGCAACTGTTCCCAGAATGGTTTATCTTCTTTAGTCTGCCTCCTGGATAATGTGAAGAAGAATGAAAGATGTAGGGAAGCCTATAGAACAATTTTGAAAATTCATGTTTCCTACTCTCACAATGTTTGTGCATGATGCATCTTTCTTTCTCCTAACAGTGACCCCAGGTAAGCCTGGCACTCTACATCCTCTGGGTAGCGGTCTAGCCATAAGGGGGCCTAAAGAATCCAAATTTAATTTTGGTTCAGCCACTTGGATTCTTTTGTTCTGACTTACATGGTCTTAGGTCATAAAGACATGGACTATACTAGTGAGTGCACTGCTCCACATGTCTTCCTTGTCCCCTTGGACCAAGGTGAGAAATATAATGGTTTTTTGTAAATTTTACAAAATCAGTCTTATTCCACTTGCACCTGACCCCCCAGACAAAAGCTTTGGTATGAGTAGAAAATGATTAGAGAAAAGGTATATTTATAACACAGGGGTGGGACACACTAATTTCGTGAACAGCAAATGAGCAACTCCGGCACCTGGGGGTGGCACACCTTAGATCTCAGAAGTTGCAAAGAAGGGGAATAATAAATGCTCCTTTTGTCACCTAGATACAACACTGAAACCTGATAAAACCATCATAGGGTCTGCCTGAGTAATGCAACATCTACCATGGGCATCTGACCCTTTACTGTAAAAACAGAGACACCCATGTGGACATGAACAGTTCTGAACTATTCTACTTCCTGATGCTATCAATGTGAACTCCTGAACAGGGATGCCCTCCCTCATATGTCTACAAAAATATGGCCCAGTCTGTTTCAGCTTGGTTGATACAAATTCATATTCTTTTCTTGATGTCTAAGTGCCTTTGAATTATGTCATATATGATGATTGAGGCTACAACTTCTAGGTGACATTGCCCATGTGTCTTAAACAAACTGTTATAATGTTCCACATTAGATTTAAGAACATATCTAGAACAGGGGCGACCTGTGTACATTTGGGTTATATGTTTGTATGTGGGAGATCAGGGACAGACCATTAAATGTCTTTCCATTGCAGATAGAGCTTGCTTTTTTAGCCCATGTATTGCCCCCTGTAGTTATTGGCAATGATATCAAAGATCAGCAAGTCAGTTGCAACTCCATTGCATGGTTCATAATGGATAATAGACCTGACCTTAGACTGCAGTCTGACTACCTAAAATACGACTTGCTGATCCTGCTGGAATATATTCACAGTTGACTGAGTCTGAGATCCTGAGGACGTGATTGAGGTCAGTACTGCAGTTTGCCATCATTCTCCTTTTTATCCTGTTAAGTAAATGCTGTGACAAATTGAATGGATTTGGGTGTAGCTTCTGTTAGTTAGGTTAATTGAAGTGGCCAATGGAGTAGTAAAATCATTTAGAAATTTGCTAGAAGCCAAGGTAAAGTAGGACTAAATGTTGGATATTGTTTGGAGATACCCAAGAGTCTTGGTCTTTCACGTTCTATGTCTTGCTAGGTGTGCCAAGAATAAAAGGCCCTGTCTACTCTTTACCTGGGCTGATTCTGAGGGTCATGTTACTCAAAAGGTTAGATTCTGAAGGGCTTTTTCCAAGTGTACATAAGGGTTGTGATCTTAAGACTCAGCTTGAGGGATGAGGTAGTATCTCCCTCTGGTTCAAAGAAGAGGATTAATTACTGATTGCTATAGAAAGGTGGATTCTCCCAAGCTCAGGGTTTTTCTCTTTAAGACATGCCACTGTTTGTGCTAGTGTTGTCTGGGGCCTTCTCATGCCCTGCTCCCCTGTTGGATTTGGGGACAAGCAGAACTGATGCAAATATGTTGATGTTTATGCTCCTTGCTGTGCCTTACATAATAAAGTCTTTGTGTCCGACCTGGGAGTCTTGTGTTTTCTGCCAGCATCCGTGAAACAGTATTAGACCAACTCATTAGCATGTAAGTTTAAGGTGAAATCAAATCCTAGACTCAACATGTAATACTAGGCATGTTCTCTGAAACTAGTTCTTTTCAACTCAGCTGTTGATTGGTCTTCATATTAGATACAGTTTCTACCTTAGTCACTAGCATGCAAGAAAGGACTGGGGTTATCAGTTATTTGCTTATCTTTTGGGAAGAGTGTAAGGAAACATCTTGAGCTGGAATTGGCTGCTGAATGACAAATGCTAGAGGAAGGCCTGGGTGGTTAATAGCAGTTAGAATTAATAACAGCCAATGAATTAAAAGCATTGGGAAATAATACTTACCCATGTTTTCTCTTTGTACAGTAGTTCCAAAATCTCTCTTTAAGCTGGCAATCAGATTTGTTTCCCTGGTTACAAAGACCAGCCTACTCAGACAGTTGGAGAGGTGACCATCCTGACTCAGCCTTAAAAAAAAAATTCAAATTTTGCATATGCATAGGTATTTATTTGTTAAGCTCTTGAGACTAGTCTTATTAGCTGTTAAGGCAGCTTTTAAAACAGTACTTAATTTTCATTTAAAATGATGTTAAAATATCAATTCCAAAGAAATTGTCATTATTTGAATATTTACTGTAAAGTAGGAACTATATTGCTGCATGCATTTTTTTCATGTATTCCATTAAAAGAAACTTATGAAATGCAGACTGTTATGTTCATATCCCAGAATATGAAATTGGGATTAGCAAGTTTATGCAATGTGGTGATACTTCAGAGGTAATATGTGGTAGAATTTGTATTTGAAATAAGATATTCCTGCTATTAAAACTTCTTCATTTAAGCATACACTATTTAAAATTGGTTTATTTAAAGTTAAATAATAAAAAGCATGTAAATGATTTCAAAATGAAAAAGAGTAAGACAAGAAATTCTTTGTACCCTCTTACTTCTTCCTTAAACTCTCAACTGTATAAAAGAGAAAGAAAGGGGCTTCCCTGGTGGCGCCGTGGTTGAGAGTCCGCCTGCCGATGCAGGGGACGCGGGTTCGTGCCCCGGTCCGGGAAGATCCCACATGCTGCGGAGCGGCTGGGCCCGTGAGCCATGGCCGCTGAGCCTGCGCGTCCGGAGCCTGTGCTCCGCAATGGGAGAGGCCACAACGGTGAGAGGCCCTAGAGGCACCAAGTGCGGAAGAAAGGAGTCAAGCTCTATAAACTATGACTTTTATTGCTTGAATGATAAGACAGCATGATTCACTTAATCAATCATTGATTTAATTTATAGTTCCCTTTACTGCATTTCATAAAATAGTTTGAAAAATTATAGTCAGAACATGTCTAAAGAAATGAGAATGATATATACTTTTATAGCCTTGAAGACTTCCTCAGGATGGGAAAATATATAATGAACAGATTTTATTTTATATCAAATTAGTTTATATGTTATAATGAGAAAAACCAGGTTACAGGTAAGATAAAATTTTAAACGGCCAAAAAGATAGATTTCCAAAAAAAGATAAACACAGAAAGGGCTGAAACCACTAAATTGTCTAATTTTGCATCAGGTTATGAATATAGGATCAACCCTTATGTCATCCAACGACACATTACTGAACTATGATATATTTTCCATAATTTGTTACCATGGATAATGGAGAGGCTTCTTTTAAAAATGTGGGTAAAGAACAGGTGAATGTACACATTGGATTGTATCCATAAAGCCTTAGTCAGGAGAAAGAAGCCATTCTGATTACTTTAGGAAATAATTTAATATAGAAATTATTAATTAGGTACAAAGTTATATTATTCAGTGCTAGAAATTTCCTGTCTCCTTAGGCATCAAATGGTCAAACTGTTTCTCCTCATAGATGCCTCATGCTTTTTTTTTTTTTTTTTTTTTTTTTTTGCGGTATGCGGGCCTCTCACTGTTGTGGCCTCTCCCATTGCGGAGCACAGGCTCCGGACGCGCAGGCTCAGAGGCCATGGCTCATGGGCCCAGCCGCTCCACGGCATGTGGGATCTTCCCGGACCGGGGCACGAACCCGTGTCCCCTGCACCGGCAGGCGGACTCTCAACCACTGCGCCACCAGGGAAGCCCTGCCTCATGCTTTTTAAACAATTTTTTAAAGAAAAACTTGAGGAAATAAAATCTAATCTGAGACCTGAGGGGAGAGCGGATTTGTTTAAGGAAGGGGAAGGAAAGGGTGCATTATAAGTCAAGGCAGCCTGGCAAGAAGAAGCGGGTAGCTTAATGTGGAGGAAGAACTTCACCCACATTATCCTACTTAATTCCAAACCCATTTATGGAGTATGCATGCTCATCTACTCATTATCTCCCTTTTTAAGAGAGTTAAAGGGGACAAAATAAGGCTTACTGATTTGCACAAGACCGCAGAGCCAGCAAATTGCAGCTAGATTTGAATTCAGGAGTATAAAGCCCCCATTTTAAATTATTAATGTGCTTCTCCATGTGTTATAACACTTTTGGAGGCTGGCTTAACCAGCAGAGACACAGAATGAATTGCTCTCCCAAGCACATCAGCAGTTGATAAGTACTTGAACTTCTTGTTTGGGATTGTTGTGCATTAGATCTGTCAATCAAATATTCATACAACTTTAATTTGCTCTTGATCCAGTGAAGATTTAATGAAGAACAAATCTTGTGTTTACTCTAGTGGTGAGAAAAAGGCAAGGTACTACATATTACTATTAAAAGCTGTCGCATGCAAAAATCTAAAATTTGCAGGTAAATATTTTTCTGCAAAAGAACTCTTTGGTTTTTAGGAAACAGTATCATTTCTCATGCCATAATTTAGTATTTTTCTCTAATACTTTAGGTAAAGAGACAAACGCTCAACAAAATATCTAAACTTCTAGCAAGTATCCAGGTTGGAAATCTAGAGTTATTTATTTATTTATTTATTTTTGCGGTACGCGGGCCTCTCCCGCAGTGGAGCACAGGCTCCAGACGCGCATTTCCAGCGGCCATGGCTCACGGGCCCAGCTGCTCCGCGGCACATGCGATCCTCCCGGACCGGGTCACGAACCCACGTCCCCTGCATCGGCAGGCGAACTCTCAACCAATGCACCACCAGAGAAGCCCTAGAGTTTATTTTTAATAGAATTTATTAATTAAGGCCTTTGATATTTGGTACTATCACCAAAAAAAAAAAAAATGTGTTTTTCTATCTATAATAACAATGAGGTTTTTTTTTTTCTATCCGGAAAATTGAGATAATAATACCAACTTTACGGGCTATTGCGAGGATTAGGGAATATATATGTGCATGGAACGTTCTCCAAGATGAATTTGAAGAAAGAGTGGGTGTAGGACAGACTAATGTGCTAACAGCACTTCACACATAGAGGTCAGATATAAGAAAGATCATGATGTTCTTAAAAAATAAATTGATGAACCAACTGTGATTTTTTTTTTAAGGGGTTAGATGTTCTCCTTTTCAGTGACTTGAAGAATGGTCTAGCTATTCAGAGTCTTTATTCTCTCCCGTTTGCTGGAAATAAATTATTTCATCCACTTCTTAAATACTGCATGAATTGTAGCTTCAATAAAAATTTATTTCCACCCCATAGGAGTATCCACCTATTCAGGAAATACTATCTTTCATAGAAGTTTGTGACTCCTTCCCCATAAAGATATTTTACATTGCAGGCTTCTCAAAGGCAAAAGGTGGGGAAATTTCAGACAAGGAGTTATGGTTTTAACCACCAGTCTCACCATTTTCAAACTCGATGACAGTCAGCAAGTATGGTGCTTTCATCAAGATGATGGAAATAATTAATTCCTACCTTACAGAGATTGGTTATGTTGAATTAGATAACATGTAAATAAATCATCAGATAGTAAACTTTTATTCAACTCCCCCAACCTTCCCATAAAGGAAATACAAAACTATCCTTCTCTAACCGTTTTAGTATCATGAAATGTCTGGAATACATTGTTCTTGATTTTGTGTTTATGATTTATATTATCATGATTTGTTTTGTATGGTTTCCTGGTAGCACAACTGGACCAAGACAGCATATAGCCATAATGGTATAATTTAATGTGCAGAACACCTCAAACACAGGTAGAGAAATTGAGATGAGAAAAATGATCCCCCTGGTACATTATGAATCTTATGCATATTAGGATGGAAAAGGTAGACTCATTATAATATGCTGAGGTAAATGAACAAAATGATGGCAAGATCTCTAAGCACATCAAAAGAAAGAGTAACAGCTTATGTAGATTCTGTAAATAGCGATAGTGACAGGATACAGCAAATAACATCAGATAATTTTAGAAGATGAATTGACTTCTCCTTATCACACACTAACTGGAAAAAGCAAATAATCTTTGAAAGAAACTAAGAATTGCTGCCAAAGAAAGTTAGCCCTGCAGCTGTGAAGGCCAAGGTGGGGTAGATGTAGAGGTATAAACATAAATACATTTTTTTTAAACTTAAAAGCAACTAGAATGACTTTTACATAGGAACAGGTCATTGGGTGCCGTAGATCCACATACTTTAGTAATCTAACCTTTACTTTATTATGAAATATACTGAGTATGAACCTAGAGGTGCAACTATTTTGTTAAAACTAACCCCAAGTATTATAAATCAGGAAAATCCTATTACTTCCCTTTTTTCCGGTAAATGGCATGAGAATTCTAATATCCTATACTGAAATCTTCTAAGACATTTCTCTATTATCATATCCTCTTATTAATTAGAATGGTTTAGTTTTAAATAGTTTGTACAGCCTGAGAGTAGCAAAACAATGCAACAAACATAGGTCTCTGATAGCCAGGCTAGTGCTTTTGAGGAATTGAAGGAAAGCTATAGGCATATTTTAAATTTTTCTAATTTAATTATTTAAATTGAAGCTTGTAGATAGGATAAAACTGCCTTATTCATGGTTCTATTTGCAAAGGCCCCCAGCAGGCTACTCCTTTCTATTAAACAAACAAACAAAAACTTATATAGGAATTTTTAAAGTAGTAAATTCATAGTTAACAATCTTCAGCATTCATTGTGCTTCTTCTAGGTAGAAATGTAGTAAACCTTTTCAAAAACTCTAATATTGTTCAGCAACTTCAGTATTAATTAAGAATAGGATTTGAAGAAAACATGGATAAAGTGATGGTTTTACTTACTAATCTGAGATTTTCCATTCTATGCTTTCTACTTAAATTCTTAGGGAAGAAAAATGTTCCAGTTGGATGTTTATATGGTGAAGTAGCATAACATATAACATGGTTCAACGGCAAGAAATAAATTTGTGTATCTAATGATGAGAAATAGCAAAATACGATTAGAGACTCGTTAAAAAAATGTTGATTTATTTTTTATAACAAGAAGACTAATTTCTTGGAATTAAAAGGAAAATATCATGCAACAGTTCTTTTAAAAGCCAGCTAAACTAGACATTAATTTCTTAATACTAAACTATCTCTACAAGTGCACAAAAGTCTCTTACATTTTTAAGTAAAAGATTTTCTTTGAAGTATTAGCATATATAAAGAAAAGTTCTCAAACCTTAAGTGTAAAGTCCAAAACATTTGTACATATAATTGCATCCTTGTTACCTCTACTCTGATCAAAAAATACTAACACGTCAGAAAATTTCTGTGTTCTCCTCCAGTCATGACCCCCCAAAGCAACCATCATTTTGATTTCTGTCACCATAGATTGGTTTTGTCTTTATAGAAATGGAACCCAGCAGTATCGTTTCCTACTCTGTCTAGCTTATTTTCTTCAACATTGTATCTGTGAGACTCATGCATGATATTCATAATATTGTATGTAGCTAGCAGTAGTCTGTTCATTTTTATTGGTGCATAGTATTTCACTGTATAATTATGAGACCATTTATCCAGTCTGAGGAGTATTTAGTTTTTTTTCCAGATTTTGACTATTATATATAATACATTACAAATATTATTGTATATGTATTTTGGTGCACATTTAAGATGCAGTTTGGTTAAGTATATTCCCAGTAGTGAAATAGCTAGATCATAGGATGTATGCATGTTAAGTAAGCTTTAGTAAACACTGCCAAACAATTTTTCAAAGTGGTTCTATTAATTTATACAGCACCATTGTAGAAAGGAACTGCTGCTCCCTTTCTCTCCTGCACTTGGTATTAACAGTCTTTTTAATTCTAGCTCTTCTTGTGGGTATGTAGAGGTGTCTCATTGTGGTCTTAATTTTCTTTTCCCTAATGACTAATCAGGTTGAGCTACTTTCCTTAAATCACTGCATAGTGATTTTCAAGTCTTTTGCTTGCTTATCCTTTTATTATGTATTTTCTCTTTAAGGTGTAGGAAACCTTTTATATTTTAGAAACCTATTTGTCAGTATATATAATACAGACTGTGCATATATGTAGTTTCACGTTTCCTCTTTTAAGAGTGACTTTTATGTAAAGTTCTTAATTTCAGTGCAGGCCATTTAATCAATATTTTTCTTTATATGTAGTTTATTATATCCTGCTGAAGAAATATTTTTCTGCTCCAAAGATCTATTCTCCTGTGTTATTTTCCAGAAGCTTGATCTTTTTAACCTTTCAGATTTGGGTCTAAAATTCTTCTGGAATTGAGTTTTCTATATGATATACCATAGGAATCAATATTTATTTTTTTCTCTGTGGCTACCTAATTGACTCTGGTAAACAATGATCTATTGTATCTATCACTGGAGATTAATTTCGTATGCTCCTGAATTTTATATAAAACAAAGCATTTAGGATATATTTTTTATGCTTGGCCTCCTTCATGCAGTATATGCTTTTGCAATTCACTCATCGTGTGGTCAATAGTTCACTCACTATTTTTATTGTAAGGTAGAATTCCATTGTATTAATATACCACATTTTGTTTAGCTATTTACCTCTTGTTAGGTATTTAGGTTGTTTCCATGTTTTGATTACTAGGAATAAAGCTGACATGACCGTTTATGTACAAGCCTTTTTGTGGACATCTGTTTTTATTTTTCTTAAGCCCATACTCAGGAGTGGATTTGCTGGATACCACAGTGAATGTATGTTTAACTTTTTAAGAAAGTATTAAATCTTTCCAAAGTAACTGTACTATTTTACACTTTTCTAACCCTGTATTAGGGTCGCATTTGCTCCACATATTCTGCAGCACTTGGTATTTTCCAAGCCCAATTTACCATATTATTTTTCTTTCTAGGTTAGTGATTTTGTGTCATGACTGAGAAATTTTTGCCTACCCTGAGGTTAAGAATATTGTATTCTAAAATTTTGTAGTTTTTGCTTTTGTGTTTACATCTATGATCCATTTTGACTTAAGTATTGAGTATGGTATAATGTGAGGATTGAGGTTAAATTTTTTCCTTTCCCCTTGTCACCTTTGGTAAAAATGACCCTCTCTCCCTCTCTCTCTCTCTCTCTCTCTCTCTCTCTCTCTCTATATATATATATATATATATGGGACTATTTTCAGACTTGGTTCTGTTCTTTTTATCTATTGGCTTATTTTAAAACCAGTAAAACATTTTCTTGATTACTGATTGATTCATAATAAATCTTGATATCAGGTAGTTTAAGTTCTCCAACTTTGTACTTTTCTTAAACTGATGTTCTAGATATTTTCACTTCCATATAAATTTTACAATCATCTTATTAATTCCCACACAAAACCAGGTGGGATAGTGGTTGGAATTCCTTTACAAAATAAATAGAACAAATTGGGAATAATCCATCTATTAACATTATTGCATTTTCCAATCTGTGAAAATAGTTTATTTCTTCATTTATTTAGTTATTCTCCCTCTGTCCTTTAGTTTAAAACTGGAGAAGGTGTCTTCTACAATTCAAACCTTTGATTTAAAATGCACTTTTATTTTTTATTTTTTTGGTCACTACAGAATCAGGGTCCTAAAGTTGGCTTTGTACTAATCCAGGGTTGAAAGTTAAGAACATATTTTATCAGGGTAGTGGGTTTAGGACAAGAGATTGTGATGATAATTGTATACACATTGTTCACATATAACACAAAGGAGGATGGAGTTTGTATAAAAAGGAATCCTTCCTTAATTATCAAAATGTACACTTATTTTGTAAACCATTTAAGGGAATATTTATGTACAAACTCACTCGATTTCACTTGACACATGGCAATTTGATCCTTTGGAGACCATATATGGTAAATTTAGTCACTGCAAAAATGGCACTGCTTAGGAAAGAACGCACATGCACGCACACGCACACACGCACGCACACGCGCACACACACACACACACACACACAGACTCAGAAGATAATACCAAAAAAGGCAACTCTTAAAATTGGGCAGAGAAAAACCAGCAAAATTTATATCTATTCCCTTTAAATAAAAACTGGACACACTTTATCACCAGAAGGACCTCATTTGGGGAAACTTACTCTGTATTTTATTAAGCATATAAACTTTGGGATCAGTTAAGTACCAGTTAGTTACTGGATTTTAATAAAAACCAGTTAAAAAGGCAAAAATCTACACTTATTCTTTATCATATGGTGTCTTTTCTAAATTTGTTTAGAAGCTGAATACTTAAATCATGACTGAACACAAAGCAAATAAATATTGTAAGTTTTTCATAGAGAAATATAGTTGGTCATTAATAAGTAAAATATTAAGGATATTCTAACACACTCTATCATGTTTTCTCTTCTCTTTTATTTATTTATTTTTTGGCTGTGTCCCACGGCTTGTGGGATCTTAGTTCCCCGGCCAGGGATCTAACCCTGGCCACAACAGTGAAAGTACCGAGTCCTAACCATTGGACTGCCAGGGAATTCCGTTTTCTCTTCTAATAACTAAACATCTGCCTTCATTGAGCAGTATAAAATATCATGACATCAGGCCATTTGAGAAAGATGAGCACATGTTCTCTATGAAGAAAGTTTAAAACTTTAGTAAAGATAAGAGAATATAATCTGATAATATCAGGAAACTTCAATGATATTTGATAGAGTGAATTAATATTATAAGGATCTAGATTCTTCTCAAATTAAAGTATGAATTCAATGAAAATACATTCAAATTGAAGTACACTTTTGTTTTGAGGAACATGATAAGCTTTCTCTGAAATTAACCTGGAAGCTTAAAGGTCCACGAGTGACATCTAATTTTGGCAATGGCAAAGTGGGCTCAGTAAAGAACTAACACTTCCACTGATAACAACCACAAAAGCTGAACAAAATATATTCAATAAACGTTGGAAGTTATTGGAAGACTATCTACAGGCATGACTTAAGAAGCTATGATCCCTTAAAGAGGAGGGACACATAAGGCAAGTGCCACATTCACATTAGCTTTTTACTTTGGGGCATTGTCCAAATAACAGGATAGAGAAAAGAGAAAGCAACAAGCTTGCAGGACTAAAGACAAAACTGTTGGCCTTCTGGGCTGCCAGGAAATTGGATCTTGAGTGGTAAAAATCCCGGAGAGGAAAGAACAGCCAACAGATGCCCCAAATCTTCCCTTTAAGTCATAACTCTTCCTTAAATTGAACATGCCCAGAGTAAGACTCTAAAACCCCTACCAGCAAAAGCAGCTAGGAAGCCAAAAATCTGGGGAGATATCCATGAAAAGTATGGTACTGGGAAGAGACTGCAGTTTAGGTCCTGTGAGTAGAAGCAGCCTTCCTAAATGCCCAGGGTTTTGAATTGGGACCCCAGACAACCAAGCTTTAAGAATAATGGCTACCCCTTGGAGTCTGAAAAACATCCTAAAATAAAAGCCCTAGACCTAAAGGCAATACTCAAATAGACCTATCCATCAAAATTTAACAAGATCAAGGCTTGCAAGAAAGATATACTTCATGTCATTACATTAGAAACATAACTTTTAAAACCACGTTTCAAAATGGCATTTTGGCTTGTATGATTCTAAGAAATCTAATAGACTTCTAGTACAACCCATCACAATAATATACCTGAAAAATTTTAATGTGATTCTATCTAAACTTCCTGTAAACTCCATGAAGGCATAGATTCTATGTCATATTTGATCATTGTATCAGCAATAAGCCATACAGCGCTATTATATGCATTCGATAAAAACTTGTTAAATTAGTAAAATATTTCTTTCAATTCATAACATTCACCCTGTCTGACACTTTTAGTCCTGGCTGCTCCTTGAGACCTCGTATCTGGTCCATCTGACCTTTCTTGCTGAGCTGCACAAAGAATACTGGTCTTAACTTTAAACTCAAGACTTCACTGTCTACTGCTTTGAATGATAAAATTCTTGACTCATCCTGTGTAAGAGCCAAAGTCAGAATAAACCATTGTATGCTAGATTATTGTACTACAGTCCTAGAAGGTATGAGTAAATGTTGCTTTTATAACTAAGTTAAATTAGTTATTTAAAGAATTTAGAGCAACATCTGGTACATGGTAACTACTTTATTTTATTTAGATTGTTTTATTTAAAGTTAATTTAGCTGAAAGGATTCCAGATACTTACAAAGAAAAAGTGGAGGACATGCATTGCTAACTGCTAATGATTAATATTTTTAATCAGATGAACTGTAATAAAAGTAAACACAACATTCAACAACTTTAAGGTTACAGCAGTGGCATATGAAAAAAGAATGTTTATCCTTTTGGAGAGCATTTAAAAAAATCACGCCCAGTAGTTTAGCACATAGAATTCATAACTTTTGGCATTATTATGTGCTAAAAGATAAGCTTACAAACCCACATTTGTAATCCCTTACTACTGTGAACCATGTGTTGCTTGAATCTTCATGGGAGACATCTAATTGGCTGAAATGATTCTCATTAACTATAAAGTCAGTTGTTTCCCAGAAAAGAAAGACATATTTTATTATATATGTAAAATATATAATGAAAATATATACTGATATTGGGAAAATGTATAATATATATGAGAACTTAGGTAGAAAAGCAAAAAATGAAATATGCTGTCCTCAACACCAGCTTCAACAATTCAGTATCATTATACTAAGTAAAGACCGACTATCAATGACTAAGCATGTACATAATAAGTGAAAGCAATTCTCTTATTTTCTTTTTCTAAAAGCGGGCAAACAGTAAAAGCATAGTTCTAATTTTTCTAATTTCTCTATTCTACATTGATGATACATTTCAGCACAATAAACTTGCTTGGAATAAAACATTTTTACATAAAATATTAGTAATATGTTATCAAAGAGCTTTAAAATTTTTTCCATATAGCCTTCTTTTTATGGCAAATTATATATTCCTTGAAGAGATTCCATTTTACTAAGGAAAAGTTTCAATATAAAAGATACAAATACACATCTGAATATTTCCTTTGTTGTATGATAAATTGACTTTACAAAACTATAAACTATTCTGAGCTTAAGGGCTTTTGGAAATAATGACCTTCATTAGAGTTTGTAATGCATTCTGGGTGATATAAAAAAAGGCGTCAGCAGAATAATTTCTCCCTTAAAATGATCACCTTCACTGTGTAATAAATTGCTTGCATATATTCATAAAAAAATCTCTGTGGAACATTTCAAATTCGTAAGCATATATCTTCACTTTGAAACTTTACAGGAAATGTATAGGTTACTATATTTATGACCAGATTACAGTTACTACATAAAAGGATATCTCTGCTTTGAAAAGTGTGCTTATGTAGAAATATAAAAGTACTTACCCATTACTTATCAGACTTAAGTCTATCAACTTAGCAGAAAGCCAGCCTTTAAATGTTTATAAATGAAATTATTTGAATACACATATTAGCTGGTCCTTCCACTGATCTCTTGTTCTTATATAACAGGTATATAATTTCATGTGTTCTCATTTCTTCTCATTAAGGATAAATGATCTTTTATACTATGATGGAAGATGAAAATATATTTTCTACCACTAATAGCAATAATAAATAGTGGAAGTATTATGGTCTCTTCTTAAACAGACTTTTAATTATCTATGAGTATAAATAATCTTATTAAATAATATTTCAAGAAAAATCTATTTCCTGTATATTAGGAATATAATGACTTGAAAAACTGAGCTATTTTTTAATATTAATATTTTATTGAGTTAAGCATAATCACTACTCATTTCAAATATTATAAACTGAGGATATATCTCTTACATAATTTACTAGGGAATTTATAATAGTATGCAGGATAGAAATACCAAAAATGAATGCCTAAATAAGTTCTGAAATTGAAACATCAAGTCATGCCTTTACATTAGAAATCTCAGCTTCTGTACTTTCAAACATTATGTCCCATTGAATTCATTACTTGCTGCCTTGTATTGTCGACCTATCAATCAGTTAATCAATCAATTATATAGTATTACATACACATGTATAGGTATATGTGTTTATGTAGAAAAATATAATAAAAGAAATAAATTTTATATGCTATATATGTATATATAATGTATATCCAATTTCATCTTCTAGATGTAAGATCTTTGTGGACAAGATCTTGTCTATACCTCCCTCAGCTGCTAACACAGCAATTTTTACAAAGCAAAGTTTCAGCAAATGTTTTTTTATCAATGTTTAAATAAATACTTCATTTTACACTTCAATTACTTAAAGGTTAAATAAGTAATAATTAAAACTAATATTTATAAGGTGGTTTCTATGTGACAGCCATTGTTTAATCTGCACTAACCCCTAAGGTGCCAAAGAATAAAAATGTTAACAAACAGTTTATATGAATTGTCAGTTCCTGATGATGGTCTAACCTAATTTAATTTTATTTTCATTTAGATAATTTAGATAGAAATTTTGGGAAAATATTCAAAGGAACAAAATATGAATTTAAAAAAATGAAACAGATTTATTACTGAAAAGAATAAAAAGTGGAAAATAATTAATATCAGCTTCTTCAAAGTTTGAATTACCTTGAGAATAAAGTTAGCCAAGTTAAAGCAAATAGAAATAAAAGTGATTCTAATACTTGTGTTGCTTAAAATACACTAACTAGGTATTCTCCTGGATTTGTACTATGGGACCAATTCAGCATCACTGTGAGATAAATGAGGTGTTTTGTTAGATCTACTTAGAATCACATGTCCTGCTTCCATTATCGTTCCATTCTGCAAAGCATGTAAGTATCAAAAGAGTGTCTCTAACATTTTACATGTAAAAACTGTTGCTTTCTTGAAAATATATTACTTTTATTTATTTTGCTTTTGAAAACAAATATGACCATAGATTATTTAGATTTTTTCAGAAATTAATTTGTATCTTTTACATAATTTTCTTTTATTTTCATTTAAGTAAAAATAGTATATAATGTACCCATGACTTTGCAAATTATCACAGTTTCATATAGAATGATTTAACAAGAACATCCTTCTCTTGATTTTGAGACATAATTATCTACATTCAAATCCAATGAAAACCAATATCTCATTAGATTCTAAGAGGCAAATTAATGTCTCTTTTCAATGTTTTATTTTGGAGCAGATGGGAATGCCAAAGCAGAAGCTGAGGAAGCACTTTAAAACAAAAACCAAAAACCAAAAAAACATGGTATTGAAGCTTTTTATAGCCATTTAAGAATAAAAAGAAAAAACTCCTCATCAGGGGGACAGTGATGTTTTCAATAGATTACCTTTCCTTTAAAAGTACAAATGGACAGGAATAAAGGGAAAAAAAACCCCTTTAATGTCATCCTTTTGAATGGCAGTGAGAGTTACTTTTACTGCAGACAGGCTACAGTAGCCTATATATTCATTTAAAAGCTGTGGCTTTTATTTTAAATATGATTATTTCCCCCTGTGCCCATAAATTAAGGGCAGCTACTATTAAATTTAATTACTTTCTATATCAGCATGCAGCTGGGGAATATTTCCCTCTCAAAAAGGATGATTAGAAAGAGAGAACTCTTCTAAACATAGATCATGCTCTCTTGTTTACGTTCATTCATAGATCCAAGATCGAAAAATGGAGCCATACAATACAAATAGAAATTTGGTTAAAGAAAATAAAGGCCAGATTACATACAATACCTTGACAGAACTGCTGTTAGTAAATCTGAGTATTTTCTTTATGGATATACATTTTGTGTAATGAGCAACAGTGATTAATTATCATTCCCTATCTACTGAGTTGGAAAACAAATGATAGGATCTGTCTCAGTAATAACTACCATCTAAAAAATGATCATGACTTTTGGCACATTATTTTTTCAGCATTTAGGTTACAGAAGTCTTGTAGTGATTAATCAAAATGACCACGAACAATATTCATAATACTCTTGAAGCAATGAGATCTTCTTTGTATCTGTATTATAAAAATGAGAAAAGCATGTTTATGATGCTTTGGAATGTATACCTCACAGTGATGCAGTTACACAAAGATACAAACCAAATTAAGAGTGATTTTTCCAATAATTGCAAGCATCGTTCCTGATCTTGTTCATAAAATTAAGTTTAGTTAAACTTAGTTGTGTTGAGAGTGACAAAAGTTTGAGAATTTACTATCTTCATTTCTTCTATTTAAAATTACCTAAGTTTTTCTACCCCAGACCATAACAACTAAAGTAAGTCTCTTTCATATCAAGATAATATATGGAAAGGTAAGGACAGGAATTACTGTATTAAGATATATCTAAGTGTGTTGTGTTGTATATGTAAATATAAAATAATATCAAGATTTTTTTTAGCATTTAATAGAAAATAGTAAGTTGAACCTTTTAAGATAGTTCAGATTGAACTGAGCAACAGAATCTCGATGGACAGCAAGAGAGAGAATGAGTGTCAAAATAATAATAACAGTAGCAACAATAACAATAATAGATTAATAGAAAAAACTATAGAGACAGATAATTTTTTTTATAGTTAGAGTAAAGAAAATAGAAAAGATATTGAGAGGAAGGAACAAAAGTTTTGCCTTTCTCTTCTGAGAAGGTAGTAGACAGCTCTGCATATGAATCAGAGTTTCCAAGTAATGCAGATAGTGAGCCACTGCTGAGAACAAGGATCTGGAAAGCCACCAGTCAACAGACAAACCAAGGAGACTACAGACCTTCTAGAGGGATTCTCCAGAATCAGCACAGCAATGCTCTCCACAAGGCCCCCTTCTTGCCCAGATAAGACTGGAGTCTTTTCACTCTCAGCCACTATAATTGAGATGAAATGTGTTTGAATAACTGGTACCTGCTAGCCTGATGGACCAGTTTGTTGTATTATTATTTTTAATGTTTTTTATTTTTTTTAAATTTAGTTAGGTGTCTCAATTAGAATTCAGAGATCCATGAGTATTGCCTTCAAAATTGTCACACCGGTAGGTTATGTAGATTTTTAAAAAAATTAATGACACTTATCAAGTCAGTTGGAGAACATTTCTTTTAGAATTATTTTCAGAGTCACTTTGAAGCCACATCCTCACCAGCCTACTTCCAAAACAAATTGGTGAAAATAGGTTTGTAGCTCATCTCCTAGTAAAGGTAGAAACATTTTCAAAACTTCTTAAGCTACCTCTTGGAAGGAGCTTTTGTTCAAACCCTTTCACAATCAGAATGTCTAGTCTGTCTCCAAAGAAAGTCCATTCAATTTTATGTATAAGAGTTTTAATAGTCTAAACACATCCCCCACTCTTTAGACACCAAGGATTTGGGGATATTTCTAAGCCTCAAATTCACCTTCAAAGGATGGCTCTTTGCCACTACTTAGTAATGTCCAGTGAATTAGCTTTTCCTGCTCAAAGGTAGATGATAGCTTTTCAATATACTCACAAGATCATACAGAGAGGATATCTCTTATTGATATACCCAAGGCCTTTCTTTCCCTATTTTTAACTGTACAGATAGATTCTCTACAGGAATAGGGATATTCAAATTGTGAATTATCACAAAGAAAATTAATATTACTTTATTTTACATAAAAATAGATATTTTCAAATATTATTAGATGTTAGTTATAAGATACTAAATCAATTATGTCATAAAGTACAGTACAGTGTAAAGAAATTTCTGAATATTTTACCTACTTCAATAAAAACAATTTTAGTAGCAACATAATTTTGAAGTAAAAATAGAAAACAAAAAATTTTCATATCAACCTGATATACCAGTGTTGAATTTTTTACATTCCCTACCAGTGCTTCTCTATATGCATAAATAATCTTACCTAGTGGTCATTATCATTTAGATATAATGTCAATCACGTTTTAGTAAATACATTATTAACATTTTAAATCTAAGAACATTTGCAAGACCCTTTAAAATAATACCTATAAATAAACATAAATGAATCAAAATTTTTTCAAAGGCTTTAATTTCTGTAACATTAGCACCAATGCCTTAAACTAATTTAGAATTGTCATCATTGCCAAACAAACAAGAACAAGAGCTTTGAAAGTTGTACTTGTAACAATTATTCATGCCATTTTCTCTTCACCAATTCAGTTAACTTATACCTGTATTTTTCTATATAATCATATTCTAATCAATATTTCTCACAGTCTGAATTTTTTTCCAGATTGCTAATGACTATGTGTTCTAGTTTTTTCCTCACAATGCATTTTTATAGTCAAATCACAAAACAGTAGATGTCTTTCTAAAAATTTTTGGTTTTATCTTCTCTCTGTCTCTCTCTGCTTTGATCACTTCCCCCTTTCATTCAAACCCACACAATTGTACATCAAAAAAAAAAAAAGAAAACCACAACACAACACAACAAAACCAACCACCCATTTGGCAGGGCAAGGAGAAGAGCTGGATTGCGGACCTGCATTCCTGTGCTGAATTATGAGCTAGTGATGCACAGGAGTTGTTTTTCCTGGTTTTGTAATCTCATGGTTCAGTGATAACTCCACAGGGATCAATGAACAAGGATGAAAGAAAACATAATGAAAATGTTCCCGTCATGAGACCATGTTATAAGCAATATTTGAAAACCTTGCTAACTTTTAAAATAATGTTGCTCTTTGCTGTTCACAAACTGTAAAACTATCCATGCAATTTGTTATTATAAAATTGACTCCAAAATTACAGAAATATTTTTATCAATGGCTGTGGAAATCAAATCAATAAAGATTTCCAAATGAGCATGTATAAAATATATTACAGAGAAGCAGCTGGAACAGTATCACTTTGTATGCATATATGCATATATGTAGAGATACATATCTCATTCCAAAAAGACTTAAGAGGGTTCATAAAATTACATGAAATGAAGCAAGATAAAGATGCATTTAAAGTACAAAAATGAGGTAAACAGAAAATAAAAATACAAAAAGAAAATAGAGCTAGAGTGAGGATGGTATAAAAATCATATTTATGAAGATATACATGGCAGAGAGGTATTTTTTACTTCTCCAAGGCTATTTTTATCCCCTTTCTGTTCTGTGTATTCCTAGCTTTTCACTTGTGTAATTCTGGTCAATGAGATTGAACAGAAATATTTTGAATGACTTATCAAAAATAATGTTTACTTTCTGATAACTGTCAAACAATTTTATATTATTCTCTGACTAAGAGCTTTCTCCCTTGCTTTATGTCTTTGAATATGAAATGAGAAGGTAATGTTTGGAGCCCTTGCAGTCATTTTGTGGCCATGAGAACAGCAAAGATTTCAGCCTCATGCTTTGAAATCATAAAGCTGTTACAAAAATATCAACAATAATGTACCACAAGCTTGTTATGGGAGAAAAAGGCATCTCTGTTTTTGTAAACCATAACTAATCTAGTTTTTGGTTTCTTGTTGCTGATCACATATTAATTTAAACAAACTATATGATGACTAAAGTGTGACCACATTTTTGACTTTGTTTTTAACATTCAACATGACCAGTCATGATATACATTGCTTGTAAAAGATTAATAATGTTCTTCAGGTTTCTTATTAATGAACATATTATGTGAGGTTGGGAGCAAAATCCTTTCTAAGCACAATGACACTGAGGAGAAATCCAGGCACCTTTTTAAGAATTTTGATCCTTTATAGAATCAGGTGAGAATAAGGGGTTTACAAGGTTGATACTTAGAGATTGTAAAGGAAAGCATAACTTACTATTTTCTCCACCATCACCCAAGAGAGTCATCATTCTTGCATGAAAGCCTTTAAAACACAAAAGTTATCAATCCATGACTCATGGTGGTGGAGTTAATTGTTATATCACTGTTGGGTAGGGGAGTCACAATATTGGCATAAACATCAAACACTGGCCCTACAGAAAAGTCATTCTTACCATACAAGAAAGCAAAGAATTCTTTTTTTTTCCCCCTTATTTTTACAGTCTATGCTCTAGAAATGCAGAGAAGTATATCTGAAAGAGGAGCCTCTCATATATCATTTCCATACCATGATTGTCAACAGAGCAGACAATGATTTTAACCATTTTTGTCTACAAGTAAACAGTTGCATAAAATGTACTAATCAAGCAGAAATTATTTGACAATCCAAAAAACCAAAATTGTGCTATGTAAATGATGCTTCTTTTAATTAATACTTGAATGCCAATGGGAGATAAGCAGAATGGGGAAGTATCTATCCTTAGAACTTTTGATATGGGACGGATATGGAAAAAAATGAAGAAGATACAGAACATATTTGTAGATCTTTCCTTCCTTGGATCATCAATTCCCTCTTGAGAAAAAAATAGTTTTAAAATTGACTAAAGAATTAGCCTTTTTTATGAAGTCTTGTGAAAGAAGTAGTGCAGAAAATATAATTGTCCTTTAAATCATTCCTTTAACTATTGGAATAAAACAAGAGACTAACAAAGATTCTGGAATGTTAAAACTAGAGGGGACCAGAGAAACCGCCTAGGGTATCCTTAATGTATTTAAGACAATGAAAGAGAAGCTTGAATAAAGCGTCTACAGCTGATGTCAGAAAATGAGTTATGGTAATTTAACTATTTTCATATACAGGTGTATGTATAGCTTTAAGACTAGAAATGCTATTTTTATCAGTCAGAATTTAAAGTATCTAAAACACAGTATAATTGTATTTATATAATTTAATTTGAATTAGATTGTTGATGTCAACAAAAGATTAATCAACATTTTTTATTCATCAACAGTTGGGAAAAGCTAAGACTAACTGATACTATTTTGAGACTGCTGTTGCTTTCTTCCTTTTAAGGAACTGTCCTTGACAAAAGTTTACTTGATATTGAATGTGCTATTTCTAAGACAATTAACTTCTTACATCTGGATTGCTGTAAGTAAAAATTAAAGGATCACTAGATGGACTGTTAATCCCATGAAGGAACTAACTTTTTAAACAAAGATATATGCTTCCAGATACGAATTAAAAGAGAGTCGATAATATATACAGTATTAAGAGAAGTGTGGGATGAGTTTGAATAGAGTTTCTTTACAAGTATAAAGTTACTTAAGAATTTGATATTCCTCCTTTACTCCAGGATGCTTTCTTTGAAGAGCAGAGATTCAGAGTTTATTTTCTTTCGTTGCTGTCTGCTTGTTTCAGTACTACTCTTTCCACTTTATTTATTTTATTATTTATTTGTGAACTCAGCTGGGTATGAATAACTAGACTTTTTTTTCCTTGAGTTTTCTCTTCCTCATAAACTCAATGGAAAAAATTCTCTCACTCCTGTAAGAATATTATAACTGGCTGTTGAATCAATTACAAACACTAATTCTACACCTATTGTATGTCTTTAATGTTGAGGACTCTGTTCTTTTCCTACTTTCTAATAAATATCTTGGTTCTATAAATACAGATAAGAATGCATACAATTTACCACCAAGAAAAAGTCAACAATCTCTCAGTCTAATCCTTCTCTCTGTTTTTTCATCCTTATATACTCTTCCCCTCTTCACACTTCTTACTCAGTTGAGTCAGGTCTTGCCTATATTAGCCAAACAAACGTTTTCTTAAACCAGTTTCCTACCTAAAAATGTCATCTTATTTCCCTTAACTTTTCATGCCAACTTGTTTTAGTCTTCAACAAGAAAAAAAAAGTAAAAAAATAGAAAGAAAAAGGAAATGCCACTGCCTTATTTCCCCATTTCCTATTCATTCTTTCAAACAACTGAACTAATAAAATGGCTCTGCCTGAAATTAACAAAATTCTGGCTGTCCAGAGTCTTTGGTGTCTTGCCTGTCTTGTCTATGACGTTTTGAAATGTTAACCACCTCTCCTTTCTTTATCACTCTAACGATTTTCTATCATTTAACTTCATTGTCTTCCAACATCTCTAAGTCTTCTCTTTCTCTTCAGCATCTCATTGAATACTTATTCAGTCCGTTCTTGTTCTAGACATAGAGCTTATCACCTTATCGACATTCTCATTCTGCCATTTAGTGTAGATTCCCCCCCTGAATCCTGTTCTTAAGCTCTTTCCCTTTTCTTCCTTACCATGTTGTTTTTAAATTCCCTATTTACTTCTATGCCTTCAAATAGCAACGCCATGAGAATTATCTCTGCATTTTTATGGAGAACCTCAGCTGGTTAATATACTTTTCCCTCAGACACTTTATCCTGTACTTTAAATTCACCTGACCACAATTGAATCTCTAATCACTGATTCTGCTCAGTCACATGGCATAGTGCAGCTCCAGTGATAAAGCTGAGATCTGCACCCAGGCATACCTGGCCACATTCCTACCTTTGCCATTGGTGATCGGTGGGATATTGGGCAAGATTCTTACCTGTGGGATACTGGATACATTTTTACCTTTCCTAAGACTTATTTTCCCTAGTAATATGATGAGCATAATAGTGGTACTCCTTCAAGTTTGTCTGAAAGACTAAAAGAAGGAGAGTTCAAAAAGGTAGAAAATGAATCAGGAAGTGCAGAGGAATAGAAACAAATGGAGCAGAATGTCCCAAGATATGGATGGTTCACAAAGACAAAGTGAGATGAGGACCTTGGGAAAGCCATTACATCTGACAAATGATTTGAAAGTTAGTTCTTGTTTTATCTGTATTTGGTAGGATTTCTGCATGAAATCTTTACTTTGGCTCATAGTACAGCCACATATTTTATTCATCTCTCTTAATACAATAATTCAAGTTCTAAAACAAAAGAGGAAATTAGTTCACTCTCATATCTCCAAGTTTGTATATATACCAAAGCCATTATTTCATGTAGAAAAGCATGGCAAGACTTCAGATTCATAGATATATTTGTGCCATAGATATATTTGTTTTGTAATCTACAGTATTTTGTGATTGTATACTTTAACCTAATTTGTTTATATTTCTTATCCCTATAAAACTGGAAACTTTTTTGACTAACAGTTTAGAAAAGGTAAATGAATTAATTTAGTGAATAAAATATGCTATACCAGCCAGCATTTTCTTGGGAAATGTTCTTAGACTATTATAATTGAATGAGAACAAAAACAGTCACATTCATTCTGTGGAGAAATGAATAATTTATGAAGTTAAAACATTCTCCAAGGTACGTAAAGTTCTGATAGAAATCATTGTGTTTCCACTCTTTCTCTGTAAATCTTTGATATCTATAAAATATAAATGCACATAATATATACAATATATAATAAAATATAATGATATACATGTAACATAATACTAGATATATATTTGCCCATCAAAATTTTTAAATTAGTTTTCACAGATGAACTAACTTTTTCAAAGCTTAGAACAAAAGGTGGACTGCTATACTTTGATACAGTAAGTCATGTTTTCCCGCTTGTTTATCCACTAAAAGAATTCCCTTTAATTATTTATCTTAAGCACCTAACATTTAAAAGAGGATATTTTTTTCACGATTTATTTACATTATCTGATTGATTTTTAAACTATGAACACACATTCCTATTGTCATGCAAATTTTACTTTTCATCAGTTCATGTTAGTTCTGAGACAATTTCAAGGGTGATAATGCCATATACACAAATATCTGATTAAATAGTCTATCACCTGTGGTTGTTTATTCTCTGTTAAAAAAATCAAGCTACCAAAATATTTCTCCCTTTCTCTTACCTTGCCACATACATTTATTTATTTTCAATTTTCACTGACTTCTGTAGAATGGCTTGTGATCAGGAAGGAGTATTTGGCCTAGATGATCTCTAAGGTCTTTTTTGGTTTTGACATTTTATTGCACTACACAGTTCAGTTCTTGCATCAGGTAGGTATAATACTTGTTTTTACTTAATCCAGCTTTTTCTTCTGTAATGTAAGTTTCCTTGACAAAGGCCTAACAGATTGCTGGTGCTTTTAACTTTTGGCTACAATAGCATTATAAATAAATAGAACCTAAATGATTCTTAGAGACTAAGATTCTTTTTTAGCTCCTGAGTCCTTTAAAGAACATTTATTTGATGCCCACCAGGCACTACAGCTAAAGTACTTGGTAGCTAAATGAGTGCACTATTGGAAATAGAATGGAGGGGCTTGGAATTTTTCTATTTTATGGTACCCTGAGAAGGTTCTAAAGAGCAAAGTTTGAAAATCACAGACAGAATAAACCATTTACTTTATTTCAAGACTTCTGTTTGAATGTCTGATTTATACACACAAACACTCCTTTTTAGAATGAAGAGAGAGTTGCCCCTCCTCAGATGATGCTTAGTCCATTGATAGGTTTCAAAGGAGACTGCAAAAAGAAGCACTGCACCTAGAAAGTGATCAATAAACAATGGGAATTTCATAGTTATTGATACTATGTTGTTTGCTTTCCACTGATTATTTTTTAGATCATTTGCCTGTGCTATTATTCAACATGCCCTCTTGAAGTTCACTCATGCCACTTACACAGCACTCTCGTTTTCCTTCTCAAAACCAGGACACTGCCTCCCCGTTACACATTTTAAATTTTATAAAAATGCTTTTCTTAATTTTAGTGTAACTTTTGATATATTACAAGAATATGTGTTAAACCCTTATACCTTACTTATGATGCATACTAATGATGTAGATAACTGTGAACATACAAGAACTAGAACTGTCAACAGAACTAGACACACTTAGCATCCAAACCTGGAGAAATCATTTGCCAACTGCTAATCTAATTTGTTCATTGAGTTTTATATTTCGATCAGTAATGATTTCCCTCCTCAAGTCCAGTTTGATTCTTTTTTCGGGGGGTGGGGCATGCTTACTTAATGCCATCTTCACCAGCAGGAATTGAAGCAGCAGTGTATTCCCAGCTGCCCTAGATCGGAACCCTCAGGTTACGGGAGCAAGTCCCTCACAAGCCAGCTACGGGTACTGGGATTCCTGGGGTGATCCCTTCTTGGGCCGGGCAGCGACAATCCCCTCCGAGTGGGGAGGCCACTTCAGCTTCTGCACCTGCTCACTCTTGTGGGTGTCCTCGCAGTACGGGGGCTTCTGGGTGGTCTTGCAAGTACGAAGTGCCGCCATGCGGGTCTCCTGTGCCTTGAACTTGAGTGGGGATAGGCCGATGAGTTGGAAGAAGTGGGAGCCATCACAGAAGGGCTGCTTCTTGCTGTGGCCACACGCATACTACCTGTAGGTTTTCCCAGCCGCCAGCTCCACCTTCATGGGTATTTTGAGGGTCACCACGGACTCGCCTGGGGCTTTGGGGAACCATGGGGCCAGCCAGGAAGAGATGTCTGCCTCTGGTTCAGCTTCCAGGCCACCGGCTTCAGGAATGCCCTCACACTGCACAGGCTGGCCCTGCGGCTTCCAGCGCGCCGCTCTGGCTCCGCCTCGTGCCCTGGTCACCCAGTTTGATTCTTTAACAAAGTTAACGGCCATTCGTCATCGCCTCTAATTACCTGTTCACCTTTGTGATTCCATCTTTTACTTCTTTAAGCACAGTTATATTTAGTGTTATGTATATTTTACATGATCTTTGGGTGAGGGTGGAAATCTGTTTCCTTTACCCATTGGTTTGTGTGCACGTTTATTGCTCGATGCTCATCTGTTTATCTCCACCAGTTCTCCTTTGGGATGCTTTCATCGGCAGTAGACTTTGGTCCACTTCTGCAAAGAGCTAGGGTTTGCCAAAGACCCAGGAAAACTTTACTCCCTTTCCCAGCAGTGGGGCCCAAATCAATGAGAAGTCCCAAATTCAAACACTTACCTAAGCAGTGGCCCAAGGCTTATAGTACCTACTGGGCTGGGTTACTCTGAGCACCTGTCTTAGGGGAAATTCTTCCTCTCCTGTCTATCTATCCATAGTTTTATGTCCCAGCTCCAACTCTAGAGGAAGTGTTTGGGGGGAAGGAGGGAGATGCAGAGATAAAGTGGCAAAGTGGCAGGGGTTTTTTTTTTGCTTATTTTTTATTATGTTTTTGAACTCCTCTATGTTTTGCAAGTCTAGAATTTTTTTTTTCTTTTCTATTTAGGATCTAGTTTTCTTGAAGCAGGAGGTTTCTTACGCCATCTAAACCACCGTAATGTCAGAAAGGAAAGTACAGTCTGGAACTATTTCATTGTCTGTGTGTTTTTAATATGTATATCTGATTGAGAAATTGCTTCTTATATCCAGATGCAGAGTTCGAATTTCTTCTGGGACATTTTCCTATACTTTTTGTCTGAAACTAAAAATATATTTTGAAAAATATTTTAAAAATTATTTCTAAATTAATTTTCTTTCACAAGCTGTTTTATTCTTCTGTTCTATTAACTCTGCAACTAGATTACTGTAACTTCCCATACTAATAACTCAAATCTGTTGATCATATTTACTCTCTTACATTGGCTATTGAGCTTTGAAAACATACAAACTTGAATTATATTTCTTTGGGAATCTAATGGAGACTAACTCATTCTAAAATATCCCTTTCTGCTCACAGAGAAAATAATTTTATGTCAGAAAGTAATGACTTTCTGAACTTATTCTGATCATTCACTGTGTTTTAAACATGATTCTCATATTTCTACATATTGGATAGTTGAGTCTGGAGGCTTGGAATAGTGAGTGGGTCTCATCATTCTAAAAGTTGCCTAATAAAATGTACTCCACTTTACCATAATTTAGACTTTGTTTTAGATCAGTTAAATTTTTTAAAGTAGCATTCTTTTGAAGGATTTAGACAACTTCATTAAATATTGCTTTCAACGTAAAAATTGCTTTCAACCTTAGCAACCAATGGAATAATTAAACTAAAAAGCTATAAAATAAGAAGCTAACAGTTTATTATAAGACATAACAGAAGTGTAAATTAAAGATTAATTAAATAAAACTAGTGAATAAGAATTTCATTTTTTTCTGTAACCCTGATGAGTAAATTAAGTATCCTTGACAGATTTTTTTTTTTAGTACCAACAACTTCATGTATAATACGTTGTAAAATGGTTTAGCCTGGAATACATTAAGGAAAACACCTTGGCTAGAATGCAAGCCAACACAGTTGAACCCATATAGTCCAAACAAGAAAATCTGTTACATACTTTCAGGAGAAGAATAAATCAGTATGGAGTCAAGGCTATCATGCTGTAAGTGTTTTATAAATAGATGGATCAGAAAGTAAAAGGAGAATGTCACAAATTTGGTAACAAAGTGACATTGATCTAGATAAGAAGCTAAGGAAATTGTAAATGCATCAGAATAATTTTGGTTGCAAATAATCTAAAATCCAATTTAGAATGGCTTATATACCAAAAGGTGACCTATTCTACTGACTCATAAATTCAGCAACTCAGCAGTGTTGTTAAGGATGTAGTTTCTTTCGACTTTGCCTTTGGGGATGAAAGTTTTAACCTCATTCAGGGCTCCTTCATGGCCACAGGTTGCCTGCAAAGATTGATAACCATGGCCAAAACTTCCTCAATGATATCCAAAAAGGGGGAGCAAGGAGAGAAATTTCTGGTAGTTCTCTTGAAGAACAAGGAAGCTACTTTCCTAAACGTTTCATCACTTCAACTGAGTCATTCTCCCTTCCCTGAATTAATTACTGTGGGAGAAGGATGGACTTTGCTGAATGACTTAAACAAATCAGGGCCCACCTTTGGTGTTGAACGTAAGTTCACGGACTTTACACAATGAGAAAAGGATGCATCACCCAATGGAATATTGGGAATATTTGGCAGAAGAAGAGGAAACAATTTGGGGTGATATAAACAGCAGGTATCTACCAAGCATAGAAGAGATGATTGGGTCTGAGTGAAATTTTTCTCTAAGCATGTACCTCTATTAAATCCTTAGTCCCTACTTCACTTAGTTGTGCTTGCTTCCCTCCTATAGAATGGCTATATAGTTCAGTGGTTAAAAACTGATCTAAAGCCCTGGTATGAGTCAAAAGCCTGACTCCATCATTTACTA
The DNA here is from genome assembly GCF_937001465.1 of Orcinus orca. Taxonomy (NCBI): domain Eukaryota; kingdom Metazoa; phylum Chordata; class Mammalia; order Artiodactyla; family Delphinidae; genus Orcinus; species Orcinus orca. The sequence goes on from NC_064562.1 coordinate 138,107,331, forward strand.
ACTACGTGAACTTGGTCAAATTACTTAATTTCTCTGTGCTTCAGTTTCTTCAGTTTATATTGTATATAATAAGCGTAGCTACCTACTGTCATTATTAGGTAGCTTTTATGAGCTAATTCATGTAAATTATTTAGAACAATGCTGACTGTATAATTATTATTAAATGAAACCTAATGGTTGCCATAAGAGATAGGATTTTGACATATAGTATATATGTATGTGTATATATGTATGTATATATAATACAGATTATAGAATATGAATTAATCTTTAAGCATCTCTCAAACAAAAATGCTTCTCTCAAACAAAAATCTTGCTTTTTCCCTATCATCATTTTGTTTAAGCTTTTGTCTTTGTTTTAGTACCTCAACCCATCTAAATTATCTTACTTTGATATAAGATTATTTCTTTTTTTAAATAAATAAATTTATTTGTTTATTTATTTATTTTTGGCTGCATTGGGTCTTCGTTGCTGCGTGTGGGCTTTCTCTAGTTGCAGCAAGAGGGGGCTACTCTTCGTTGCGTTGCACGGGCTTCTCATTGCGGTGGCTTCTCTTGTTGCAGAGCATGGGCTTTAGGGTGCATGGGCTTCAGTAGTTGTGGCACGTGGGCTCAGTAGTTGTGGCTTGCAGGCTCTAGGGTGCAGGCTCAGTAGTTGTGGCACACAGGCTTTGTTGCTCTGCAGCATGTGGGATCTTCCTGGACAAGGGCTCGAACCTGTGTCCCCTGCATTGGCAGGCGGATTCTTAACCACTGTGCCACCAGGGGAGTCCCAAGATTATTAAGGTACTGTGTTCCTGCTCACCCATCTTCCATTTCTGGTATTGCTTAGGAATTAAACTCTGTTGACCTTTGTATGAGTGTTAGCATAACTGACGCCATCTTGGGTCTGTTCAGTTCCTCCTGTCCTTCCACTGACCCTACTTAGGGCTGTACTGTGTAGTAAATCTCTTCTCTGTCATCAAAGGCTTTGTAGTTAATAGATATTGTTTAATTATCATTAGGTCCAGGTGGCCTCTATGCTCTGTTAGTCTCCAAAGAGTGATGAAGACCTTCCCTGACGTATTCCCGGCACCTATGAGACTAGTTACACATTCATTAATCTTGACTCTGGAATGCACTTCCTGTGGGTATCCCCCCATACCCTAGGTTAACCATAAAATTGTCCCAATGGCTCCTCGATGGTGAGGAGCCCAGTTGTGAATGCTTCCAAATTGGTGTCCACCGATCCTACCCTACGAGTATGTTACTCTATGATAAACGGATCCACTGATTATATGGAGCTGACTGCCTCATCTGTCAGTCTCAAGATTTCTTCTCAGTTCAGTGGGCACTTTTTGTTCCCTCTGTCCTCCAACAACCATCTAGTATTCAAGGCGTTTTAGAAAACCTCCATCTTCATATGTTCAAGTTAGACTAACTGTTGTTTCCCAGAGTCACACATTTTCTGAACTCCAGGTCATTTCTCAGATTGTTTCCTGTGTTTTGTATGTCTCTTTTTCTATCTTTACCCTTTTTCTAGGTCTACCTTAAATATCACCTATTCTGTAAAGAATTTCCAGATTTCTGACAACCATATGTACACTAGAAGTTATTTTAATAGACCTTTAATGACAGAACTTAATTACTAATACTCTCCAATCCTCTCTCAAACATTCAACTACTGCCTGTGTAGTACCCAATGCCCAAACCCAGAAGTTTGCAGAGTTGGCTCATGTGTTTACAGAGTTCATTGTCTTTGTTTCACAAAATATGGCAATTACACTTGTTATTGTAATTATGAGATTTAAATTTCTTTCTAATTGATTAAATTTACATGTAAAAATAGAGCATTATATCCAAAAAAGCTAAGTTGATTTTTTTTGAAATATAAAAGTAAATAACTGAAAACACTACTATTGAATTAGATGTTGAGGATGAAATTTAAGAAACCAGGAAAACAAAACAAAACAAAATCTAGAGGTATTCTGCACTCAAATTGCTTCATTAGTATTTTTAAAATTATTATAGAACTAGCAGTAAAAATTCTAGTTAGTGGCTTATGACTACTGTTTATACAAGAAAGACCTTGTAAAACAGAAATAGGGCAGCTCTACTCAGAGGAAAATCCTGTACTCTCTGATAAAATGTGAGCAAATTAGTTTTCCTTTCCCTGTTTAAAATTGAATTTAAATATGTAAGGTGAATGTGTATTTTTAAATAAGTCCTTTAAATAAGTCCTTAAAAAGATTAATCAACTTCCTGTACTAATTACTCAGATGAATCACCAGAAATTATATTATTACTTATATATTATTTTGGCATACTTTATTTTGTAAATGTTCAAGAGCTGGGAATATAAGAACAATAAAAATCTCTTTCTTATATGAATTCAGATTCTATCAAAGAGACAAGTATAAACATAATTACAAAATATCGGGATAAATGCTAATGGAGATTTTCATGAACTACTATTTCTCTGTGAGTATCAAACCTTCCTCTAAAATGAAACTTCTTGAAGTCCTTTTACTTCATATTTTGCCAAATAAAGGTTGCTGAATGGATGAATTGAACTCAATTTGGGACAAGTTAACTAAGTTGACAAGAGTTTATAACATCTATAGAGAGTTGCAAAATGTGAAAATCATTTTGCACTGTGCATAGATAAACAAGAACATATTACTTTATTTAGCACAGCTTCATGCAGAAAATATAGTTTAATAGTTCCTTATGTTTCCTATATTGAATAATAATAATAGTTGTTGATTGAGTTCTTACTAAGATCCAAGCACTAGTCTAAAGGCTTTACAAGTATTAACTCAATTAACAATAAAACCCTATGAATTTAATTTTATTATTATCCACACAAAATGTCTAACTTGCCAAGATAACAGAGTAAGTACAAAACCAGGATTCAAACCCACATAGTAAGGCTCCAGAGACCCTGCTCCCAATTTCTACTGAGTATTTGTTCATTCAATGGGCAATTACAGAGGGTATGTTTCTTGTCAATTACTGTGCTAGGCTTGGGGGCAAAAGAGTAAATAAAACATGATTCCTCCTTTCAAAGAATTTGTTGTCTAATGAAGGGAGACAAAATAAATACTAAAAAAATGGTACAGGTTTTATTTTAGATATATTCACAAAAAGTGTAAAGCAAGGAATGTTAATCTACCGGGGACGTGTGGCATCTAAATAGAGTTTTATATAAACTATTACAATTTTATTACAATCTGAACTTCAAAGAAAAATTAAGAAATTCATCCATGATCATTGATTAAGATGAAAAATAAGCGGAGAATACAGTTACAAATCTGTATATTTGTTTTCATTTCATAAGGATATTTAATGTGCTAATATTGAACTCCTCCAACTATATGTGGCTTTTATAGATAATATAACATTTTGCAAGCTGCCTTATCATATGGACTAGTGCCACTAAAAAGAATGCATTTCTGTGATGTGATGTGTAGTAAACAGATACTAATTTCCTGTATGTTGACTTATTCTGTGTCAATTATAAATTTTGATCAGGGATTAGAAGAATCCATCTTCCTTTCTTAAAAGTGTACAAAAATCAACACAAATTGCCTGAACCAGAGAAAAAAAGACTAACTTTTAAATTTGTTTATATTGCCAGTATTTTATTTCACTGTAAAAGATGAATTTTAAGGGGAGTGATATCAGGAAAGCAAAACAGCAAAACATATCTATTTTAAGTACTGCCAAAGGAAGTAAAAATAAAGTATGTGCTGACATTACACTTAAAACTTTATTTAAAAATATTTATAGTGTTAGAGAACAAAAGTATGGACACCATGGGGGGAAAGTGGGTGGGGATGGTGGTGGTGGGATGAACTGGGAGATTGGGATTGACATATGTACAGTAATATGTATAAAATAGATAATAAGAACCTGCTGTACAAAAAATAAATAAAATAAAATTCAAAAAAATATTTATAGTGCTTATCATGCTGCTAGTGATTAATAATTATGAAAGAAATAAAATACTAACCATAACTTTCATAGAAGATAGTAAAAAAGTTTGAAGTAAAACAGCATGTGGCCTTAGCTGTAGGCAGACACATGTGCTGCCATTCTCACAAGGACAACATTTTGTAATATAATATATCCACTAAGTTCTAGCAAGTCAGAAAAATGACCTGCTTTTATTTTATGTGTTAAATATATACCTTGTTTGAATTAAATTTTTCAAACTTTTTGGTGCTAAGCATTTTTTGAAATGGTAGCCAACTGAGTTAGTCAAACATCTTAAATTTTAGATCAAGAATTTATGTAGACAAAATTCTAAATGCATTTCACTCTGCATTAATACAGTAGCCACTCCCTTATTTAGGAGGATACATTCCAAGACCCCCAGTGGATTCCTAAACCCCTGGATAGTACTGAACCCTGTATAAATACTATGTTTTTTTCCTATATGTACATACCTACAAATTAGACACAATAAGAGATTAACAACAGCAATAATAAAATAGAACAATCATAACAATATACTGTAATAAAAGTTATGTGAATGTGGTCTCTCTCTCTCTCTCAAAATATCTTGCTGTACATATTCAATGCTTTTTCTTTCTTAACTAAGCACTGATCATTCACTTGGCCTTAACTTTTACAGTTTGAAGTGGGACAGCAAAACTAGCATGAATTTCTTTCTCTTTCTTCACAATTTCATGGATAGAAGATTCGTTCTGACCATAGACCTTAGCAACCTCAGCGTATGACATTTTTCTTTCCTTATTAAGTCAAGGACTTTCACATTTTCCCTTTAAGACTTCTCTTGGGCATATCTGAATTGTCAGCATCACTATTCTTGCACTTTGGGGCCATTATTAAGTAAAGTAATGGTTGCTTGAACACAAGCACTGAGGTACCATGACAGTTGATCTCATAACTGAAATGGCTACTTAGTGACTAAGTAGGATGGCAGGATACACTGGACAAAGGGGTGATTCATGACCTAGGTGGGACAGGGCTTGAGACTGCAACATACTACTCAGAACAGCACACAATTTAAAACATATGAATTGTTTATATCTGGAACTTTCCACTTACTCTTTCAGACCATGAAATCTTGTAAATGAAACCACGGAAAGAGACTTCCCTGGTGGTGCAGTGGTTAAGAATCCATCTGCCAATGCAGGGGACACGGGCTTGATCCCTAGTCTGGGAAGATCCCACATGCCATGGAGCAACTAAGCCCATGCACCACAACTAGTGAGCCTGTGCTCTAGAACCCGCGAGCCACAACTACTGAAGCCTGCGTGCCTAGAGCCTGTGCTCTGCCACAAGAGAAGCCACTGCAGTGAGAAGCCTGTGAACCACAATGAAGAGTAGACCCAACTCGCCGTAACTAGAAAGCCCGCGTGCAGCAACAAACACCCAATGCAGCCAAAAATAAATAAATTAATTAATTAAAAAAAGGAAAAAGAAAGAAACCACAGTAAAGGGGGGACTAAAGTACAACTTCGTGTGCAAAGCAAGCATAATATTCCCCAGGCTTCACACAGGAATGCAATCCTCAGATACATTGTGTGTTTATTAGGGAGTGTAGTTGATTAATGGTCATATATTTTTATTATCAGCAGAAACTCTCTAAGATCAAGGATGAGGGTCTTATAGAGTAAGCATTGGGTTTACTTCCTGTATTGGTCTGCTCTGGCTGCCATGGCAAAGTACCATAGACTGGGTGAGTTCAACAACAAAAATTTGTTTTCTCACAGTTCTGGAGGCAGGAAATCTGTGATTAGGATGCCAATATGGTCAGTTCCTGGTGAGAGGTCTCTTCCTGGATTGTAGACTGCTGCCTTTTTGCTGTGTTTTTACAGAACAAAAGAGAAATATCCCTCTTCCACTTCTTATGAGACCACCAATCCTATTGGATCAGGACCCCATCCTTATGGCCTCATTTAACTTTAATTACCTCCTAAAAGCCCTATCAGCCAATACAGTTATATTGGGGTTTAGAGCTTCAGCATACGAATTTGACAGGGGGTAGAATGGGAGGATGGGGCACCATTCAGTCCATACCACCTTCTTTTTCCTAAGTACCTCCCTTTTTATCCATTTTCGTCTTCTCCAAACAAATCCCACAGTGGCTTGGGGTGAGATTATCCGACATTTTTCTGTTAAAGGAACTGACTGATCTCAAAAGACAATGCTATGTAAGATAAACATGTATACGTTTATCTCACTTTCAAATCTAAGAAAAAAGGATTCACATTGAGGTTTCTTCCTTTTCTCCAATGCCTCCTCCTTTTGCATCATCTCTTTTTTCAAGCACCTTTGTCCAGGACTCTATGTTGTAAGTGTTTACACTCCAGACAGGAAGAAATATTCCTTAGCAGATCTGGACAGAATTTTTCAGTTCAAACATCACAGGCTTTATCCCTGTGCCAAGGAGGCTCTCCTTTGCTCAGACTCAGGCTGACCTTACAGGGAACTGACAGTGGGTGCCAGTCCTCTGAATGGGGGTGATTGTTAGTGCCCAGATTCCAGTTCAATCACCTGACCAGTTAGAGCTATGGTCTTACAGTTACCCAAGAAGGAAGCCCATCTTGCCTAGGTGAGTCTCAGATGAAGAAACAAATTATTCCTGTTAGTGTGATTTTGACCATGCACTTGAAGAAGAATTGATTTCTAGAAGTATTTGACTTTTTTCTCAGCCATGATAGCTGTAAATAATGTCAACTCTAATTATTTCTTCCACATTTCAGTTAACTCCTCTGATAGAAGGGTATTTGGAGTCTGGTTTATCTTATCCCACTGGTGGATCTAGGGTTGGCTTCTCTGTCTTTTGTTCTGCCAGTCTCCTTCTGAAGTGTGCTCTCTAATTTCTGCTTTTATGCTCTGCATTTTATTTTACATTTTGGTGATGGTTAAGATATATATTCTGCACCATTTCCCAAAGGGAAAATTTCTTATTGGGGTGTGAGAAAACAATGGATTTCCCCATTGTATATCAGAGTGACATTACTGTGTAATACAATTCAGCATTAACCTAGTTGTGGCTATTTAGGGGACATGCCTATTTAACTATCTCTTGTCCTTGTCATATAATCTACACCATCATCTTATTTCCAGGCATTATAAACTTTTGATGGAATTGTTTTAATACCTTTTTAAGACCTTCCTGGCTTCTTTCCCATCAACCAATTCGAAAATTGTTGTTCAAGTTATCTTTTTATAAGATAGCTTGATGGTGATACTTGCCTACTCAAAAGCATTCAGTGAATCTCATCATCCTCAGGACTAAATCTCTGCTTTTCAGTTTGAGATTCTATATTTTCCACCAGTTGGCCCCTGACTTTCCTAGCTTTATTTTTTATTGTGATATGAGATCAAAGTTCCATTCTTTGCTAATCTGAGCTACTCAGTCTTTCTAAATAGAATTTCCATCATGATCCACCTCATCTCCTTCCCTTCTCCCTCTTTCTCTGCTTGGTCTTCCTCCTCCTTGACATCTTCCCTCTTTTCTCAGACAATTAACCATACATCTTATTTCATTACATCAAAGCCTATTCGGTCTACACATGTTTTACTATTGCTTGATTTTATTTTTTCTTCATATCACATCCCTACTCCCAGTACCCTTTCTTCTAATCTAGATATGTTACCTGTTCTAAGTTCTTTACACACCCTTCCTTCCCAGGTCTCAAAGCATCATTTTAAACTTTTTATTTTTCTTGATGTAGTATGTCTTTGAAAACTCTTATCAAAGGGGATCTGTTTCTGATAAACTTTCTGAGACATTTAGTGTGTTCCTGATAATAGATTCACTGAGTTTTCAGGTTGATATGATGGTTTAGTTTGTTATAAAATTGTGAATTTGAAGGTTTTTTCTTCAACAAATGGAAAATATTACTTCTCTGTCTTCTTTCATCCAATAATGATGTTGAGAATATGCTTTTCTTATTCCTTTGTAGGTTATTTCTAACACGTATTATAATAATTTTGTCTGTTTAATGGTTTGAATTTCACTATGATGTATGATTCAAAAAATGATTAATCTTGTTAGGCTTGCATTTCTCCAATTAACTTTTTAGTCTGAAAAGTTAGATATTTCTCTAATTCTAGGAAGCTCTTTGTAGTCATCTTTCAGATTTCCTTTACATTTATTTATATTTTTTGTCACCTTCTGGGACACATATAATACACATTTTGATAAGCTTACTTTTATATCCCATATCTATTATCTTCTATTTTGAAAAAGGTGCAATGGAGTCTTTTTCAGGTTTTGTTTTGTTATCTTTTGTCAGCATCACTGTGCAATTCACTCCATCTACTAAGTTTTTATTTTAACTTTTATATCTTGAAAACTGTTCTTCATAATTTGTTGTTTCTATTTCACATTTTAATTTTCTATCCTTAAATTTTTGAAGATTTACGTATGCCTATGATATCGTTTACTTCTATCTGATTCATTAATTCTGCCATGTTGAAGCAGGTATTAAGTTGTGGTATCTCCATGACAGAGTTGACACTCCAAATGGGTTGTTATTTTCCTTGGGAACTCAGAGACCCCTGGAGGTGTTAGTATCTCAACTGATAATGTGTATTTGGGTGAAGTTTATAAAGCCTATACCCTACCATAAGCCCCCTGTGATAAATTTAGAATATCTATTAGGAGGAGGAAATATGCTTCAGTGCAGAAAACTCATGTCTTTTATTTTTTTTTTATTTTTTTTATTTTTTTTGCGGTACGCGGGCCTCTCACTCTTGTGGCCTCTGCCGTTGCGGAGCACAGGCTCTGGACGCGCAGGCTCAGGGGCCATGGCTCACGGGTCTAGCTGCTCCGCCGCATGTGGGACCCTCCCGGACTGGGGCACGAACCCGTGTCCCCTGCATCGGCAGGCGGACCACCAACCACTTCGCCACCAGGGGAGCCCTCATGTCTTTTAATATATACTGCAGCTGAGATTCACTTTTTTTTCCCCCAAGAGCTTCTCCTTGAATTATTATCATTTACTCCCTAGAGTGTGGAAAGGCATACTGAAAGGAAAACTTTCTCAGGTTTGGCTGGTGTACCTGCACCTATTTTAGACTATTTCTATCCCAGCCTCTATGAAGTTTCCTCACTGACCAAGGCTGCTTGCAGAGTTCTTATTTGAAGGGCCTTCAAGGTGGCAAAGATCCATCCAGAGTAATGTGAACAAGAGAAAGAGTACACTTAAAATAATCATTTTTCACCCAATAGTGCATTCAGGGGCTCAGCGGCTTCACCTTTGCCCACCGTTTTCTGCAGTTGCAGAGATTCTCACCTGTGCCTATGTTAGTTTTATAGATCCATCCAACTCTAGATTTTGTGACATCTCTAGCCCAGGTGAGTGCACCATCTTATCAAAACGCTATTCACTGCTCAAGGCCTAGCTCAGGAGCTTCTTCCTAAAAGCCATAGTCAACCACTTCAAACTATAGTGAATCTAGAATTTAAACAATACAACCAGGTATTTAGTTAATCAGAATATTGCAAAATGTGTATATCTTGGCTGAAATTCTAATTAGTATTTTAAGCAATATCACTATCTCAGAAGTGATTAAAATGTTTATTCTAGCTGGATGTGCTGTATGTCACACTTTTATTTTAAGGGAAGGGGTCCAGAAAGTTTGTTTGGGCTAAGTCACTTAAGAAGCCTCAAAAATAAGGAGAATTTGGGGATCAAGTTACTTATCAGTCCTAGGGAGAAAGCCACCTCCCTTGAAACACTTATTAGTCCTCTAATCTGTCCCAGATACCATAACAGAGATTATTTCAATCTTTGAAATAGCTCGGGGAGGCTCATTTCTCCAATTAACAGATGATTAAATTGACGGATGGAGAAATCAGATTACCTAGCAAAGCTCACAGAGCCAGTGAATCACAGGGGAAGGATTTAAATCTAGCTGTCGTATCCCCTTCACCAGGTAGTATGCACATCCCTTAGCAAATACTAGCTTTCTAGAACTGATGTGGGTCCCTGGGTGCACAAGCTTGAGGAATTAACTCTTCTGGCTACTTAGAATGACCTTCCTCCAGTTACGTAGTATTTCAGATCTGTAACAGCTTTAGTAAAAAGTGCATAGTCAGGACAACTGTGAAAACTTAATTTCCTTACAGGCTCAGTTTTAGCTTCTAAGGCAAAATCAGAGTTTTGCTGATCTGCCTGAGTCTTGTGCTTCTATTTAAGGAGGCCTGAATTCAGCTGAAGAGTAAAGCAGGATGCATGAGGAAGATGGTTAGAAACATTCCTTTGTCTCTCTTTCAAAGCACACCAGTCTGCCCAGATCTGATCTCTGAAGTTAGGAGACCAGACAAGGGAATAGATAGCCAAATTCTCAGCATTATTTTATGTAACATAAACAACTTGGGGGCTTACTTAATTGAAGCTGAGATAAACCATAATCACATGCATTTTGAGACTAAGTGGAAAAAATTCACATTATTTCCATTTCCGATTGTAAATCTTTACTAACCAAATTTTAATTTTTCATAAAATTCAATACTATTCTTGAATCCAGTCTTCTAATGCCACTAAAATGAGTTTCTTTAATGCAACTTGTGAATTCTATTACCTATAATAAAACATGTTTTAAACAATTGTTTTAAAAATACCATAAATTAGGAACTATTTTGCGTTTTAATTTTAACTGTGAAATTTTCACTATTTTTAGAAACCCTCAACACGTAGGCCCAGGTGCCTAGAGGCCTAGGTAGAGGTGCCTAGGCTTTCTCTTCAATCTCATTATAGCAGCTGATTGTTGTAAAATAAATTTGTAGGTATAAACTACAAACTCAGGAATTTTTAATAATTTAAAAAATAACTTTCTGTAATGTGCAAGTATGTGGTAACTAACAGGCAGAAATTGGGTATTCCTCTGTAGTAGGTGCATTTATTATATCTCTTTATTTCTGATGCTGAGGATTACAATTAAGGAAGGAGACTTGGTGGCACTTAAGTTCACAGGATCTGATCCTCAGTTTTCTGGGTTGAGACACTAAAATCTGTCAGGGTAATCAGAATTTACCTGCATTTTAAGTCCTAAATCATGACTGATGCGTGCATCAAAATGCCAATAAAATGTGTACTTTAATTCCTTGACAAGGGTTAAATACTCACGTACAGTTTTCATGCCATTCTCATTTTGGGGTCAGGCTATCTGGAAAGAGAACTAGTAATCAAAACATAGCCTGGGTAGTGGCAGTGAGAAAAGAAGAGAGTTGAACTGTCCAGCATAAGAAATAGAAATGTAATGGGCATAAGTGTGGCAAAGCTAAGGTGTTTAAGAAAGTTCAAGTTATCATTGCAATCAGTGGTACTAATTATATAAATTCTGCTGTATTACCAATTAAATAGAATTTCCTAGACTACTATAAATATCTCTGATTCGCTTTTTTTGTCTTATACTTGAGAAAATGTTTTTGGATCTAACTAAGCAATGAATACAACAAGTTTATACATTGTGGACTCTGGCTCATGAGAACTTCTGTTTTCCTTTGTCTACTTTGAATCCTGTGTCTTGTTTATTTTAATAAAGAAACAAAATCACCCAAATCTAAAATAAACTAAAGAAGAATTTGTTCTACTGAGTTTTACTAAATAAATGAGATCATCTTATTTAATTCAGGCCACATTACATCATCAGGTTGTCTTCATTGCTCTTACCCTTTCTGTTGTTTCCTATTGTCGTACAAATTTTCCCCTTTGTTTCTAGCTGGATTTGATTTAATCATGCATATTGCTAAAACACTTTCGTTATTTAAAATTGATGCTGATTTTTACTCTTTTCGTCTAGAAATACATCTAACAAAACCAGGCATGCGTGTTATCCATGCCCAAACTGTCCTATTAGAAATACCTTATTTGCAGGCTGACAGGATGCTACACCAAATAGGTTATTTGCTCCATTGCTTAGCTGCACTACGCAGTATAGAACATTTGATTCAGCTAAGGCAGTGGTGATATGAATGCAATGTTAACCACTATCATGGTTATAAAACGAGACAGATTAAGTTCACAACTGTGGCCATAACCTTGGTCTAATAAAATAAAACAAAATAAGGCCCATTACAGTGTGTTTATTGCCATCTGTTACTAAATACTTCATTTAGATGATTCTGGAACAGTTTCATAGCTTTCCCACTGAGCCGACATACAAAACTCAGAGGAATTAGAAAAATGTTAAATGAATTCACATAACAAATGCAAATCCTTTATGTTCAGACAGGCTATACTCTCAATTTATGATCTCTGAATTTTCCCTGAATGTGATTTCTATCCTAGTGAGAAGCCAGCAAGAGTTTGTGGATGATCATTTGCTATATTCTATGTTTATATGGGGCCTATGACATTTACACAAACAATTTTGGCATAGCTGTTCTTCATCTCTCATCTTTAAAGATGTTTCCCCCACCCTAGGTTATGGAGGATAAAATTAAAGCACAGGCAATATGCCATAGATTATAGCATTGAGCTAGAGCAGACAAAAATAATGTATCTTTGTGGTCCCAGGATTAATGGTTCACCAACTGGGCATGAGTAGACTCAGTTATACCCCGTTCACAGGGGAACCTGTAGACATTGCTGGGTAAGATACAAGACTGATGAATTTTGCCCAGTCATTTGAAGAGCAGTAGAGACGGAATGAAGAAAAGAGGCTATGGAAAAGAATATTAAAAAACATAATAATAAGAATATAGATATACGTATAACCGAATCACTTTGCTGTATACCTGAAACTAACACAATATTGTAAATCAACTATACTTCAATTAAAAAAAAAAGAGAGACTAATTTCTTCCCACAGCTAATCTGAGACTCTCTCCCCCTTGCTCTGGACCACTTGCAATGGGCCTTGTCCAACACTGTATACTTCACGAATAAAGTGAGCATATAATTTAATATCCAAGACAGGACACTTTCAAGCGTTAAAAGACAGGCACTATTAACAATTAAAAACTATTAATAATTACACTATTAATAATTATAAAACTGTTGGTGCCATAGGTATAAATTGGATGACATTCTATTTTAAACCATTTTAGATCCAGTCTTTCTTATTTCAAGCATAATATTTATCCATTTTACCTCCTAGCCAGCTTCCATTTATCCTTCCTTTCTAAAAAGAAACTATACTAAAATACAGAATAATCCAAAGATTATTGCATATTAAATACCCAGGAATTGAAGAATAGTAAAAAAAGATAAGTGGTTATCATACTTTATTTAAAATTTCTGATTAAATAGATATGTGTATGTCTATGTATGTCTATGCATGTATATGTATATATACACACACACATTAGATATGTGTACCCACAGAATTTTTATCTCTTGTATAGATGTCATTGCTTAACAAATTATATTTTTTTCATTCGCTAAATGGTTTTTACACTCAGTATTAACCTTTTCAAAAATAACACTCTCAAATTAAATAAATTATTTGAACTTAGGATTCAAGCTGGGATATCTTCACAGAAAGAGACATGAAATATTTGTTTGTTTTTTAATTAGAATGTATGGTTTGAAATGGGGCAGGAAGATATACAATTACTGGATCTGGAATACCATGGGAAAAACAAGAAAAAACAAAAACAGAAGCCTTGTTGCTAGAACTAGAAACAAAGGCAGAAGAGGAATAGGATAAAATTTAACTCAATTCTGAGAAGTCTGACTTTAAAAATTAATACTTCTTTAATTTCTTCTGATTAAGGACACAATTGGTCCCCAAACCTAAGGTAGATCAGTTTGCAAGTGTGAGTCAAATGACTACAGATTTGGAGAGAGGATGCTCTAAGGCCTGGTGACAGCAAGGTTAGACTAACTATCTATTCTGCATTGTCAAATTTAAATCTGCTTGCCAATTTTATGTTATTTACATTTTTTTGAAATTTATTTTTTTAAAGTTATATTTAAGATAATTTAAATCTCTATATAAAATCCTTAGTCTCAATTTATATATATATTATTATTATTACCATCTTTAAATTCACCTTATTAGAGGTGGAAGCAAAATATTGGCAGTAGACATACAATGTGAGAGCTGGAAAGACTCAAAGATGTCTTTGATGTAATTAAATCTATTCCCCTTGTGTATTGGTGACAAAACTGATGTCCAGAAAATTTAACTGATTTACCCAAAGCCACAAAACTAGTTTATGGCAAAGCTGGAACTAGATTCCAAGGCTCTGGAATCCTAATCCATCATCTCCCCAGTATATCATGATGCCTCATGTTGCCCTCATGTGTCTGTCCTAAAAGATGCCTCGTTTTTCTCCAACTCTGTATTTCTAAGGATTTATTTTGTTAGCTCTCAGAAAGTCTGTGCCATTTTATGAAATGCTAGAGTAATTCAAACACCATCCATTTCTAATATATATATTGTATATATATATATATAATATATATAATGAAGTATATAATAAAACATATATTCATACAAATGTATGTTTAAATATGCATATTTTATATTCTGTTTGTTTTATACACATATATACAATATAACCACTGTCAATCTTATAAGATAAGAGCTTCTAGAATTCTTTTAATTTAAAATAATTTAAGTATGTTTGTATTATATTTAAGGCTAATAAAATATATCTGGTAAATGGAATTTGTTTTACTTTTAGTTTATTCATTAATTCATTCTTTCAACAAAGTTACAGAGCTCTTGTTATATGCCAGACAGTCTTCCAGGTACTAGAGGAAAGGCAATTAAAAACAAAGATGATAATTACATATATGCCCTTAAAGAACTTATGTCTCTCTTTTTCATCTCTTTTTAGGGGCAAGGGTATAAGATTTTTCTTTCAAAAGAAAAACTGAAGAATAAAAATATAGTGACTTAAACCATGAAGCAAAAATAGGTAGTTTATGTGATGTTTTAGAGTGTACTTGAGTGCCACATTAGATTTACTAAATAGCCATCTCAGTTTGAATATTTAAACTTTTCAATATTTTTTTTCATTTTATTACAAATATTTTTAAAATTTAGTTAAAAAAACACATATTTAAAAGCATATGAATAATTAATATGTTCCAGAATTGTCTAACCCTATTAGTCCTATGTCCACTTTTGCATGTTGAAAACAAGTTACACATTCTGCCACCTCATTTAGCACTGCATACAGTGGGATATCTTGATCATAAATTGTTTCATTTAAAATTTTTCATATATACTGCAAAATTTTCTACTTATAATGTAGATAAGTGAAAATTCTCACAAATTCAGGTTCCTATAAACTATAGTCAATATATTAGGCATTATCAGAATTTATAAAATATTCAGTTTGGCAGGAGAAAATGGTATCTTGTTGGTTTGAGTTAAATTTTTTTAAATACATGAGATTTTCATGTGCTTATTGGTCATTGGTATTTTTATTTCTTGTTTTTGGTAATCATCCATTTGCCCATTTTTAAAAATAGGAATCATGGTTTTTCAATTTTTCTGTCTGTGATGTATGTTGTAATCTTTTCTCTTCTCAGCTTATTTTTCTTACTCTCCATCATATTTCTTCCATAGAAAATTTAATTTTTTCATTTATAGTGAGTTGTTTTCTTCATGAATTTTTATTTTGCTTAGAAAAACCTGTCTCCCATATTATAAATATTTGCTTTTGTTTAGAACTGCTAAATATTTTTAACATTTACCATTTAAATATCATCTGGAATTTATTTTGTCTAAGACATAATATAGAATTATACATTTTTTCAAAATGAAAAGAAATTAGAACTATAGATTAACAAGATTAAAGTGCAAATATTAGTTCATACTTGAAATATTTTACATGAATTAAAAAATGTTTAATATTAAAATTTATTCTTATTTTTAAATTTTAAGCTGAAGAAGGAATCATGACAAAAATAATTGTTGAGTATTACATGATTATTACAGAAAATAACTGTTCATACAGAGGAGGGGTTTCGTTACCAAATTATTTACTCCACATGTAAAGTACTCTTTTTGCTTTGTAGCTTGGAAAGCTTCTAAAGGGTTTTAGTATTTTGCAATCTTGTTACTGCATAGGAATAAATGGAACAGAACAAAATTGGCTACAAGAAGTCTATTTAAGGGCTTATCTTAGTAGATCATGTTGAGAGAAAATGAGAGCTTGGACAATATTGGTGGCAGTGTTGATGGAAAGGAGTAGAAAGATTTGTGTAAACTGAAAACTTAAAGGTCTTATTAATTGACTGAAAATGGTTAGGGAGAGATAAAGAGAGATAGAAGTGTCAAGGGTAATTGACATATATATGTTAACTTACATATTACATATATGATACATATATAATATGTTACATTAATGGTGAAAATTTAACAATGAGGAAAGAAGAGATTTATATATAGAAAGAGATGAAGAGATCTCTTGGCAAAAATGATACATAAGTGATAATGTAATGATCTGTAGTGCATACAGATGTATCTCCAGGGAAGGGTTACCTCTCTCCTAAAAGATGCCCTTCCAATTCAACTATATAGCTTCCGAAATGCCATTTATACACATTTCCCATGTTTTCAGAAATATGCCTTTAGAATGTTAAAAACTCCACAAAGTCTAGAAATATTAGTTAACGGCAACTAATATATGATATTCTAGTAAGAGTTTGTTTTTATTTCATGGCAAAAAGAGAGTATCAAAAAAGCACTCAGTTAGCTAAGAGCTTTCTCTAAGAATAAGGACATATACATTTTAATTGGTTTGTACTTAAGAAAGAAATTTCTATATGAATGATCTGTCCTTTGGGAAACTTTGGCCTGCAAGAGGACATGAGTTCATGTAAGCAGGAGAATAAGATAACAGTAAGTGAAAACGAAAGAGAATTAGGAATCAGACAGATGTTGAAGAAAATGTCTCTTATTTCATAATTTCCCTGAGACTGACAGTGATTCTATATTTACAGTTATCCTATTAAAATTAATTATTGAATTTTAAATAAATTAATTTTTGAAATGACATTTTATCAAGTATTGAATTATAATTTTTAGCAATAGAAATAGAGTTAACCATTCTTCAATGTTTAATTTTCATGCATTTGACTCTTGTAATACCACTTCTATCTGTCACAAAGCAGACTGACACATGATAGCAGTTTACACTTCATGCCATGACACATTGAGATTAGGCTGTCAAACCCTTTCATATAGCTCACTGTCTTGAGGTAAAGAAAGTACTGGGAGACATTTTTGTGATTTTTTTTTCAAGTTCTTAATTTTAGTACTAACTAGACTAGAAAAAATAGTTCAAAGTGTTATTAAAATTTTGGTTTTGTATACATCTGCCACATTCAAGGTGTGAAAAATGACTTAAAAATAAATTATGTGCAGTGGATAGCAACGTCCACTCTACACACATATTTTCACACACTGGTAGAAAATAAGTAAAAAAAATATATATTTTAACAATTTCCAAAAAGAAAATTTCCCTGATTCATTCTAAGAGTGAGTGGGAAGACACTGCTTTACCTATTCAGTCCAAAGCACATATGTATTTCAGTCACTGATACATTTTTGCATTATCTATGTGAAAAAAAAAACCCAAATCAGTTTTCTTAAATATTTGCAAGTGACCATAAAATGATAACAAAGTAAAATACTTAACATTACTTTGGAAAATGACCATTTCTACTCATTTATTTATTTATTCATTTATTCATTCATTCTTTAAGTACCATTTTTTTTCCCTAGAAGTTCATCATTACACAGGTTTGCCATATGGCAGACACTGTTACAAACTATTAATATTAAAAGAGTCTTTTTAGTGTATAAATATATGTTGTAAAATAAAATTTAAAAATATAAGCATTGTAACAAATGTTGCCCCAAGTTTTTAGCAACCAAAACACATCCTAATAACCAATGGTCATCTTAGAGAACTACTTTGATGAATAATAACTTATCTTTTATGTAGATTTAAAGTTTCAAACTTAAAGATTCTAGGATTAGTCTATAATTAATTTTTATTTATATGGAGTGTCAATGTCATCTAATCTGATTAATTTCTTAACATCAAGAAATGGCATAAATTTATAAACAGGGCTGTATTAAGCTGAATTTATATTTCTATCTTCAATGATACAGTTAATCTGAAATTTGCACTTTTGTCCCCAAAACACTATACAAAGGCATATACACACACACAGAGTGATTCAGAGTATAGAGGCTATTATCCTAAGCTTTTTGTGTGGAAATAGTACTCTTGGAAGGTAATTCGGATGTAGAAAGAATACAGACTATTTTGTATTGGTGAAAGTACTATAGCTAAAGACCTAAGTAAACATTGAAAGGCATCTAGAATGTGTTGACATTCTAGAAATTGATGGTGTCACCAAATACTTTGTAAATGTTCTTATATTCCTTTATTTTAAGCACAAATGTCATTTGTGCTTAAAATAAGGAAAAACATGGTCATGAGGTTGGTTTAGTTTGGTTTTGTTTTAGCAGGAGATAATTTTGGTGACTACAACAAAATATAGCATCAAACTCCAAAGAATGTATAGTTGGCCATAATATTGTCCAGGTATCTACATAGATTATACTGAATATATCACAGATGTTTAAGAAGATCTCCTGATAAAATTAAAGATCCTATTAAATTAAAGAACATTTTACTGGGAAAAGGCTTTTATCCTATATCCACCACTAATTTTTAGTGGGTTCAAGCGCTAGACACTTAAGTCCTCTATAAAAGAAGGCCTTTGATTTGTGTGGTCTCTCCTCTCTTAAAGTTGTTATGTAGAGCACTAGCTACTTGAATTACAGGATGGGGTCCATTTGAAGGAGTTTCTTTGTGGTTGGCTCTGGGGAGTCTAATATTCACTGCATCACTCTCCTGCCAGACTGAATACAACAGGAGAACAGGTAATAGCACCAGGAATGGAAAGACATTCATGGAAGAGGGCGGTGATTATAATTTGATATCCCATCATACTGACAGCCTGTGAATACATTTTTAAGGAATTTGAGTACACCTGAGGTCAATGAAGGAAGACTAGGCTGCTGTCTTCTGATGGCCCTGGGCAGTTCACCCCTAACCCCAATTTGCAAATCTTACACTAGTACTGCTCATTGGAAAAATGGGGATCCTATTGGCAAGGGATTTTAGAAACAAAGCTCTAGGTTTTTCCTCTGCAATTTATGGGTGCACTATTCCAATGAAGTTTGTGGAAGGGAATAAAGTTGAAAAACAAAAAAAGGATGCAAAAACAATTTTAGAGCAGCACAGGAAAAGCCCTGTCTTTAACAGGATTGATCTTGGTAGAAATCAAGTTATTGATCAACTACCAGTTTTAAGCAAGTCTTTGGGGGATCTGATCCTCTAACTGGAGGGGCTTGGCAAGATTTTCCTTCAAATTCTGTGCTGCTGTACTCTTCTGGGGAGGAGTTCTGGTAAATACAATTTTGTCTCAGAATACATCCTTCAAGATTGCTGCCTCAGGCATCTGCTTTACTGATCCACTCCTTAATCCACATTTGTTGACAGAAAATCAAAGCTGCTTAGAAACTAAGTTGAGGAGGGGAGAGAGAGAGAGAGTTAAAGGGCAGACGTATGTTCTAATGACAGAATCAAGGATGCAATGAGGTAGCAAGACGGGATTCCGGGAGTAAAGCAGCAGCAAGCAACTCACATAGCAGTAATGAAATTAATCTATTCAACTGAAGATCTTGTGCAGTCTTTGAGGCAGAATCCAGAGGAAACTGATGGAAGACAAGGTACTCACTCCAGACTGTTCAACCCCACTTGAACCTACTAATGGAACCATCAGTTAATGGCATCACCTCTGACATGATGGACAGTGAAACAATAGGCATTGTGATCTTTTGCCTGAAAGAAGGATTCATACACATTTTGTTACCTTCTTTTTGTTCTGCCAAAAATTAATGTAC
Source organism: Orcinus orca (assembly GCF_937001465.1). NCBI lineage: Eukaryota > Metazoa > Chordata > Mammalia > Artiodactyla > Delphinidae > Orcinus > Orcinus orca. Next base: position 138,127,191 of record NC_064562.1, read on the forward strand.
CATTAGAACAATTGAGGAAGAGAGCATTAAAGGGAAGTCAGTTACTTCTATCCTGAGTGTTACTTCATAATCTGGAGGAGCACTTTTGATATGAATTCAAGTAATAGTAGACTGTATAGATTGCAAAACAGTGAGCTTTTGAAAGTTATGCTTGTGATTCTGTCTATGTGGTGCTAAATTTTTACAATGTTTAACTGATCTAAGCTCTTAAGTGCAATTGTGTTTATTCTTTCTCTCAATATTCATTTCCAAGGTACCTTGAAACGTGATACTTTCTCATAGCACTTGATCTTTGTAATTCCAGTTCTAAGCAGCAAAATCTGACAGCAGTTTACAGTTCTTGCAGTGACATATTGAGAAGATTAAGCTGTCAAACCTTTAATGCTTTTTTTTGATAGCTCTTTTCTTTTGGGAGACTTTAAAATAGGAATTCAGATATTAATAAGAGAATTAATTATAGCCCTTCAGTTAAAGGAGGTTCTGTTGACAAAAATTTGTTCAGTAATGTTAACTCTATTTGTGTAATTTAAGAATATAAGACAAGGCAGATTTTAAGGCATTATTTTAAGGCATAAATAATGTTATAAAATGAGGTAGCCTGTAAAAACAAATAGAGATAATTGAGCTTTCTTAAATTAGTATACCTAATATTTCTACATCTTAGAGCTTATATTTTACATTATTCTTCTAATAATTTTCACCTCCATTTTGTTTATTCTATCCAGAAATTTGCTTTAACAACTCTGCCAGTAAGTACTCAGAAGGAAATGAGAAGCAAGGTAGAAGTGATATATCATATTAGAAAACACCTAAGTTATCATAAACACACTGTTGGTAGAAATATGGACCATAAAAGTGATGCTAGTGAGAGCTAAGATGGAAATAAGGAACACATTATTGGGAACTTGAGGTAATATTATCCAGTGTTGTAGGGTAGCAGAAAGCTTTTCCTTTAATTCTTTTTTTTTTTTTTTCTGCACCAGCTCTTAGTTGCGGCATGCAGGATCTTTCTTTTTTTAGGTTGCAGCATGCGGGCTTCTTAGTTACGGCATGAGAACTCTTAGTTGTGGCATACATGTGGGATCTAGTTCCCCCTGACCAGGGATCAAACCCGGGCTCTCTGCATTGGGAGCACGGAGCCTTACCCACTGGATCACCAGGGAAGTCCCTAGAGTGGCAGAAAGCTTAACTGACTTGTGTTCTGCAGTTATATGGTAAGCAAAACATGGAAATGCTGAACTCAGATATTTAGCAGAGATTTCAAAAAATAAGGTTGAAGATATGACTGGTTTCTTCTTGCTGCTTAGAGTAAAATATGAGAGGAAAGAGATGGATTGAGGAAAAAAACTGTTAAGCAAAGATGACCAAGGACTTGATGATTGGGAAATTCTCAGCCTATCCAGATTGCTAAAATTAGGAGATTCATTGCCAGGAAAGCGTGCTCCAGAGAAAAAGCCAAGGGTATGGCTAGACAATCTTTTGCTAGTATCTCAGAAAGATTAAAAAGTCAGAGTATTCCTTCACACAGAGAGCTTTTTGAAAGATTAGGTGCATGGCTCATGGATTCCCCTAATTCATTTTAGCAGAAGTCAAAAATAGAGATGGGGTTATACAGGAAAGATCTATGGAGGAGCCTCTTGTCTAACGGAGTGAATCCAGGACACATTCACTGGAGATCTACAAGGCTCCTGAGAATGTTTTCTCAGCAGAAACCCTGCCAGCTTGGACTGAAAGGGAAAGAGAAAGGACATAATAAAACAAGGCTATCAGATTCCCCAAATTCTACTTGAAGGAAACAGGCTAATAATACTACTCAGCTGCAAAAATGTGCTATCCTTCAAGAAAAAGGGAAAGTAAATCCAAGGTCAGAGACAGGGCTCAGGTGATGGAGACTTAAGTCAGACTTACTGACTTAAGATGACCTGATTATACTTGGGTCACGAATCCTAAAGGAGTTTGTCCTGCTGGATTTTGAAATCATTTGGGACCAATGACTACTCTTTTCCTTCCATTTTCTCCCACTTAGAATAGTAACGTCTATATCTGGTATCTTATGCTTGCCCCATCATTGTATTTTGAAAACAGATAACTTGTATTCTAGTTTCATAGGTCCACACAGGGAAAGGAATTTTGCCTCAGGATATACAATATACTAAGAGCCTCACTCATATCTAATGTAGATGATTTAAATGATACAATTTGGGATTTTTAAGCTGATAAGACTTAGGTGAGATTTGAACTTGAGTTAATGATATTAAGTTAATGAACTTGGGTTAAAATTTTGGTGGAGTTTGGGATGCAATGAATGTATTTTGCATGTGGGACAGATGTGAATCTTTGGGTACCAGAGAGCAGATTTTGGTAGGGTAAATAATGGCTGCCTAAAGATGTCCATATCCTGTTCTGCAGAATCTGTGAATATGTTGCCTTATGGGAAGATTATCTTAGCTTATCCAGATGGACCTAGTGTAATCACAAGGGTCCTTGTAAGAGGAAGGTCAGAGTGAGAAAAGGAAATGCGATGATAAAAGCAAAGATGGAAGTGATATGGTCACAAGTCAAGGAATTCAGGTAGCTACTCTATAGAAGCTGGAAGAAGCAAGGAGCCTATTCTTCCCTAGAACTTGCTGACACCATAAGTAGTGAAGTTGCTTTCAGACTTCTGTCCTCCAGAACTGTAGGATAGTAAACTTGTGGTAATTTATTACAACACAATAAACAATTATTAAAGAGGAGTGCTATATATGTTCCCCACAACTCTCCAATGTTTTGGTGCATGGCCAGTAATCTTGAGGAATGAGGAAGTCCTGGCATTTGAGGCCCTCCAAAATATGTGGAGTATGAGGTTTCTGCTTTGGCCAGGGTAGGAACTTTTAAGATTCAGTTTCAGTGCTTTAGTTAGTGCAGTTGCTGCCATTGATTCATTATTTGCCATTGCCAAAGAATAATATAATTCCTCATGTTAAACATAGCATTTATGGAAAGCAAAAAGAGGGTACATTCACAAATTCATTTTTTGAGGCTAGTTTAACCTTGAACAAATACCATGGTAAAGTAATATGATAAAATAAAATTACCAACCAGTCTTCTTCTTAGCATTACAAATCTCAACAAAATACTAACAAATGATGATCAAGTAGGATTTATACTAGGTATACATAGTTGGTTTAATCTTCAAAAATCAGTCAGTGTGAGTCATGACATTAACAGATATAATTAGAAAAAAGTTGCATGATTGTTGTAAGAGATGCAGAAAAAGTGACAGCTAAAAAATATCAAAGTAGGAAGTATTTATAAGGAAAGCTTTTTAACTTTTATAAAAGGCATCTACACTTTAAAAAACATACTTAATAATGATGCATTGAAATTCTTATCATTCACATAGGAAATAAAACAAATATGTTCATCATTGCCACTTCAATTTAATTACGTTTTTATTAGGTGTCTAAGCCAGTGTGTTAATATAAGAAAAAATTGATACGTATAAAGATTATGAAGAAATAAGCACTCTTTACCATTTTTGTCCATGTAGATAGAAATTTGAAAGAATTTATGAATAAATGTTTAGCATAAGATGAGAATTTAGGAAGATTTTGAACAGAAAAATTGTTATCTCTCTGAAAAATCTTTTGTATTTACATTCTAAAAATTTACAATTAAAAATCGTTTCACAATAGATATATTTAAAAATCATCAAAAAATATTTTAAGAAAAATTAAACAAATATGTGCAATTTCTTTGTGAATAAACAGTTAATGGAGGAAATTAAATGTGACAAATAAATGGAGATATATACAAAGTTCATGGATTGAAACACTCAATATTGTAAAAATATAAAAATTTCACAAGTTGATCTAAAGTTTTTACATAATTCAATAGAATATTTTTCTTTTTTTCTTTCTTTCTTATTTTTTAGAACTTGAAAGGCTGATCCTAAAATTACTTTGCAAATGTAAACGTAAAAAATATAATAGGGTATTCTTGAAGAAAACAAGAAAGTTTTGGAATACTTGTTCCTCCAGATAACATGCCTTGGTGTATTCCCAAGAGAAATGAAAGCAGATAGCCACAGAAAGGCTTTGTACAAATTTTCATGAAAACAATATTTATAATAGCTAAAATTTGAAATCAACCTGTTGTAGGTTGAATTATATTCCCTCTAAATAAATATGTTGTAATCTCAACCCCAAGTACCTAAGAATATGAACTTACTTGAAAATAAGGTCATTGCAGTGGTAATTAGTTAAGATGAAATCTTCAACATGTTGAAGTAGCATGGGTCCCCAGATCAATAAAACAGGTGTCCTTATAAAAAAAGGGAATTTTGGACACAAATATACCTATATAGAGAATGCCTTGCAAACATGAAGACAGAAAATGGGGGGATGTGTTTACAAGCCAAAGAATGACAAAGATTGCCAGCAACCCAGGCATAGAACAAATTCTCCTTCACAGCTTCAGAAAAATCCAACTTAGCCAACACCTTGATTTTGGATTTTCAGCCTCCAGAACAATAAAACAATAAAATTCTGTTGTTTAAACCACCCAGTTGTGACATTTTGTCATGGCAGCCCTAGCAAACTAATACGCAACCCAAGTGTCAATTAACTGGTAAATGATTAAACATATCATGCTATATCCTTATAATATAAGCCATGTAAAGAATGAAGTATTAATATCCACAATTATTTGGACAAATATGAAAAACATTAAGCTATGTGAAGGAAGTATAACATGAAATACAACATTCTGTATGGTTCCATTTATATGAAACTCTAAAAAGTTAAAATTCTAATAACTTGAAGCAAATCAATGGTTATCTGGGGTTGAAATTTTAATGTTCTGTGTTACTCAGAAAATCTTATTAATAAAGACCCCTCCCTCACAACATACAAAAAATCATCTACTGTGGATTATAATTAAGGTGACCAAATATTTTGGCATCCAAATTGGGATGTTGATAAGAAAGAAAACGTACAGTTGAGTATCCTGGACATAAAATAGGAATGTTGAAGGGAAACAAAGATGGCCATCCTAATTATTGACCCAAATGTGCAATTCCAAGCTATCCTTTAGAAAATTATCTGGTTGAATGTCTTCATGATCTCATGATAGGAAATTTTTCTTAAGACATAAAAAAGTCTTAAACACAAATTTAAAAAGGTAATATCTACTGTGTAAAAATATAAATTTTTATATTTAAAATTTATAAACGGTAGACTCATATCCAGAATATTTAAAGGCTCCTTATCCCATTAAATAACAATATCAACTGTAGAAAAATCAGAAGGCTGAATAAGCACTTCACAAAAGAGGAAATATGTGACCAAAAAGATATAAAACATGATGTACCGGGCTTCCCTGGTGGCACAGTGGTTGAGAATCTGCCTGCTAATGCAGGGGACATGGGTTTGAGCCCTGGTCTGGGAGGATCCCACATGCCGCAGAGCAACTAGGCCCGTGAGTCACAACTACTGAGCCTGCGCATCTGGAGCCTATGCTCCACAATAAGAGAGGCCGCGATAGTGAGAGGCCATGCACCGCGATGAAGAGTGGCCCCCGCTTGCCACAACTAGAGAAAGCCCTCGCCCAGAAACGAAGACCCAACACAGCAAACATAAATAAATAAATTAATAATAATAAAAAAACATGATGTACCTTCAGTAGGAATAAGAGGACACAAGAGATGCTAATCTACATTCACTACACTGGCACAAAATGTTGGCAAGGATGTAGATCAAAAAGAACTCTCATGTACTGTTGGTGGCAGCATGACTAGGTATAAGCTTGGAAAACAGTTTGGTAAAGGTGGATCCTACTCTTTCATCTAGCAGTTCAACCTACAGGTGTTTGTCATAGATGGATACATGTACATTAGGTGGTCCCAATTTAAAATCAAAAACTCTGATGAACATGCAGATTTTATTCACTGAAGCTCTTTATGCAGAAGTAGTGTATATAGTAAGATACGAGGTACTTTTTAAAGTCCTATCAATTTCTAAATGTAAAATTAAGATGAAAAAAATCTTCAGTCAGGAAAATGCTTATTGGGCAAGAAAAAGTGCCTAAAACGTTAAATAGGTATAGTGATGTATAGGCATAGTGCTGCAGCTTCCTACATGCCTCAGATTCATTTCTATTTCTTCAATTTATGATCACGTGGACCAAGTGACATATGCTATATCTCTCTCACTCATAAATAAGTGAGAGACAGGTGTTATTTCTGCCTCCCAATGTCATGATCACAAACAATATTTTTAGAAGAGTGATATATAATAGTTCTTGACATTTCTTTAATAGAATTACAAACCAAAGAGAACTTAGTGTTGCTGAGTCCTAAAACAAAACACTCACTATAAATAATAATATGAAGTACTTTAGGCAAACAAATGCACAAAGTCTGTAATGACCTGGGAGCCTATTTTAGAACTTATCTGTACTAATTTCTGCAAGATGCTCTATGGAATCTTAAGTCCAATATGATTAACTGTGTTCCCTACCAACATGAAGGACATCTATTCAGATCCCTCTTCTATGTTTTAAATGGAATGATTTGCAAGGTTTAATAAGCTTCTTAGTAGCTTAGGTAACTTTGCCTCTTGAAAACTCAAGTTAAAGATGATAGAGAAACTGGTCAACATTCAGTGTAGCTAAAAGACACTTCACATGTGTGTGGAAAGAGCTCAGGGCCAACAGTCAGAAGACCTGGCTTCACAATGCAAGATAAGTCAGTTTGCTTGAGTCCTTGTTTCCTCATCCATAAACTGAAGGTAAAAACACAAGCTCTTTCTACTTTTAGGGATATTTGTAAAATCAAATGAAATAATGTGAGAACACGTTTAAAGCTATTCATGAAAGATTTCTTGTTATTATTGATACTTTATCATTAATATCATGTTTTGGAAAGAAAGGTTTATTTGTCATTGACATTGGATCATTTGTTAAGGTATGCAGGCAGGTGTTTTGATTTGTGCTTCTAATTTCAATATTCAGTTACAAATATACATGATTTGTTTGCTAATAAACATGTAATAAAATAAGTTACATAAAATAAGTTACATGGTTGGTGATAATATGTCCCGATGCATGAAGTTCTTATGCTGGTATATGTATATGTTTCTGTTTTTATGTACTTACATTTATGTCAATATATTTAATAGTTTAGAGACTTTGTAAAAAAAGATGAAAACTAAAGACTGCTTCAACATATTAACAGATGGCGTATGTGGGAAAAGGATGAGACCCTGGAAGACTAAATTGTCATAAAACAAAGAAAATGCCAAGGACTGTATGATTTTAATTTTTCAAAATCTTTCCAAAATAAGCAACTTCTCTTTGTTAAATGATGACTTTAAAGATTTGAAGGAAGCACTTCATAACTTTTGACCTCAGGTTTTATTTCCTCTTTTGTAATATGGAAATCAAAAGAATTATTTCTTAATCACTTAATATAATTCTACTTTTTAAAAAAATCTATATTTTTATGCAGAGTATTTATAAAAAGATCAACTATTCAAATTAGAGCAGTCTGGATTAAGTTAATTCTTCTTAAAAAGGACAGGCTATGAAGAAGCAAAAATGGTACTTAGAATGAAAATATTTTATGTATGATATTAGGTGTGCTCTTCCTTTAGCAAACCATACACGTTGTGTTTTTGTATTGATATGCTTGGTAAGCTTTTAAAAATAGTTTGAAGATTTTTTCAGCATTATGATCATTTTTAGCAGGATTACAAATCTTACTAGTGAAACTCTGGTATTTCCTCATTACAAAGGAGTAGTATAGAATAGTCAGTAGGTTGAGTTTTGGGGGTGAATTTGATGTAGAATTGAATCCTGGTTTCTCCTTTTCTACCTGGGACAAGTTACTTGACCTTTCCAAATCTCAGTTTATTCACCTGAAAAATGAAGGTGATGATATCTACCTTTATGCATTTGTTGTAAATTATACAGTAAAGTATGTAAATTGTGCAGACCATTTCCTGGCCCATAGCAAAGCACTTGGAAATTGGCAGTATTATTCTTGGATGTGAAGGAAAGAATATCTTTTTTGCAGTTTATCAGTATATAGCAATAGGTTGGGTATAATAGAAAGATATTGAAATGTTCTCATTAGCTAATCTGAAGCAATAATTTTTTCCCTGAGTTAAGAAGTTGTTTGAACTTGATAGTTAATATTTTAAGTTACCACTGTCACCTAAGTAAAATTTATATTCTCAGTATATCCATAATGGTGAAATATGAAGTACTTCTTAAAATATAAGTAAAACACAAATATAAACATATCATTCCTCATTTTTAGGAATTTTGCCAACCTCAGAATAACTTCAGAAACTAGAAAATTAAGATCTGTCCTTGAGAAAGTCGTTAACTGTTACTCACTTATGTAGCTAAAATACAGCCAGAACTGTGATATCTAAAAGTCAACCCTGAAGAAAACTTTCTAAATTTATATTCTTATGATAGCATTCTGGAAAATATAGTATTATGAGAAATGTTTATCTATAATGTTTCATACTGTAACACAGTTTACATTAGATTTTTATGGAGTAGTACAAAGTATTCATCAAAATGCCCCAGCAAAAGTTAGGCATCCACTTGCCTAAGGGTTAGTGTTAAATGATGCAGTTACCATAATCTACACCAAGGCAATGCTGGCAGATCAATTCTCACTTTTGTGAATGGTATCATCTACTCCTCCTTTGAGTCTCAGGGGAAATAAGAAATGAGGCAAAAGCACTTTTCAGCATTTTGTGGCATTCTGCACATAGTGATACTAATTATATCATCCTTGACTTATTATATCGTTTAGTAGCGGCGTAAATTGCAAAGAACAGGGACTAACCCTTATAAATGATTTTAGAGTGTGTAGTATGCTGGTAGAAATGGATTAATCATTATTAAAAATTATGAAATCAAACTGATAACTTCCATACTTTTTACTACCACCACCCCTCCTTCTCCCATGACCTCCATCCCCGAATCTGCCAAAAGTTTATTTGCTATTTGATTCAGCAGCTAAGTAAATGCAGTCTTTTCCTCAGTCTGGTTGAAAAAGAGATTTAAACAGTGCTCTGCCCTGAAGACTTGATCCATGTAGGAAGGGTTTACAAGTTGTTTTCTGCCATGTGACTTTGTTACCATAGATAAAAAAAATTTTTTTCACCTTGTGTATAATACTGAGGTCAAAGCTTTTCTGTTCCACTGATGTTATTACGACAGTAGTTCAAGGAACTGTTATTGTATGACAAACAAAAAAGATGCATAGGCTATAACGTTGAAAACGTGATTTTACAAAGTAACAGTTGTGTAACCAGAAGTACCTATTGAAGTATAAATTTAAATAAAATACAAAAACATATGCTTTAATAATAATACTTTATGACCCTTTGCTCCAGGTTTCGTTTCCTCCATCTAATTATTGAGCAGTCATTATTGACAAATGACAACTAAAAAAAACAAAAAAAAAAAAGAAAGAAAAACAGTTGTCTTTAATGGTAGAGCTATTATATTTTTAAAATTGTGGCCTCATTTCAAGGAAGATGATTAACAGAGGCATATTATTATTACTGAATGCCTGCAAACAAAGGGCATTTCAGAGATGAAATAGGATGTAACAATAAATGTCAACATATTTTTCTAATATTTGTCATGTGTTATAAAATAAACATGACAAATGAAAAACTAACTTTTTACTTTAGTTAAGCTTAAGGTTTTCTAAAAAAAAGAGTTAATCATAACCCAAAATTTCTTTGTAATGAGACAGATGATACAATAGCTTATATTCTTAATAGACTCTTAGGTCATTATTAGTTACCATGTGAAATTGCTAAAAAGAGACATTTAAATTTATATCATTAGACCATTGCAATGGAATATATAGTATTCATTATTAGGGCTATATGTGATTTTTTATATAGCACAGATTTGCTTTTTGCTTGTAAAGTGCTTACTTTTCATTTACTACAATATTAAAAGTAAATAAAAATTATGGTAATAATTGTTTTGAGTACCTTTGTCTTACTGCATTAAGATTATCCCACTCGATTATTCTTTCGTTTTGTTCCAGTTTATGTGTCCTTTCCAGTTTATGTGTCCTTTCTCTACTAGTTGCTTTCCCTCTTTCCTTCCCTGGGATATATATGTCTGCTACAGGTATTTTAACAGCAAGACAGAAGTAAGGGACTGAGGATACAAATTTAATCTCCATGTTTCTAGTCTCATCTTTCATTTCCATCTTCTGTTATCCTTTGCATCTCTAAATCCAGAGTGTCTGTAGGAGAAATTAAAAATAAACAGCTGCTGGAAGTATACGGCAGGTGCAGACAGATACACTAAGCTACCTTAGGAGGGAAAAGGAATCTGAGCATTGAACCCCTCTATTTACAATCTATCTTACACTATTTCCTTATGCTTCCAAGTCCTGGGCCATCTTTGTGATTCAAAAGTAAATTTTCTTGCACTTTCTCCTCTTCCACTCTGAAGGCTCTTAGGTAACAACTCTTTCTATTTTTCAATTTATCAATTCTTCCCCCACAACCTGTATTTCAAAGCTTTATTAAAATTTATTGTGTCATCTCATTTTCTCTTTGTCCTTGTGGGTTTACACCTCTTTATTTCATCACTCTCCCTTTATGAGCTTTTGAGAAGCAGACGTGATAATTCTTTGTAGTAAATCTGCCACACTTACCCAATTTCTATTAGTACGTAGGAGTAACTAATTTCACTGCAAATCACTTCATGCTTCTCAGATCCTAAACATTTAGTAATATCTTTGAAGCTGTATATAAATGTGAATTAGCAAGATTCTAGGACCAAGACTTGGAGGAGAGAGATGAAGAATGGTACACTGTACTCCTTGTTATTAAGAGACATTCAGAGGTATTTTAATGATCTGTCTCTGACCTTGTGAGTACCTTACAGGCACTCAGGTCATACACTCATCTATTTACCTCCTATCTGTAGAGTATCATTGGGATAATTTCTGCACTCTAATGAGACTTCATCTACTAGAAAGGCATTTTCAAAAAATTAGCTGAAGATAGGGACAATTATATTTTCAGTTTAGTTTTATAATCTAAGAAACCCCTATTGAAAAAGCAAGTATAGTAATTTTGAGTAAATTTATTTGACTAAAAAACAAAAAGAAAAGTGAATTTACTAGACATATAAAGAAAGAAAAAGTGAGGTGCCCATCTTCTTGATTGCTGTTGTGTTCTTCACATTTAAAGGGCAGATAAGATCAGAAGTGAAATAGAACGGCTGCTTTTGTTATGACAGTAATGAGCTAGAATGAGACTTAGGTCAAAAAGACTGTAGATATGGGGTCACAGAGCGGTGAGACTTCATGAATTTATTCATTGAAATGTGGCCGTGTCCCCATAAAATAAGATGTCATCATTGCAAGTGCAGGTCACTTTGTTGCACAGGACTGCTGTCTAACTCTGCTATGAGGGAGTCATCCAAAACTGGTTTATGTATTTGACTGAAAATAGGAAAATTATTAAACTTTCAAAGAGAAAAAAAGCACGGGGTCACTCCTTAGAAGATTTAGCATTTTGCTTTTTGATAATAATAAAAATGTATGTTTCTGAAAAAAAGAAATATGAAATGAGACTTTTGTGGATAAAATATTAAATTTTGAGTTATTCCAAGAGAAACAAATAAGATGTTTGTTCTATAAATCTGAGGAGAGTTTTGTTCAATGGAGCTTTAAAGCTATCTGTTCAGAGAGAAATACTTATTTTTAAAAAGTTACATTGTTTTGATATCTTGAGGTATATGCTAGTTTAATACATCCATTCATTCCTTTGGCAATCTCTAGCATCTTCCATTTCTTATTTTCTACAGCCCAACCTCACAGTTCACCAGTAAAAATAATAATTATTGCTAAAATTTTAAAACAGCACAGTTTGGAAATAAAAATTAATTTTTTATAAATACTCCAAACTTTTAAAATAACAATAATTTTGAAGTCTGTTATGATGTTAGAATACCCTCATCTCTGTGGCTTTACTCAATATCTCTGAAAGGGTATTATTTAGGCTTTCATTTCTACTTTCTAACTTAGAATCTTTTTTCATGTGACAGAACTAAAGGACAAATGTATTTTAAAAATAAATAGGGTATATAGGGACATTGTAAAAACTACACATTCTATTGAATTTTCTTTTAAAATATATGTCATAAAAACTACACATTCTATTGTACTTTCTTTTAAAATATATGTACATAATTTTTGTTATACCTATTTAAACCATGTAGAAAAGTACAGGGTATTATATAACAAATACTCATGAACACACCATATTTTCTTTAGTCCTTCCAAAAAAAATTACAGATGTAATAAAACTTACTTAATATCATGTTCTAATACAATTCTCCTATATAACTCCATAGAAATAATCAAGAATCTGTTGTTAGTTTGTATTCTACATGATAGTACTTTTAAAGATATAGCTACTTCTTATCTTTCTATTATTTATTTTCTATTTTAATAAATTCTATTTTTATCTTTATTATATATTTTTTAGTTTTATTCTATTAGTTTTATTTGTATTTGTTGCTTTATTTTCTAACTTCCTAATGATTAACATATTTACTTTCAATATTTATTAAAAACACATTTAAAACAAACAAAAAAATGAATGCCCACTTTTACCACTACTATTCAACATTATACTGGAAGTTCAAACCAAAGCAATCACACAAGAAAAAGAAATAAAAGGCATCCAAATTGGGTAGTAAACTTTTAGTTGCTTGTCTTAAAATGTCCTTATCTCCTTTTAAATAATTCTGAGCTGAGTATAGAAATATAGTTTGAAATCTTTCCTTTGCAGATTGAAACTATATTGGCATTATTGTTACTATGGAGAAATCTATTGTCAATCTAATTGTCTGTCTAGTGATCTTTACCCTCAAGTAGATTTAATGAGTTTTCCCTTACCCCTGATTTGCTACAGCTTCACTAGGATGAATCTAGATAACAATTAAAAAAAAAAATCCTGCTCAAAAATCATGATATATTTTCAATATGAAAACACAGTTCTGGACATTTTTTAGCTATTACCCCTTAAGTTTTACTTTTCTGCCATCTCTCCAATGTATTTTTGAAGTACTTCAAACTACTCTTTACATCTTTACAAATTCTTCAATATTTCATATCTCTTTGCCTCTGAGTACTCTTTGCTAGGTTCATTTCTCTACTGGATCTTTCAATTAAATGATTATTTTATTCTGTGGAAACTCTCCTTCATTACAGAGTTAATTCCCTTTAAAGATTATTTTCAATTTCAGTGACTATATTTAAAAATATATTTTAAATGTATGTTTTCTCTTATTCTGTTTTGCTTTTCTGGACTCTATATCTAGTAGATCTGCAGTTTCAGTTCTTCTCAGTTCTAAGCATTTATTTTTCATTTTCGCTTCATGGAACTAATAGCGTTTTGAGCATGAAAGAGGTTTTTAATGTCTCCTCTTTTGTACTTTATGTATCATTCTTATTTATTCAGGTGGAGGAACGGCACTTTCAAAGTGTGAATATATAATGCAATCTTCACTAGAAGTGTGAACAATTTGTTTTTTGTAAAGGTATTGTAAGGGGAGACATAAAAAGAGGCAAATGGGCTTCCCTGGTGGCACAGTGGTTGAGAGTCTGCCTGCCGATGCAGGGGACACGGGTTCGTGCCCCAGTCTGGGAAGATCCCACATGCCGCAGAGTGGCTGGGCCTGTGAGCCATGGCCGCTGAGCCTGCACGTCGGGAGCCTGTGCTCCGCAACGGGAGAGGCCACAACAGTGAGAGGCCCGCATACCACAAAAAAAAAAAAAAAAAATAGTGGCAAACACATGGAGAGTTTAAAATTTTTTTGTGTAATATAAAATTTTTGGATAGTTTTTCACTTTTAGCTAACACAAACATATTTTTCAGTTTATTAAACACCTTTTGATAAACAATTGTTTACTACTGTGTCACGTACATTATAATGTTGTAATGCCATGACATTCTTGGCTCAGTTTTTCACAATTTATGAATAAAGCATTTTAAGAAAACTTAGTAGAGATAATAATCAGTGTTTGGTAAAAAATCCTTTCAAACTTCAGACTTTCCTTTGTTACTCTCCACAGGTGATATTTCTGCTTGGAGGACACTGAACAAAGGCTCACATGTTTCTTTTACCTGTGAAGTGACTGACTCTACCAAATGCTGTAATCAACATGAATCCTCTTTTGGCAGCAGTACTGGCTCAATAGTTACTATGATTTGGAATAGACTATTAACCACTAAGGAAAGATGGCTTATTTTATTCTTCTTTTTCTATGAGTGAAACTTTTTACATATAACAGTAAACTTTCCTTCAAATCATAAAGGGTAATTGTATTTTTAGTTATACATGTAAAATTCTAAGCAATTTCAACTCTATTATGAAGTTATTTGAAAAAATATATAATATTGATGAATATAACATTATCAGGTGTTCTTATCTATATATTAGAATTTCAAGATAAAGAGCACTAAACATATTCAGTGTCTTATTTACAGATTTTATAGCCACATAGTCAAACCATGATTTCCAGAACAATGCTCTAGCACTGTGAGAAGAATGTGGGAGAATGAGAGAAAATGTGACTTTCCTCTATAAATCAACTGGATCCGAGCTTCAAGTAATTTAATCTTCTCTATTTTCTCATGTTTTCCCCTATGGTCTTTCTGACAGAACTATTGATGCTTTCAATCTTTCCACTAAAATTGTAAGTGTAAGAAAGACTTGCTTTTCCTAATCAGCTGGGGGGAAAAATAAGTCTTCGCTTTTATCACACATGGAAGCATTTACTATTCAGCTAGCCGATGCTGAGAAGTCGATTTCTCAAAAGATTTAGTTTTTAGTCAAATGCTCCCAGAATGAACACTCTTGAATCCCAGCATGCAAAATAGGAGGATACTTGATACTACTAGTGTTCTTTTGATTTCATTACTCCCACTCAGGAGTAACTCACAGAATTTGAAAATCAACTAAAAAGTGAATCAAAATTATACTTTAAGATGAATTCGCAATGAAGGCAAAAACTTCTGCATGAAGTAAAAAGAGGCATATATTCTTTGTCATGTTTTCTGGTAGAATGATTTGAATGCAGGGTAAGAATGACCAAATAGGAATTTTTTTTGGTGGTAAACTAATTAAAGTCACTTCTCATAGCTGACTTTTATGATACACTTCATGTATGGCTTAATGGGCCTGTAACAGTTTCTTTATGGAAAAAATTTTTCTGAGGCATTCTGGGGTATATAACAAAATAAAAGTAATTATGGCTAGATTTTAAAATGAGCTCTTTTTAGACAAAGCTTTCCACATGAAGATTTAGTAAAGTTACATCTGTTTTAGATAGAGATCTTTAAGCATCAGTCCTCAACAGCTACTTTGATAACAAGCAAACTGAAAGACCTCCAGGGTTTCTGATTTCCTACCACAACTGGCTTCAGTCAAAATGACTGTTATTCTTCATATTTTGCAGAACTCATTTTATTTAGCTGAAAGTCAAATGCTACTGAAAATCAGTTTCAATTGGGATACCCATCCAAAGCTGTAAAAAGGAAAAAATCTTTTTGGTCAGAATAAACGTTTCTCAAATATCTAAAGTCATACAAATGAAGCATTTGTTTTGAGCCAGTGGCCCACCCTGGGTGCCGATGGTGGGTGGTCATCACTGTATTTGCTTCTCAGTTTGTATACCTCAAAGCAACGGAAAGGCTGGACTCCTGAGATTATTAAATGATGCCATACAACATGGACAGAAGCTCCTTAAGGTCAAGGGAACTGCGTTTTAAATTTGTTTACATGCTCAGTGTCTTTTTAAGGGTTCTACACTAAACTGAATGAATTATAATTACTTGGATTTCTTGAAGTACCATGTCTTTAATAAAAATTCTATATTTTTGCTATGTATGTATGTATGTTACTCTATGAATGAAAAAGAGGAGATTTTTCTTCTTAATAGATAAGCTAGTAAGATTAATCTTTTTCTTTTACAATTTTTCTTTCTCTCCGCTGATTGCACTCATCACTATCTGAATCTGTCCCGCTCCCAACAAGAATGCAAGCTTCATATAGGCTGGGATTTTGTTTGTTTGGTTCACTGATATATCCCCAGAGTCTAGACTAATTGTGCATGGCATATAATTGACACTCAATAAATAGCAATTGAGTAAATAAGTTAGCAACTATTCCACATTTTGGGAGAAGTTAATACAGTAGTTCAGTTGAAGTCTCATGGAAGGAGCCTTAGGAGCAGAGACAAAGATGAATAGCAAGACCCCAATAAATATTAGCAATTATTAGTATCAGCTGTTTGTGATCCCCCCTTTGCTGATGAAAGTTTACTTAAGAATCTTAATCTCAAGAAGAGATAAGGAGGGATTCATTACACCTAGTAAAAATTATTATGGAAAACAGGCTCAAATATTATTTCTTTCAGAGGGTCTATTTATTTTTATCAAATATGTGACGTCCTTTAGACAAAACAATGATTCTACCATCTCAGATGCAACAACAAGAAGATATGTAGATGGATAGTTACACATTTACATATGTACAATGGTATGTCTATATATCTCGATCAGTATTTATATCTATATATTATATATACATATATTTGTCTACATGATGTATGCATTTCCACCATTGTGGTTATTTTTTTAAATCTGATCCTTGCTAAATTTAATTATCTGAGTTCACTACGTTTATCTTCCTGTGAACTCCCAAATTAAGTATCGATATAATTATTTTAAATGAATCTTTAAGGAGAATGAGGAATACAATACATACCTCATCTCATAGATTTACTTTGAGAAAGCTAACACTAACTCTTACCAAGTTGATTTGCTTGCATTTTATTTTCCACTCTACCTACAACTAGTGTTCCTTTTTATTTTAGTCATTAAAGCAGGAAGTTATACTTTGATCTTTGGTCAATCATTTCAAACCCACAATTAATACTTCCATTATATTGTTTAATCAAAATATTTTTGTTAACACACTCTTAGTTTGGAATAAAATAATCTAATTTTATAGTTCAAACTCTGCTTTGAAAAAGATATTCTAAAATGTATGTAGGAGTAATATATAAAAATGTATTGCCATTCTACCTGAGACACTAACCAGGCAATCTTAAGTAATCCAGTGTTTTCAGTAGAACATATTAGCAACTTACATGCTATGATCACAGTAAGAAACATAGTAAGAAATACAGTGAATAAGCACAGGTCATTTCCTGTAATTGGAGTTATTAAATACACCTATAATACTGTATAATTTAGTATTCTATAACTTAAAAGTACACACAACAAAACCCATATTCTTGTATTACTAATATTTTTAATAAAAGTAGCAGTAAATGAATGAAATTGCATAAATGAATAAACAAAACAGAATAATAATTTCAAACTCTTTCTTATAAAAACAGAGTTTCAAGAGCTCAAAAACAAGAGACAAGTAACAGAAATAAAGTTTCTTTACCCGTTTGTCTGTCACCTCTTGGATATAGCGTCAGGGATATTCTTCCTTAAGGGATAAAGTCATTTAAGGATTTCCCCCCCCAAGAATGACTTGAAATAAATCTTCCAAGTCATGTCTAAAAATCCTGAAATAAGAGCTGTGTGGAAATGCTGATTCTGGGGATTGTGAGTTGTGAAGGATTCATTGCAATAATGTCCTAACTGATCTCTAACATGCGTGATGTGAAGTATATGATAATCAAAAGCAAATGTCAAATTTACTATGTCCTTTTTCTAAGCAAAGAGAGAATAAATATTTTAAATGGAACAAAATTCTTTCCATGTAGTTGCATGTAGCACTAGTTTATTTTTTACAGTACAGTATTCTATTGCATAAATATGCAGTTTATTTATCCTTAGTATTATTGATAGACATTTAGATTTTTCCAGTGTTTGAATAATACAAATAATGTGATACTACAAATAATGTGGCTACAAACATTCCTGTACGTATGTACTGGTGCAGGTACAGACACATTTCTTTTGGGAAAATATCTTAGGGGTAGAAGTGTTGGTATGCATATGCTAAGTTTTGTAGATGATGTCAAATAGAGAGTCCAACTTGTTGTATCAAATTACATCCCCACTAGCACTTTGAGATAAGATTTGCTTTGCAATTCACCTATAAAACCTATTTTTTTCGTTTTAATTTTAGCCATTCTGGAGACTGTGTAGTGATATATCATCATTTCATTTTGCATTTCCTGAGGAATGATGAAAATGATTGCTTTGTAACTTGCTTCATGGCCACTATCTTGTCCCTTCTCCCTTCCCTCTACCCACTGGTAACCACTTATTTTTTCTCTATACCTGTGAGTCTGCTTATGGTTTTGTTATTTTCACTAGTTTGTTTTATTTTTTAGATTCCACATATAAGTGATTATACCATAGAGTTTTTGTCTTTCTCTGACTTATTTCACTAAGCATAATACCCTCCAGACCCATCCATGTTGTTGCAAATGGTAAAATTTCATTCTTTTTAAATGGCTGAGTAGTATTCCATTGTGTGTGTGTGTGTGTGCGTGTGTGTGTGTGTGTGTATGCCAGGTCTTTTTTATCTATTCATCTGTTGATGGACACTTGGGTTGCTTCCATATCTTGGCTATTGTAAATAATGTTGCTATGAACATTGGGGTACATGTATCTTTTCAAATTAGTGTTTTCATTTTCTTCAGATATATATCCAGGAGTGGAATTATTGGGTCATATGGTAGTTCTAATTTTAGTTTTTTGAGAAAGCTCCAGTATACCCATATTGATTTGCAACAGTATAATAAAGATAACATCTCCTTTCAGGGAAAAGTTTCAACAAGTTTGCTTTCAGCATATTATAAAATATTGGTTCTCTAAACTTGTAATTCTTTGGCTAGGTTGCTTTCTGGGGATCCAATCACGTTTCTTAGACTTTTTACTTTGTGACTCATGGATCTCTTATTTTCTTATTTTGCTTCTTAATATATCTTTTAGTCTGTATGTATTCTGATCCAACATGAAACTCACTTATACTCTTACTTGTTGAGTCTAGTCTGCTTTAATCTATTTGTTGAATTCTTCATTCATTGTTGAATCTGCTCTATTTCTGTGCATTTCTGTTTTAGATTTCATTTTGTCATATATTTTCTTGAATATACTATTCCCAGCTATTTCAATGTCTGGAAATTTTAATATCCAGATAACCTGTGGGTCTTTTAAAAAGATCTGGTTTTTCTCTTGGCTATTCTTTTTTATTGAATAGAATTTTTACTGAATGCTGAAAATTATGTATGAAATAACTTGTCCCCAACCTTTTATTCTATAATATCTTATTTTCTGATTAAGGCTTTGAAGTTCCATTTCAATAATTAAATAACAACTGCCTAATATTATACAATTATGATTCCATCTTCCTTTAAGGATTCTTTACGTCAAATAATATATGTTTCAAGTGCTAGCATAGAATTAGAATTCTATATTCAGAGAAACTATCCTTCAAGGATAAAGGTGAAATTAAGGCATTTTCATGAAGAAAAACTGAGAGAATTTCTTGGTATTTGATTTTCTCTAAAAGAACTACTAAAGGAAGTTTTTCAAACAGAGGGAAATGATAGCAGAAGCAAATTTGGAGTATCAGCAATGATAATACCAAGTGGTGGCTAGGATTTGTAGCAGCAGCTAGAACTCTTGGACATTGCTGGTGGGAGTACAAAATCGTTCAGGTATTCTGGAAAAAGGGTTGGCAATTTCTTACACAGTTAAACATATACTTTCCATACGGCCCAGCAATCCCAAAAAGACCTGTCCGTGAATATTTATTGTAGATCTATTTATAACTGCCAAGAACGGGAAACAACCCAAATATCTTTTGATGGGTGAATGGATCAACAAACTCTGGTATGTCTATATCTGCACAATGGAATATCAATTAGAAATACAAAGGAACGAACTTTTCTTTTGACCTTGATTGTGGTAGACATTAAACACATTTATAGATATATTAAGATATTAAAACAGTTTTAAACTCATATTCTTTGTGAGTGACTGTAGAGGAAACTCAGGGAAATATTGTGGAGATGCTGAAGCTCTATAATGAAAATCTATCAAGACCAAATAGCATGGCTTCTGTTATTTGAACCTCATTTGTTGATGTCTAATTAAAAGAATCATTTGCATTTGCTAATGAATGTGTTTAGCTTCTAGTCAAATAATTATTGAACAAGCATGTGATTTAATTTTACTCTCAATTTTCCAGTGGTTCACTTTTCATGCTTATTTAAGTATTACCCTTTAAAATGAGTGTTATTAATGTGTACGGCACTTGTGTCTTGTCTTTTCATCATTATTTTATTGGCTTTTTCTCCCCTTTCTCCTTTACCCTGTTTCCAGCATTTATTTAGCACACTAACTCTGGATGAGCTTATACCCTGGAAAGAAATGCATCAAATTCCACAGAATCAAGCCTTATTTTTCCAAAAATTGGGTGAGCTCCCAGAAGACATTTAATGCTTCATAGTTTTATAGTTTAAGCAATAAAAGAGAGGAAACTAATTCTCCATTCTCATACCCTCACTCAAAATGTAATTGAAAGAGAGCCTTCTATACTCTTGATGATTTGTTTTGACATCCATGAACAATCTTGCTGAGATGCATTTTTTATTCTTTCCTCTGCTATATACATTATAGATTTGTATTAATTTTCTGTTCCATATTATATAGCATAAATAGGAAGTTATGCAACTATTAGGCCAAATCAACAAATATTCAAATGAGAAGCAAGGTAATTGATAACCAAGAGTGTAAGTATTCCTGTGAATAACAAGCTTTTATAAGAATACAATGCTTCTTATTTTTAAATTATTTTATCTTCCTGTGGATGTGGACATTTTGTCTGAACAAGATGTAAGGCTGTAGTTTTTCATACCAGAAAAATCCATTTTACTGACCAAAAATAACCAGAAACATAGCAATATATTTTACCTAGATTATTTCTGAAATCTTCATTTCTCAAATTGCTGTTAAGCATGGAAAATGACTCACTTTTTTGATATTTATGGCCTTTAGGGACTCAATTTGTGTTTCTATGAAATTAATGGTTCATTATATAGAAAAATCTTAATAAAATTACACATTTGGATAAGGAATATGGCATGTGTCAATAATGAGAACACCAATAATGATTTTTACAGACTTTAGCTTGGGCTCTGCTATTACAACTTTTTCCCATTAATTTTATTTCTCTTCATGAAAGTTGGAAAATATGCAGTGTAAAGCAAAATGCACAATTCCCAGATCCAAGAAAAGAAAAAGTGTTTTAATTTCATTTTAATAATATTTTTGTATTATTATCACTACTTTATTTTTCCTGTAAAATCAATTTGTGATTATTTGAAACAAACAAATGGAAATGCTCAAATGATTTGTTTTTTTCCTTTAATTTGTAAGAACAAGAATTAAGAGAGAAATTACAGCAACCACATTTATAATAGGAACTTTTAAAAGACGAATCCAGATTATATGATTTTTGCAGATTAATTTTGCCTTTTTCACCTTCTAGATTTACCATCTCCCACAGAGTTTGACCATAGTATCTGGAAAATGGAAAATGTCTTAGAAGTCATCAAGCACATCAAATTGCTATTTTCTTTTGTTGAGACACTACAAAGTACTGACAAAGCAAGAGAAATTAAATTAAATTTAGTATACAGGATTTTAAGGTAGGAGAATAAATTATGGCATTTTAAAGGTTTTAAATTACTCACTTTTTATAGTTTATATAAATATGACACATCATTATGTGGGAAATCTTGAAGATTCAGGAGAGGATAAAGGGAAATTATTTATCCTTTCACTATCCACACATGGTTCTGAAAATATACTGTTGTTCAATACTTCTGCTCTTTATATATTCATTTAATCAGCAACTATTTACTGAGCACCTGATGTGTGCAAAAACTATTCTAGACAGTCAACCTTCCGCTTTTGAAGCCTACATTGTGGTAGGAAGGAAACTAAAAATAAAATAAGAACAACAAGAAGTCTGATAATTATAATGTACTGGCAAGAAAAAACACAGTAGGATAACATGAATTGTGGCAGGGGAAGGCTGAAGGATGTGTAATTCAGTTGAATGGTCAGGAGAGGAGGATCTGATGTTTGAAATAGAGACTGAGTAATGAGATGGAGCCATCCATGGGAGAAAGTTTCTAGGCAGCAT
The DNA here is from genome assembly GCF_937001465.1 of Orcinus orca. NCBI lineage: Eukaryota > Metazoa > Chordata > Mammalia > Artiodactyla > Delphinidae > Orcinus > Orcinus orca. The sequence continues at coordinate 138,149,430 of NC_064562.1, forward strand.
TAAAAAAATGCAAACCACCTAATGGGGGGAATAAACTTCAATATAATGGAAAAGAAAAAGAAAAGAAATGTCAGAAGTTGTGGGAAATATTGAGCAAGGGGGAGTTTGATAATGAGGTGAAAACAGAAAAGCAGTTGTGCCAGATTGTGTAAGTCATGGTTAGAAGTCGGGATTTCATTTTATTAATTGTTTTAATTGTGGAAAGAATGCTTAACATGGGCCCTATCCTCTTAACAAAATTTCAAGTGTACAATACAGTGCAGTGTTGTACAGTAGATCTCTAGAACTTATTCATTTTGCATCACTAAAACTTTATAGCCATTGAACAGCCAGCAATTCTCCATTTCCTTCTGTGCCCAGCACCTGGCAAGCACCATTCTATTCTGTTTCTATGAATTTGACTATTTTATATACATTATATAAATGGAATCATGCAGTATTTGTTTTCTGTGTCTGGCTTATTTCACTCAGCATAATGTCCGCCAGGTTTACCCATGTCGTTGTATGTGGCAGGATTTCCTTCTTTTTATGGATAAATAATATTTCATTGTATGTATATACAAAATTTTATTTAGCTATTCTTCTGTTGATGGACATTTAGGTTGTTTTCATATCTTGGCTACTGTGATAGTGCTACAATGAACATGGGAGTTCTGTTGGAGAACTGGAGATCCTGATTTCAATTGTTTTGGATATATACCAAGAAGTGGGATTGCTGGATCATATGGTTTACTTTTCATTCAAGTTAAAATAAAATCCAACCTCAACAATTTTTTAACTTAAATAAAAGCTAATTAAATAACTATTAAGCAGAAGAGTGCTATGTATGATTTTCTTTGAAAACAAGTAACTTCTGGGTGGAGAATGGAATGTGGTGGGCTGGGAGAGGAGCAGAGGCTGAGTTGAAGTGTGGGCTCTTTAGTCCAAATGAAAGAAGGTGGCTTGGACTGAGAGAATATTGGTTAAAATGAAGAAAACGAGGTAAAAAATATATTTTTAGAGATAGGATGGATGATGTGAGGAGCTTAAGAAGAGTACAGAATCTAGAACACCACCAAGGGTAAGTAGATGGTGGTGCTATTTTCAGATAAAGGGTAAAACGAAGAAAATGTTAGGAGGGGGAGAACTCTGTCCAAAAGTTTCTTTGTTTAAAGCACCACATTCAAAAGGTGTTTGTTAGATATTCAAATGGAGATATCAAGTAGATCTATAAGTTTGGAGAGAGGTACATATATGTGTATGTATATACACATATACACACCATATATGTATATATCATGTTTTATAACATTTTTGTATTTAATCATTATTATTTATATAAGTTAATACATTTTCAAAATATCACTTTAATGACTACATAGATGTACATTATGTAAAAGTAACATAATTTATATGTAATCATTTGTGAAATGCTGGACATAAAATTGTTTCTATGTTCCTGGATTTTGTTTTTATTATTTATACTCTATGTGGTCATTATTCAAGGTAAATAATTATGCATATCTACTTTATTCCCCTGAATAAAATTTTTTATTTTATTTTATTTAATGGAATTGCCAGATCAAAGAATTTCCACACTTTTAAAGATTTTGACACAATTCCAACACTGTTCCGTCACAATTTCCATTAATGGTTCACAAAAGTGCCATTTCTCAGAATGATCAGCTAATCTAATTATTTTTTTTTGTTAACCTGTGCCATTTGCCAGAAGAAGAATATCATATCTTATTTGTAGTCTTTAAAAAATATTTCTTTGATGCTTTGAAGATGTTTATTTTTCATAAGTGTTTAGCCATTTGCCTTTCTCCTTTTGTAAATTAGCTGTATATAGTCTTTGACTATTTTTCCTTAGTAATTTTCATCTTTATCATATTCATTTTTCAGGAATTTTTGTATTATTAACATTTCTATAAACAATGAAAATATGCCTATACTTTAATATCATTCATTTTAATTATGGAGGGTTTTGATGGTTGTTGAATATTGTAAAAGTATGTATCAATGATTTCCTCCCTGTGACATCTATGTTTGAACGAACACTTAATGTAATAAAAATTCTCCACTTTTTGGTGTTTGACTTCTGACAACTTTCAAGCTTCAGATCTCACTTCTCTCTTTCTGCTCCACATCTGAGCAAGCTGATAAGAAAGCCTGGGTTCTCCCTCTTTTGGTGTCAGGCAGGGGAGACTCAGACCAAGCAAACCCCTCCTTGCACATGGGAAACCTCATCTAAAGGCTACTCCTAACCACAATCAAAACCCCAAGTCAGTCTCCTTTCCTTACTCTCTTGAGTTATTTTCAGACCAGCTTGGGAAGCTTGCCCCACCCTTCCCCAAATCCTCATTATGTAAGTAAAAAGCATTTTCATATCCTCTTGGTATGTGTGTGGCATCATCTGTCCTGATATCTGAACTAAATCATGGTGGAGGGTCCATTCTGTTTCTGCAGAGTAGCCACGGCACTAAGAAAGGACTGTTGCAACCGTAAGTCATATAATTATTTGCCAGTATTTTCTTCTATTCCTTAAATATGTTAAAAAAATTATTTCCTTTGAGGATTAACTTATTTTGGATTTTGATGTGAAGTAGGGATGTTTATTTTTTTCAAACATTAACCCTGTTGTTTCAACACTTTTTGGAAGCTATTAGGAGAAGGACAAGAGAAGTAGAAGGAAAAATAAGACTTCTTTTAATATCCTTTTAGATTTCCCAGGACATGATCATTATTTTATTTTTAGAAATTTATGAAATTCTAGAAAAATCCTAGATACAATTTTGATGGTCACTTCAATGTTGAAAACTTAGTTTAATAGAAATTCAATTTGATCAATTATTATTGTGCATTATATGTAGTTAAAAGGAAAACTATTTGGATTAAAAGGAATCTTCTGTTACTGAAATATAATTGGCAACATTAAATGTGGTGAATGCACTCCTAATTTATAGCACTGCCAATACACTGAAGCTGAAAAGAATTTCCAAGATTAAAAATGTGAAAAACAAATGACAGTTTTCAAAGGCAATCAAGAAGGCATTCATCTACTTTGCTACTTCCGAGCTAATGTAATTGGGTAGAACTCTTTGATTATTTGCTATTGGCCTGAAACCACACTACATACTTTTATTCAATTATCTCATTTAATACCTAGATCTTCATGGAAAATAGTATATGTAATATGTGTATGTATGAAAAAGAGTATATTCTCCCTCTTTACAGATGAGGAAACCAAAGCTTAGAAAGATTACAAAAATTGTAAGCCATAGGATGTAGCTTAGAACTCAGTTTAAGTGGAGACATTCCAAAAATATATTTCCTTGAAATTATTTCCATGCATTCTCTCTGAAAAACCTATTATTTACTTAAGGCAGCTAAAGGAAATGCCAATTAATGTTGTTATCATTGCAGGTTATATTATTTCAATCTTCAAATTTGAAGTAATTTTAACCAATAAGTAAGTTTTTATAGAAATCAAGATTATATTACACTACCTTTCCTTTCTATCCTCAGGAATCTTTCTTTGGTAGAAACTTGTTAAAGGTATTTTCTACAGGCATATATTGACTTCTCTTACTGACATAAAGAAGGAACCAATTCAAGGAAAAATGAAAGGCATTATCAATTATCAGCTGTGCATCTGTTAATTGAGGAACAGAAGCAAGCCTTGGCAGACCTGAAATGGCAAGACTCTATGAAGCTCAAAATAAACATGGAACAGGTCAGTCAAAAATAAAGATAAGGGCTTCCCTGGTGGTGCAGTGGTTGAGAATCTGCCTGCTAATGCAGGGGACACGGGTTTGAGCCCTGGTCTGAGAGGATCCCACATGCCGCGGAGCAACTAGGCCCGTGAGCCGCAACTACTGAGCCTGCGCATCTGGAGCCTGTGCTGCGCAACAAGAGAGGCCGCGATAGTGAGAGGCCCGCGCACCGCGATGAAGAGTGGCCCCCGCTCGCCACAACTAGAGAAAGCCCTCGCACAGAAACGAAGACCCAACACGGCCAAAAAAAATAAATTAATTAATTAATAAACTCCTACCCCCCAACATCTTAAAAAAAAAAAAAGAGATGAATCCACATTTTAAGTGCCACATTTGTCATCATATGTCATTACACTTATTGTCACATATCACCGTGGTTACTTTAGACTAGTTTCCAAGCTTTGATTTTCTACTTCATGCTTTAATGAATGAATAAATTTCCTAGACATCAATGTGATCCTTTAAGTAGTGATAAGTGATAAGTATATCATCTACAAATGCAGTATATAGCATTTTATTGCTTGAAAAATGTCTCATGTATATATTTAATCAACTTCAAATAGGAATCACAATGATTTCTTTATTGTCTTATCAGAGAAAAGTACTTACTAGAAGGAAATCTGTATGCATTTAAAACCTTATTTCAAGTACACTATAGATAAGAATTATTTTTTCAGATAAGTGTTCACAGTAATACATTTTCTGAACTGGAAAAGAGAAATGTATATCACCCTATTAAGAGGTTCTATTTATTTTTGTTCTTTTGTAGCATTGTATTCTTTCCTGAGATCTTTCTTCTTTTATCAGTATACTACCTGTTTTAATCTAAAATAAATAACTGAATATTTAGGGTTTTATTACTTTTACCTGGAAATTTTTGATCATGCCATCATTATGTTGTCAAGGTAGCTAATGGCATATCTTTTTCCTTTAAGGAAAATATATGTCCATTTTATGAAATAATATATATATTATCAAGATATGAGCTAGGGGTTTGAATGTGTTGATTGACTTGTTTAAAATAATAATGAGTCATAAAATGACATTTATACATATATACATACATTCATGCATGGACACATGCATATATATGTATATACACACATGCACACATGAATATTTCCATTTAGGGATACAAATGAGATGTGGAATAAATTAGATACTTTCCATGATAAAAACTTTCCACTATAATTGCTACATTATAACTATATATAAATATATATGTGTATATAAGTATAAATATATATTAATATAAACTAGATCTATATAAAATATCTATATATTTATATTATATAATAGCTATAGCTTTATCCCTTTCCTGAAATGCAATTTTTCTCTCTGATTCTATCTAGTAGAAGAATGTCAATGACTACCTCTTTTTTTCCCCTTTTGGTTCTACAAATCATATATAACTCAGGTTAAGAAATCAGCATTGCATGACTTAGAACCACTCAACATGGCCTGTTCTACAGCATTTTCCTAACTACTGCCACTATTGTGACTTTTTAGATGAATATTCTTATTCTTTTTGCTTATAGTTTTTAAACCTATGTATGAATCCATCAAGTACATTAAATTTTCATACTTTAAAATTCTATTTAAATTGACACACACTTTTTAAATTTTTCTGTGACTGCTTTTGCACTCAACATTTTCTTTGTGAGATTTAACTGAGATGACTCATATTTCTGTAGATTGGTCATTTTCACTGTTGTATAGTATTCTGATAAATAGATAAACTACAAGGTATTAATCTAATATATTATCAACAGGTCTTTTGCTGGATTCCAGTATTTGTTATTATGAACAGCGTTACTATGAACATTCTTCTATATGTTTCCTTCTGTATATGTACAAGAGTTTCTCTAGGGAATATACTTAGAAATGAAATTGATTAAATATTAGGTCTATGAATTTTCAAATTTATTAGGTAATAAGAGATAATTCTTTATCAAAGTTGTAATTTACATATTCACCAATAGTAAAGAAAGTTCTCATTGCTTGGAACTTTCTTGCTAATACACAATAGTGTCAGATTTTTAAATTTTTGCCAACCTGGTAGATGCATAACAGTATCTCTTTGTAATTTTAATTTGCATTCCCCTGATTGCTAATAATATTACACATCCTTTTTTGTTTACTGGTCGTTAGACTGACCTCTTTTGGGTTGTTATACTTTTATCTTTGTAATAGATATATAAAACTTCTCCAAAATCTCTGATTACTAATTTTGTCAGTTATATGTGTTATCAGTAATTCTTGCCACAATAATGCTGCATAAAAAACAAAAATCATTCCTTAGTGGCATATAAAATAAACATGTATTTACCCCCTCAGTTTAAGAGTTGTCAGCCTAGGCTAGGCTTGCTGGCAGACTTTCCTGGTCTCAGCGGGTCTCATCCAAACATCCAGCAGTCTGATGGGATTGGCTAATCTATTAGTTACAAAATAGTCCATGTACAAATGTATTATCTAATTAACCCCTCCTCTTTATTGAATACCTAGTTTCTAATCGTTTGCTATTATTAGCAGAGCTGTAATGAATATTCTTATAGAGAAATTTTTTTTGCATGTGTCTGAATCATAAAATCTTTAGGACAGATTCTTAACATGGAATCATTGTGGTGACATGGAGACAAATTTTCACAATTTATATGTTCTGCCAAATTGCCCTCAAAAAGGGTTATAACAATCATTCTTCCACAAATATTAAATGAAAAAATTGACTTTTCCCATTGTTAAGACTCGGTACTGTCAATTTTGCATATTTTGGCCTAACTAATTAGTTCAAAAGTGATCCCAGTTTTGTTTTATCATTTTTTATTGCCAACATATTTAAGAATCTTTTTTCTATTTTCAATGTCCTTTGTAATTACTTTTTCATTCCTTTGCAAATTTATCTCTTAAGTCATTTGTCTTTTTCAAGTTGATTTGTGGGAGTTTCAAATGTTCTTTCATTCTATGGCTTTATTTGGACATTGATTATGATGAATTTTGACATGCACAAGACTTTGTTTTCATTCAGCTAAGTTTTTCTTAAGAGGTCTCTTTTCCCCTTTTTGGAAGGCCCTCCACATACAAAGTATATTGTTTAAAGACACAGATTTATTTTTTCTTTTGAAAAACTTTTACCACATAAAGAATGAAGTCATCTTTTTTATTGTATTGCTATTTATGTCATTAGGATATTTTTCATTGAAATCTTAGATTTACCTAGAATTTGTTGTTATGCATGGGTATGAATTAGAAATGTACATTAATTTTGTTCCAAGTACCAAAACAAATTTTATGGCAAATTTTCATTTATACATAAGAATGGCTCTGAACTTTCTATTCCACACAATTCCATATAATTAAAAATGATACTCTCAATCCAATCTTGCAAGTATCTTAGTTCCATTAGAATTGATTGTCAATCTAACCTACTCTCATTATTATTTACATTCTCAGAAATTCTTCTTCTTTTTCATCAGCTAATGGCTTCCTTCTAATTTTCCAATATTGGTAAAGATTTATTTAATTCTTATGTTTCTTCTCTCATTCAGTATGATTTTGAAAGAAGGAGATTAAAAAAACCTTGCATTTGTTTACTCATTGTGAAACAAAAGTGGATATTTAATTTATATTTTACATTTGGACTTTATGAATATATTAAGTAATATGAAAAATTTTAAGTTATTTTGAAAAGCAAATAATCATGCCATAATCTACTTTTATAAAAGGAGTTGTACACTCATTAAATATCTATTAAATAGCTGGAATTATTAAATACACATCTAATAATCAAAATGATCTTACAAGGTATTTATTAGACTTACAGAAAATTATCTGAGTGTATGTGTGTTTTCTTGTTGTTATTCATCCAATAGCCATCTCCAAATACTACTTCCTTACAAATAGAATTGTTATTTCCTTTGCCCTACTCTAAGTGAACATGAGTGATTTAAAATCTTCCCAGATTCAGGGCATAAATCTTTATATATTTGAGCTTTGCATGCCCTTTGCCTCAAATTATGAGGCTCTGAGATTTTACCCTACTCCCTAGGTAACAAGTTAGCCAGCCACAGCTTCATAGTTTCTGGAAGAAGCAACATTCTTCAGATGTGTCAGATGAAGCACAGTTTAATATTCACTACAGATAAAATTACTATTAAAGATAAGAAATCTAGAATTTATATATAATATTTGTATTGATTATATTTAATTATGGTTATATTTTTATTATTGATAAATAATACGTGACTTTCTGCAATTTAACAAAGTTTACACTTTTGTATGTCTGCATTCTGCGATGATCCTTGAGATTTTAAGGGTTGTATTCTCCCATGAGTTCATTAAGTAGTTTCATATATTAGCTCAAAACCTTTCTGTGACCCTTCATTTCCAGTGTCACAAGTGCAAATTCCCAGGGCTGTAAACAATCACCTGCCAAACTTTTGGTGAACATTTCACCAAATGTGCTTATCTTTTCTCGTGCTCCTGTCTTTATTCATGCCAATTCTCAGACATAGAATGTCTTGGATTCCATGTGTCAAAACCCATGCTATCATTCTGGAAGCTATATTTTTGCATTACATGTTGTATGTATTCAATGTTAAACTCTTTGTACTTTGATAATATTTACATTTGAATAAAATGTCTTTAGAAATATTTAATTGCCTTCCTATGAAAATTAACATCCAAGGAGCCCAATACCCCACGATTGTTAATAATAGTAGCAATGTATTTTTCTGCACTTAAAATATTCCACACGCAATTTATAGTAGATGCTCTCTATACCTTACTCATTACCCCTCTTTCAAATGCATTAAGTGCCAACATGTTTATCTTTGTGCCTGAGAGGTTTGTTTTGTTTTGTTTTGTTTTTTGTTTTCCCTTGAAACTGCTGAAAGATATAATACCATGATTGGGACCCACCATCATCACCACTACCAGCAGCTCTCAATGAGTGACTCTCAGGAATTGGTACATGAACTGTCTAATTCCTTTATTCTTTGGGTAGGACAATTTTTAGATATATGGTTTCCATCTTTCTGCAGAATTGTATGATGCTCTAGACCAACACTTAAGAGCTCTGATGAACATTTGATACTTCACCACTATTGACAAGTTTCCCTTTCCTGTATTAAGTCCCCCACTTCCAAGTATTAAGTTCTCTGCACTTCCAAGTAATTATTTGACCTCAAATTCTTGTCTTTGAATCTGCTGTTGAAAGACCCCATACTAGGACAGTTTATCGGAAGTGGTTCCCAAATGCAGTTCCTGAATCACTGTAGTCAAATGACAAGAAGCCCACTCCAGGGAATATAACTCCTGGAATGCTATAGTATCACAATTTTTAAGCCTCATCTGTAGTGAACTGGGGTAAGATAGAGATAAAGGAGGATGCATAGATTATGTAATTTTTCAAGACTTTTGACCATATGATAATAAAGAGAATTTCCAGCATTATGAAGTCGGTTGTCTCTCATTAAGTTCCAATGATACAGTAAAGAAAGGAAAGGACAGATTTAGTTTAGCCAACCACCAATTCAGGTCACAATTTAAGAGCCAGAAGTTCTTTATGTCAGAGCCAAAGACCCTCATTGCCTGTAGCTGGTAGACTACAGGGCTGAAAACAAGGCCCAGGATCAGATTGTGAGTGAAGCAAAATTGCAGTGTTTATTTTGCTTTTTATTTCTTTCCTACTCCCAGGAGCCTTTGTTGCTAAAGTAAGGACTATGATACAGAAGTCCTGGGACCTTGCAATTTAGATAAGATCATCTGTGTGAATGTGCTTAACAACCTTGAACCTCCAGACTCCCTGAATGTCCTGGGATGGTAGAAGTGTCTCACTGTCCCTCAAGGATGGAAAATTAGCCTTGTCTGGAGACCATGCAGAGACCTCACAGGAGGCAGATGCTTCAAACAACTATAACTGCCCTCTTTGAGATTTGACCCCATCTCCCTTTATATATTCTAGGCAAATAACTAGGATCATGTTTCAGCATGGCCCAGGGGAAGTATTTTTTCTCCTTCAGGAGGAAAACAGGGCAATGGCTAACTTCTTTCTACCACAGGGAAACATTAGAAGCTTCCTGGGAATGGATCATAAGAGAGCTTGACTAGGATGCCTTGATAGAGTACTGAGGAGGGCACAAAATGGGAAGAGTGAAAGGGTTTATTCCCAAAGACCCTATGACATACCAGCTAACTCTATTCCCTAATAGTGACCAGAAGCACCTACTTTACTATAACAATAACAATGGTGTGGAGAATGATAGCATTATTAAAAAGCTCACAGTTGGCTATTTTTTTCATAAGTCAGGAATGACAGTAGGGTGAACCTCTATGGTATTGGTCTCTCTAGGGTCAACGGAGATAATACAATTCTGGAATCGTATGGGTCATGTAGCAGCATTTAACTGTCAGAAGCAAAGCGGATGTCATCTGAGGGAACCCAACTTGCAATGATCTATGGTAATAGCTAATATACCATGATGTCCCAAGAGATGAGATAGAGTAAACGGTGACAAGTTTTTTCCTTGACTTATACAACCAGCAAAGATCAAGAATGAGAGAACTGAAGGCTAAGATCAGTGGCCACAATGGAAAACCAGCTTCCACATATGGAGCAGTCCTATGACCCCTATAGCTCATTGTTTAAAGTGGAGGACAGTTCATCTTGCAAAAGAACCCAAAATGCCATAGCAAGTATACTGAGTAGTATTTTCCCCCAATAATCCCCCGAGAAACCTTTAGTCATTTATCAGAATATTTGTGCATGGGAAAATGA